>NW_006921682.1:29164-45268 GCF_000298275.1 Orycteropus afer afer | reverse complement strand
TCTAGATATAAGATCATATCATCAGCAAATAGAGATATTTTGACTTCTTCCTTATCAATCTGGATTTCCCTTTCTTGCCTTTTTGTTCTGGCTAGGACTTCGCATACAATGTGGAATAGAAGTGGTGATAGAGGGCATCCTTGTCTGGTTCCTATTCGCAAGGAGAATGGTTTCAGTCTCTCTCCATTGAGAATAATGTTGGCTGTTGGTTTTGCATAGATACCCTTTATTATGTTGAGGAATTTCCCTTTTATTCCTATTTTGCTGAGAGTTTTGATCAGGAATGGGTGTTGGATTTCATCAAATGCCTTTTCTGCATCAATTGATATAATCATGTGGTTCTTTTCCTTTGTTTTATTTATGTGGTGGATGATGTTGATGGTTTTTCTAATGTTGAACCATACTTGCATACCTGACATGAAGCCTACTTGGTCACCATGAACTATTTTTTTGATATGATGTTGGAGTTTATTCGCAAAGACTGTGTTGAAGATTTTTGAACCTATATTCATGAAGGATATTGGTCTGTAGTTTTCCTTTTGACTGATATCTTTGCCTGCTTTTCATATCAAGGTTATGCTTGCTTCATAAAATGAATTTGAGAAGATTCCATTCTTTTCTATGTTTTGGAATAGTTTGAGTAGGATTGGTATTATTTCTCTGAATGTTTGGTAGAATTTGTCCATGAAACTGTCTGGGCCAGGACTTTTTTTTGTTGGTAATTTTTTTTTTTTTTTTTTATGACTTGTTCAATTTCTTCTTTTGTTATGGGCCTGTTCAACTTTTCCACCTCAGTCTGTGTTTGTTTAGGTAAGTAGTGTGTTTCTAGAACTCTGACCATTTCTTCCAGATTTTCAAATTTGTTGGAGTACAATTCTTCATAATATCCTGATAATATCTTTTTTTTTTTCAGTTGATTCTGTTGTGATATCACCCATTTCATTTCTTATTCATGTTATTTGTATTCTCTCCCTCTTTCCCTTTGCTAAATTTGCCAGTGGTTTGTCAATTTTATTAATCTTCTTAAAAAAACAACTTCTGATCTTGTTGATTTTTCTATTCTCTTTGTGGTTTCGGTTTCATTGATTTCTGCTCAAATCTTTATTATTTCCTTTCTTCTGGTGACTCTAGATTTTTCTTGCTGTTTTCTTTTTCCCCCTAATTGTTGGAGATGTTGGTTTAAAGTGTTGATTTTAGTTCTTTCTTCTTTTTTGATGTGTGATTTTCTTGCTATAAACTGGCCTCTGGTCACTGCTTTTGCTGTCTCCAAAGAATTGTAATTTCTATCTCATTTGATTCAAGGAATTTTTTAATTTCATTCTTTTATTTCTTCTATTTACTAGTCATTCTTAAGGAGATTGTGGTTCAGTTTCCATGTGTTTACTCTTTTTCCATTGATCTTTCTACTGTTGATTTCTAATTTGATAGCATTGTGATCTGAGAAGGTGCTTTGCAGTATTTCAATATTTTTAAATGTCTTAAGGCTTGCTTTATGGCCCACTATATGGTCTACCATGGAGAAAGTTCCATGTGCACTGGAAAAGAATGCATATTATGCTGTTGTTGGGTGATGTACTCTGTAGATATCTATAAGGTCAATTTGGTGGATTGTTTTGTTTAGCTCTTCTGTGTCTTTGTAGAGTTTCTTTCCAGTTGTTCTATCTTTCATTGAAAGTGGTGTATTAAAGTCTCCTAGTATGACTGTGGAGTCATCTATTTGTCTTTTCAATTTTGCTAAAGTCTGATTTATGTATTTTGAGGCTCTTTCATTGGGTCCATAGATATTTATTAGAGTTATATCTTCTTATTCAATTAATCCTTTAATCATTATATAATGTCCTTCTTCTTCTCTTTTGGTGGTTTTTCTTCTTAAAGTCAATTTTATCAGAAATAAACATTGCCACTCTTGCTCTTTTTTGGTTGCCATTTTCTTGATAGATCTTTTTCCAACCTTTGATTTTTAGTATATTTTTGTTTTTGTTTCTAAAGTGTGTCTCTTGTAGATAGCATATTGATGGGTTATGTGTTCTTATCCCATCTGCAACTCTCTGTCTCTTAAGTAGTGCATTTAACCCATTAATACTCAGTGTAATTATCAGCAAGTATAAATTTCTTTCTGTCATTTTGTTACATGTTTTTCACTGTGTTGCTGGTATCTTTGTTCTATATAATTTTCTGTGCTGAGTTCATGTTTATAAATTGTGTTGTCATTTCCTTTGTTACTGTTGTTTTAATATTTGTTAAATATTTTGTTTGTCCTCTTGTTTATTGTGATATGAATGTTTATCATTTTTCTTTGAGGTTACCCTGTGATTTATAATTTTCTCCCCAAGTTTAGAACAGTCCATTTTATCTTGCATCTCTCTTGACTTCCTCACCATTTAGAAGTTCTGTAACTATATTATATTTTTTTTTTTCCATCTTTTTGGTTTGTAGTTTTCCTCATTTGCCAGTTGATTTCTCTGGTTCCCTGTTTAAAATCTTGTAAGCTTATATTATTTTGGATACTTCCATAACTGTGCTGGTTTCTGGGTTACGTCATCTTGTGTATTAATGGTCAGGTTTTGTTTGCTATTATTGGTTCTCTGTTCAAAGGACCCTCTTTGTGTGTGGCTGATCTGCTTTTAACAAATTCCCTTAATTTTTGCTCATCTGGGAATCTCCTAATTTCACCATCATATTTGAGGGACAATTTTGCCTGGTATATAATTCTTGATTAGAAATTTTTCTCTTTCAGTATTTTATGTATACCATCCTATTGTCTTCTTGGTTATATTGTTTCTGCTGAGAAATCAGAGCTTATTCTTATTGGTTGTTCTTTGTAGGTAACTTTTCATTTTTCCTGTACTGCTTTCAAGATTATTTTTTTGTCTTTGGTTTTCATGAGTTTAATGATGATACATCTTGGTGTTTTTCTTTTGGGGGTCTGTGGAAGTTAAGTTTGTGTGTCAACTTGGCTGGGCCTGGTTGAGTGGCTGGGCAGCTGGATGTAGAATTCCCCATGCTGAGACTGGTAATCAATTCCAAGATGGGATCAACCACAAGCAACTGAGTAGCTGCTTAGAGATGTGGTATGCTTCCCATATATAAGTCACAGCTTTGGGAGCAGTCTCTAGCTTATGGCATGCTATAACCCTTCATGTAGCCGTGTCATTTCTCAGCAGCCTGCTGTGCTCTGCCAAACTTGAGACTTTCAATGGACTTGAGTGAATGGTTTCTCTGGGGTTAGGTAACATCAAGACTATGCCCTTGTAGTTGTCAACCTTGGGCTTTTCAGCCTCAGCAGCCAGCACCTATTTGAGTGAAGAAAATCCTCCACATTCACTAGGCTGGGAGCAAGAGGCAGCTCCCAAGGCTGAGGGACTTTCACCAGCCCCTAGATCCTGGCACTTTGAACTCAGACTTAAATCCTCCAAACTGTAAGAGAATAAACTCCTGTTTGTCCAAGCATCCCATTTATGGTATATTTCTGTTAGAGCAGCACTAGGTAATCAAAGCAGAATATCATACTGAGAAAGTGGGGTGCTGCTTTGACAAATACCTAAAATGTGGAAACAGGAGTGGAGTGCCTCCTTGACCTGAGACCCTGGCAGAGAGACCCCAGCATGTGGCAAAAGAGATGGCAGGAGCAGAGCTGAGAGACTAGCAGGAGATAGCAACAGCCTTATCAGCCTGTGGAGGAGAAAGCTGGATGCCATTGTGCAGGTGGCTTCCTGGTGGAGTGGCTTGCCTTGAGGCATTAATTGGTAGAAGAGACCATCATGAAATGAAGTAGCAGGTTGGCTGGCTGATGGAGCGAGAAAGCTGAGTGTTTTTTGTGCAGGAAGATTTCTGGTGGAATGGATACCTTTGCCATTAATCAGCAGAAGCAGAGAGACCAAGGAAACAGGAAGCAGAGCTGCCTCAGCCTCAAGGGTAGGATCATGGCCTTTGGGAGTGGAACCACCACTGCCCTCTAGGTTTCAAAGAGCCAGACCTTCACCAACTTGGTTCTGGAGTGTGGGGCTGCTCGTTCATGTGAGCCAGTGGGATGGAGCAACAGCTGTTGCCCAAGGTTGAGAGGGCAGGGCTTCATGCCCAACAGGGAGAGGAATGGATCCACCAGGCCAAGGGAGGAAGGTTGCCATTTAGAGGAACTAGGGGACTGGAGCCACCCAGTGAGAAAGATCTGTACAGATGTGACCCAATGAAGATCTGTACAGGTATCAAGTTGAAAAGGGGTAGAATTGTGGTAGTTAAGTTTGTGTATAACCTTGGCTAGGCATGGTTGAGTTGCTGGACAGCTGGATATAGTATTCCTCATGATGAGACTGGTAATCAGCTCCAAGGTGGGATCTACCACAAGCAGCTGAGTAGCTGATTTAGTGATATGGTCTGCTTTCCATATATAAGTAGCAGCTTTGGGAACAGTCTCTAGCTTATAGCATGCTTGAACCCTGCATGCAGCCATATCATTGTTCAGCAGTCTGCCATGCTGTGTCAGTCTTGAGACTTTCAATGGACTTGAATTAATGGCCTGACATGTTGTTTGGTGTAACATCAGGACTGTGCCATTTTATTTGTTGACCTTGGGCTTGTTAGCCTCAGGGAGTTCCAATGCTGCTTCTTCCTCTGGGATGTGTTCTGGGACTGTACTCTGCTCCCTTGTTTCTACTGCTTTATCTTGATACTTTGTGTGGACTGTGATGGTCTGTTGACTCCGAGACATTGGATGTTGTTGTATTTAGATCTCTGTTAACTGTTCGTGAAGAGCAGTTAAGGGTGAGTCAGGCTTTTCTTGGTGGTTGTTTATCATTGGCTAGTTGATGGAGAAGGAAGTGGTGGCTCTTACACAGTAAGTGTAGCTATAGGAGTTTGTGTTATATGAGCACTGTTGCTGTCTCCCACTCAGACAAAAACAATGATAAAAAACTATCAGAAAAGTAAAAGCAAGCAGTCAAAAAACACACCACATAAACACACAGGAACAATCAACAACAACAAAAACACCCCACAATATCTGCGGATAAGAGAAAAGAGGTAGAGGAGGAGAATAATGAAGAAAAGAATGGAGAGAATGCAAAAGAGAAAAACAAAGAATGGGGATAACAATGAGAAAGAAAAAAAGTGGGAACTAGGAACTGGGAAGAAAGAAAAAGCTGAAAACTAAAACCTGGGAAAGGAAGAATAAAGAATAATAATAATAATAATAATTTGAAAACAGACAAAAACAAACAACAGGAAAAAAGAGAGAGAGAGAGAGAATCTTGACAGAGCAAGGCACCTACACTCCGTAAGAGAATACAGACTGGGATGGAATTCCTGCTGGCCCAGAAGGTGTGAGGTGTGTGGGAGTGAGAGATGGCCACACCTCCACTCACCAAGAGGATGTGGGGTATAACGGTAACAAGGGGAACATTACACTTTTCTAGTCATTCATGTCCTGAATATCCTTGTGGTCACAGGCAAGTGAAGCCTATTCTTAGGTCCCTGCAATCTGAGAGAATGCTGTCACTTTAAATATCCAAAATGGTCAAACAGCTTGTAAACAATGGCTGGTGCCCTCTGGACAGCCAAACTTCCAGAGCTCAGCCCATCTCCTCTTCACTGCTTTCCCTTTTATTCACCAGGCAACAGTTTAGTCCTCTGTGCAGCCCTTGGCTAGCAGGGCCAATATTTAGGTTAATTCTTAGGTCCTAACACCACTTGGCAAAATTCAAGCTGTCTGTGCTGTCAACATCACTGACAGACCACAGCTCCATATGTCTCCTTTTTTCAGTGTTTTCATAAATGTTCTTCTACTAGTTGGAGTTTAGTCCACTTCTGTATCCTTCCTTTCAAAGCTCTGGGCTCCAGGATTATCTTCTGTACCTGTGTTAATTGGCTCCCCTCTTCTTTGTTGAAGAGGGTCTGTGTAGTTTGTCTGCCTATTCTGCCATCTTACTGACACTCCAGGTCTAGGTGTTCTCAAGGTGACTTTACTTATCTTTGCTCTTAACCATCATCAGGAAACAACATAGTACAAATATCTTAGGAAAATACAATTTTCTTCATATTCAAGATCTTGAGTGACATCTCACTGTACCCATAGGCTGCAGGACTCTGTAGTTATCCCAACGATCAGTTAGGATTTACACAGTACTCCTGTTTCTATCACCCTTAGGCTCTACTTCATTTGTATCTACATTAAAGCAACAAAAAGAGTAACTTTAATTCATAAATGCTTAAAAACTTTCTTGACAATACTGTGATAACCAGTAAATCAATTTTATATACTTTTCTCTTATTTAGCTGTCAGTTCCAATCCAATACACTTTTGGGGGAAAAAAAAAAAAAAAAAGCATGCCAGTTTGATATTACTAAACAGAATGCTGAAAGTTTACACAAAATGTTTTGTTAATAATCCACTCACTGGGATTATCTTCATGGAAACACTTAATATATTGAATTTTTTTGCAGAAATGAAGTCAAATAGTGGCACTTCATATTATTATTAAAATAAATATTAGTTGGCTCTAGGTGTTGAGGATGTATCAGTTTGTGAACTCTCTTCTTATCCACTGCATATTTAACACCACTTTATGGAAACCTCCAGTGTACTTACTTTATATGATCTTAATACGGAACCACTTACTAAATCATTTTGAACATGTCCTTTTTGTTATCCTTTAATTCTGATCTTGAGTTTAGTCTTAGTTATCTAGTGCTGGTATAACAGAAATACCATAGTGGATGACTTTTACAAACAGACATTTATTCAGTCATAGTTTAGTATGCTAGAAGTTTGAATTCAGGGTAAATTAAGCTTCTTTCAATTGTCTAACATTGCTAAATGGTACTTTTTCATTTTTCCAGCACCATTTTTTTTTCAGTTTTACACTTTTATTTCCCAGTTCACTCTCTGAAAACTACATCTGTCCTTACTATCTTTCAGCCTCAGAAACTAATAATTTTGTGCAAACATCTATGAACAATAACTTATTAAAAAACAAGTAGATGTAGAAAGAAATTATAATGAAGTGTAAATTGTATTTACATAAATATTTTATTTTTCCATATAAATTGTACACTCAGTTGGGCATTTAGCTCATTGATAATTAAGAAAAATATTAATTTGAGCCCATAGAATGATATAAAAATCATATCTATAGGTAGTCTTTAACATAAATATATTAAAATTACAACAAATTGCACTTAAAACCATCCATTTTTTCTTTTTCTTCTTACCATTAGTAATATGTATATATACAGTGTTGTAGCATATAATTGCTGATGTTATCATTCTTCTGCCAACCTTAGAGACAAATAAAGTTCAGATTTTTGAAGATATTCATAACTAAAACTAAAATAATAATAATAATAATAATAATAATAATGAAGTATTTGATTTATGTTAGAACTGACCACTGGGTGTTAGGACTGAACCACATCAGAAATTGGGGACTGCCTGCATTACATTTTGTCTCTAAAGCTATTTCATTCATACTCCTAAGACTAGATTTAATATCAATGGATTCTCAAAATTTGAAGGGCCATTAGAAATAATCTTGTTAAATTTATTTGCTAATGAACAAATATCCGCTTAAAAATCACCAAGAAATTGATAGCTAATGCTTTTTATAAACACTTCCCTAAGTAACTTGTATCTCTAAAGAACCAAAGTTGTACTGAGAATAATTATCCTGTTAATAACAATATTAATCTAAAATAGCAGATTTCTGAGGAAGTGATGGTATTGATCACCAATAATAACTCATGATATATTAAGACATATTATACTTTTTGGACAATGTGGCACTAGACGAGGTAGTGGGAATGGATTTCAAAATCCTGACATGACATATGAAGCTTAGAAGGGGTTGGGTAGAATTCTTCATTGAAAAACAATAGCTTCAGCAGATAAACACACAAACTGCTTCTTACCTGGAAGATTTAAAATATTGATTATGAGTAATTACTATTTTAGCTATCCACTCTAAATGTAATCCAAATTGACCTATTACTTCCAGACTCTAAACTACTATCCACTCTCTTTCTCTGTCTCTCACACACACACATGTACACTATGTACACACACAAACATACACATGTATACATACACAAGCTCACCATGGTTTATAAAACTTGTTTATCAAAAATAGCTTTAGAGTCACAAAAGGACAGTTTGAAGGTTACATATGTAGGGAGGAGCTGACCTATACCACTTACTATAAAATTTTGGGCCAGATCCCTACTTAGTTCTTCACCCTTCAGTTAAGTGGGAGTAATGTTAAAGCCTGACTTCTCTTTCTTGGAGGAGGGTTTTGATCCACAGCTTCTAAATAGCTAGGAGGATCTTGGAATGTATGTACAGAGAGCCACATGATCTAGCTCCTATGTAGTATCTGGGTTGTCTCAGAGAGAAATTATGATCCACAACATCAGAGGAACGATGTGAACTCAGCTCTAGTATTGTATAAACTGAACATTAAAACGTCCTAATATTTAAAATGGTATAACTAAGTAAAAACCCTTTTGGAGCTGTTTGACAGCCTTATAAATATGCAGATAAGAAAGCAAAGGCTGATGTCCACTGGTCCGTAGTAAATATATCAGCAGGAATGTGTAACCAAAGTAGAGGATTTAAGTTCATACAGTGTTTTCTTTCAAGTACAACACTTAGAGACAAGTTTTATTATAATGCACTGAATCTATTGAGTATTCAAATGAGCTGATTGCATTTTAAAATCAGTTATTTTGACATTTCTTATTGAAAGCAATAGAAGAGCAACCAGAAGCAATAAATTTGTTAGTGAAAAGCAGACTTACTCATCATTATTATACATTGTTGTAACTAGGACAAAATTATGCAATAAATTTACAGATGTACTGACTTTATTGTTAGCATGAGCAGCTTTTTCTTGTTTATTTTTAAGCATGTTTATGATGTTGAATTGGTTACATTTTAGTCACCACTGCATGGACATACACTTTAACCAACCTCTATCTACTACTACAGGACAAGGCTTAAGCTATTACAATGAATGACATATCTTTACAAACCCAGCATTTACAGAAATTCCTTAGTTCAATGTTTTGACAATTCCAAACAGTCATTAGTTTTTAAATGCTTAGTTCTGTTTGAAAAATTCCAAAATTATTCCCTGCTTCCAAATTATGTGGGAGACAGGTGTGTTTCAATACTCATGGCAAAGTAGCTTGGACATTGATTTAAAATATATTTATTTAAATTAATGGAATATGAAGAGTAGCAGATTCTAAGGCGTGCTTTGTAGTCCTGGAATTACAGAGTTTGGCTAGCATATCTATAATCATCTTTCTGTTTAAGAGATATATGATCCCTTATCTTCTCTCTCAATATTGGGATAGCTGTGTAATTATATCTTATTAATATTGAACTTTAGTAAGCTATAAGGGATCTAATTTCTTTGCCTTTAAAAAACAATAATAATAATAAAAACCTGAAGATTATTATGAAATAAAAGAGAAAATATTTCTCTAATGGGGATGAAACAGATTTGAGCCTTCATCTATTTGTAGTTTGATGGAAAACAAGTTGCATAAGCAGTTTTATCCCTGAAGGAGAACCACTGAGTTTTAAAGGAGAAAGAAAAAGATATTTAGTAAACCAGCCCAAGAACTCTGGTGTGTGTGCTTTAGTGAAGGTAAGGGTGGTATCTTGGTTCATAGGACACGTTGGGATTTGCATTGTTGAGGTAGGTTGCAAGTATCTACTTAACAGTGGTTTAGTTCCTGAACTAAAGTTATGATAGAATATAGTCAGATGACAGAATTTAAAAGAAAGATTGGGTTTTTTTTCTTTGGTGGAAATAAAAATTCTTCTCTCTACCCTTTCCTCCACTTTTCACCTCAGTATCCTTTCCCTTTCAATATGGGGAGCTTTTTCTTGTTTATTTTAAGCATGTTTATGATGTGAAATTGCTTATATTTTAATCACCACTGCATGGACATAAAATATGCAGCAATCTTAACATCAATGAGGTGAAGCAAGTTGAAGAATAGTAGATCTGTGGGGGCTAGAAGTGAGTGAGAGACCAGAGGAGACACTATTTCTCCAGCTCTGTGGTCTTATCTCTCATTACTGGCTTGAAAAGTTATATGTGATTGCATCCCCAAGGCTACAGAACTCCTAAATGGTGTTACAAGTACACAGTTCTGCCAGTTCTTCCAAGTGCCTAATTATCAGCCAAGTCTGATCCAAAGATAGTTAACCTGGAATGTCATTTATCTGGAATTAGTCTTCTGACTTCATCTCTCCTCTACTCTTCTTGCAATGTGTCTTCTCTTTTCATTAATGTTTTTATTTATTACCCAATCCAGCCACCCAAACAAGAAGTCATGGGATCTTTGAGCCTGCCCCTTCCTTATCTCACTTTCAACCCCATATTTCAAATCTTACTGATTTTTCTTCCAAAATGTCTATGAATATGTTTTAGATTCTTTATGTTTCCCAAGAATTTACCAGTCAGCCTCCATAAACATTATTCTCCCTTGAAGCAATCTCTTTGACTCTGCTTCTCATCCTACCCACACAAGTACACACACTAACTACTCTCACACACACAAACACTTACTTAGGTAATACTTTTTAATTCTTCAGATCCTTAGTTAAAACAAAACTCAATAAAAACTTCAGGGGTTAACTCTAAAGCTGTACCAACTGACTTCACCTTCTGCACCCTCATTTACTAGGTAACTGTTCTTGGAACACAATTTTAACTTTTCTCAACATTATTTTCCTTTTCAGTAACAGGGAGACCATAATAATACCTACATTAACAAGTTGTTATAAAGCTTAAATGAGCTAGTCCCTTTCTGCTCAATAAGCTGACTTCAGACCAGTATCAGTGTGACTCATGAACTTGCAATAATAAAGTTTCATAGATCCACATGCATACTCATCAATCATCTGTCAATTTGTTGTACTGTGGGATGACATTAAGAACAACCTAAATGAAGAAAGCAACAGGTCATTTAAAAAGATAGAAAAGAAAGAAAAGACCAAATTGAATGTCTGAAGAGACTCTGAAAATTGCTTTGAAAATAGAAGATCTAAACCAAATGGAAGAAATGAAGAAATAAAAGCTGAACAGAAGCTTTCAAAGTGCAGCTCCAGAAAACAAAAAGTGTAATGATGAAATGTGCAAAGACCTGGAGTTAGAAAACCAAAAGGGAAGAAAATGTTAGACATTTCTCAATCTGAAAGAACTAAAGAAAAAATTCAAGCTTCAAGTTGCAATACTGAAGGATTCTATGGGAAAAATATTGAACAACACAGGAAGTATCAAAAGCAGATGACAATTCTAAATATGTACTTGTATGCACTGTAAAAATATCCAAAAATACAATAGAGCTAACAATGGGCAAAGTTTTATTCACTTCTTACCCACAATTAAATACTTTGAGGGAGTGAGTCACTGACCCTGGGGTCTCTGGATCTTAATTGGAGAAGACAGCAAGCTCAATTGGTATAACATAGTACATAGAAACATTCTTATACATCTTATATTGGTGAGTAGTGATTGAGGTCTTAGAAGCTTCTAATACCATCTAAAATGCAGCTATTGATCTCTCTTCATTTGGAACAAGGAAGAATGAAGAAAATTAATGACTCATGGAAACAATTAGTCCATGGAACTACTGCACCAAGAGAACTTTAGCCTACATGAGCCTGAGACCAGAAAAACTAGACGGAGAATTTCATGAGTTTGAACCACTGATTTTTACTTAGCAGCCAAATACTTTCAACATTATGCCACAGAACTCCCTATTGTTAATGAAGTACTAAATAATTGTTGTTATTATGTGCCAGAGTTGGACCTGACTCATAGAAGCTTCTCCTTGGGTTTCTGAGGCAGTATCACTATGGAAGTAGATTGCCCAATGTTCTTTCCAAGGAGTGGCTGGTGGGTTTGAACCAC
The DNA here is from genome assembly GCF_000298275.1 of Orycteropus afer afer. NCBI lineage: Eukaryota > Metazoa > Chordata > Mammalia > Tubulidentata > Orycteropodidae > Orycteropus > Orycteropus afer. The sequence continues at coordinate 33,347 of NW_006921682.1, read as the reverse complement.
CAGCCTTCTGATTGTCAGGCAAGTGCCTTAGGCACTAGGCTACCAGAGCTCCCACTAAATAATTAGTGTAAGGAATTTAGAGCAAAGTGTTGTGTGATTTAAATGTATACTACCATCACAACACTACCACAAACCACCATCCTCACCATCATCATCATCATCATCACTAATATCATCATTATTATTATCAACATCATGATTATTACTTGAATTCCTAGATCCTAACTTATCATATGCTTCCTATGTTTCTTTTTATTTCTCCATGTTGTGCAGTGAATTACTTGGTTTGGCTTTTCGAGTCATAGTCTAGAAAATCCTCCACCAGATTACTGAGTGGGACCATGCAAATAAGGTGTGTGGAACACTGATTTTGGGATTGGTTAGTTTGTCATTTGGCCAGGCTTAAAAGGAGACCTCCTTGAGGGCAGAGAGTTTATCTCACTGCTATCAAAAGTGAAGGGCTGGAGGTGAAATAGAGAGTCTCCTTGGACCCGAGATCCCTGCATTAGACCTCCTTGGCAAAGACATCCAAACAGAGATATCCCAGCAGAGAGACATGCCTTGGCAGAGAGAGAGACCCAGAAGAGAGAAAATCACAGTGGAACCAAGAGGGACAAGACAGAACTGCGGGCTTACCTGGTCCACAGAGTGAGAAACCTGAGTGCCCTTGGGCAGGAAGCTTGCTGACGGAGTGGGGTGCACCTAGCTGTACTTATCAGCAGAGCTAAAGGAGCTTTGTAACACTTGTCTGAGCAGAGCTGATGCCAGACCAAGAGGCAAAGGGCAGAGATATTAGCCAGAGGGCATAGCAGAGGGAAGAGACTGTCCTGACTGAAGAATTGTATCCTGAGCACATTCCTGAATGTGAATTGTAACCTATCACATCCTAATAAACCCCATAGTTGGGATTATTTTCTGTGACTTATGTGTGGCCACTGCAATGAATTATTGAACCCAGAAGAGAAGTAGTGATTCTCATGGGAAAGACAGCTAGTGTCAGAGTTAGTAAAAAGTTTGAAGGGTGGCAGTATGTCTGGCCTCTTAGGAATAAGACTGAGGCTTTTGATGGTGATTCTGTCTTTGTCTTCTGAAGTTAGAGGATATCAGAAGATGCTGCCCCAAAATCCTTTTTGCAGCCTGGTACTTCCAATTTTATTTTATGCATTATATCTTACACTAAATTTTGATTCATAATCTGCTTCTGCCATTAGTCTACATGCTCTTCAAAATCAGTGTTTATTTTTTTCTATCATATTTCTAGAACATAGTACAGTGTCTGGCCAGTAGTAAGAGCTCAATAAATGTCAGTCTAAAGAATATGTCTTGCATTTGACTCATTTTCTTTATTCCCACTGACAAAATACTAATCTAAATTATCATCTTTTTTTCTTTTTTTGCATAGACAATTTTAATAGTCTTCTAGCCAAGTTTTCTTCTTTTTACTGTGTACTCCAATATATACTGTTTAGTGTCATTCAGGAAATTATAAAATTAGTCATCCTTCTCTACCTTCGAAATGACATTCTTAGGCACATCAGCATCAGCAATACTGGGACTCAGGTTAAAGATCTCAGAGAAAAATGTCATGGTTATGTTGCTAGAAGAGAATAAGAAAACTTTATTCTCTGAGATTCCCTTAGTGCCTATTTTACTAATAAAAGAATTAATGAGTTTTTACAGGGAATAAGTAGATTTTCAGACAGTAAATTATACTGGGAGTATATATATTAGTTAAGAGCTATTATTTTCAGAGATTAAAAATAAAAACAAAAATGGATGCACCTGAGGAAAATATGCATGATGTCATCAACACAGAGTCTGGCAAAAGATCAGCTCAAAATCTTTATGAGGATTCTAGGTGTGCAGAGAGTTGAATAGGTTGCACCTACTCCAGGTGGTTTTCTAGAGCTTCTGCTATGAAGTGAATTGTGTCCCCTAAAATGATATAGTGAACTAAATTCTAGTACCTGTGAATATGATCTTTTGGGAAATAGGGTCTTTGAAGATGTAACCAATTAGGTTAATATGTGGTCATATTGAAGTAGGGTGGGTTCTAATCCAATGTGAGTGGTGTTCTTATAAAAGAAGATAAGAAACCCAGAAACAAAAAGACACAGAAAGAAAAACACCATGTGCCACTACAGCTGGAAACCAAGGAACACTTGGGATTACCAGAGCTCCTAAGAGACAAAAAATGATCTTCCTCTACAGACTTCACAGTCAACATGACCCTGCCAACATCCATAATTCAGAGACTTCTAGACTTCAGAACCTTGAAAAAATAAAACTCTATCCTTATAAGTCACTTAATATGTGGTACATTACTTTGGCAACTCTAGTCAACTAATACATCCTCCACCATAGATCAGGCAGAATGACTAAGATATAGTAGTCTAACAAATTCATCATCACCAATATAAACATGTAAAATGGTGACTTTCACTTCCCATCAATGGTTTAACTTTATAGAATGCTGGAAGGAGAAGTGAAAAGGAGGGAAAGTAAACCACACACTCTTCTCCCAACTGGAAGCTCATTGCAGGTGTAAGGGCACTCATTCTGAATTTTCAGAAATAACCAAAAAGAAAGATAATAAAATTTAAATGGTATTGAATGTTGTTTTTGTTAGGCACTGTTGAGTCACTTCCAACTCATGGCAATCCTATGTGCAACAGAATAAAACACTGCTTGGTCTTGTGCCATCCTCATAATCATTGCAATATTTGAGTTCATTGTTGGAGCCACTATGCCAATCCATCTCATTGAAGATCTTCATCTTTTTTACTGATGCAGAATTTTACTAAGTGTGATGTCTTCTTCAGGGACTGGTCCCTTCTGATAATATATCCAAAGTGCGTGAGACAAAGTCTTACCATCCTCACTTCTAAGGAGCATTCTGTACGTACTCTTTCCAAGAGAGATTTGTTATTCTTCTAGCAGTCCATGATATATTCAATATTCTTTACCAACACCATAATTCAAATGCATCAATTCTTCTTCAGTCTTCCTTATTTATTATCCAGTTTTCACATGCACATAAGATAATTGAAAATACCATGGCTTGGGTTGTGACTTCATTCCTCTTCAATTTTTCACCCCTGGCAGAGTAGACCATTGTCTTCTGATTGACAATGCCCAATATCAGTTAATTTCACCTCACTTATGCTAAGCTATCCATCTGTATGCTTCCCATTTCATTTTTTATGACTTTCAATTTTCCTGTTATTGTTGTTCTTGTTGTTATGTGCCATTGAGTCGGACCTGACTCATAGCGACCCCTCCTTGGGTTGCCGAGGCAGTATCACTACTGAAGTAGATTGCCCCATCTTTCTTCTGAGGAGTGGCTGGTGGGTTTGAACCGCCAACCTTCTGGTTAGCAGTCAAGTGCCTTAGCCACTATGCTACCAGAGCTCCCTAATTTTCCTATAGTCATACTTTATACAGTCTACATTCCACTTGTTCACATCTGTTTGTAGCCATTTCTTTTTGATTCATGCCACATCAGCAAGGGAAAATACAGAAAGCTTTACTTCATCAATGTCATTAAGGTCAGTTTTACTTTCAGGCTAAGTGGCTAATCTTCCAACACTATATCAGACAATGATATACTGCTATTCATAAGATATACACTGTACAATTTTTTAGAAGTAGATTGCCAAGTCCTTCTTATTTGTCTTTCTTCATTTGTGAACTTAACTGAAACTTGTCCACCATTGGTGACCCTGTTGTTATTACTGTTAGTGTAGCTTCTAGCATCACATCTGCACAAAAGCAAGAACAGTATGAAAAACTGACAGTACTTAACATCACTAAGTGTGACTATTCTTGTAAGATGATGACTTTTACCTCCCACTAAGGGTTTTAGCTGGGATAGCACATGGGAAGGAGGAGTGACAGGGAGGGAAACTAAGCTACACACTCATTTCTCAACTACGACCTCATTGCTGCTGTGTGGCCATTCATCATGAGCTTTCAGATCTGACAGCAATGATGAATAATAAGACAAAAATAGTATTGAATATTTACCCTCAAACCATGTAGCTTTAAAAATGTATGGATAACAAATCACTGAACTGAACTAAACATATTAAATTTGATACAAGTTGATACAATAAAATAATAATGGGCAGCTCTAAAGTGTTTTCTTTTTTTACTCTTTTCTATAGCATGTCCTCTATCTCCT
>NW_006921682.1:26598-28719 GCF_000298275.1 Orycteropus afer afer | reverse complement strand
TCCTTCATAAGCAAAATATGTGAGCTGAAGTCCATTCTTGGTTCCACAGAACATTATGGCTGTATGTCTTCCAAGGTAGACTTGTTCGTTATTCTAGCAGTCCATTTTACACTCAATATTGTTGCCAACACCACAATTTAAATGCTTCAATTCTTCTTTGGTCTTCTTTATTTATTGCCAAGTTTTCACAGACATATGAGGTGACTGAACACACCATCCACAGCTTAAGTTAGGTGCACGTTAGTCTTCAAAGTTACAGCATTGCCCTTTAACACTTTAAGGAGGTCTTTTACAGCAGATTTTCCCAATGCAATATGTGTTTTGATTTCTTGATGGCTGCTTCCATGAGCATTAATTGTGGATCCAAGTAAAATGAAATCCTAGACAACTTCAGTCATTCTCTGTTTACCATGATCTCACTTACTGACCCTGTTGTTAAGTTTGGTTTCATTATGTTGTGATGTAATACATACTGATGATCATCATTAGTAAGTGCTTCAAGTCCTCTTCATTTTCAGCAAGCAAGGTTGTGTCATCTTCATATTGCAGGTTGTTTATGAGTCTTCCTCCAATCCTAATGCCATGTTCTTCTTCATATAATCCAGTTTCTCGGATTATTTGCTCAGCATATGGATTAAATAAATATGGTGAAAGGACATAACCCTGACATATCCTTCCCTGATTTTGAAATTTGCAGTATCCTCTTTTTCTGCTTGAATGACTGCCTCTTGATTTATGTACAGGTTCCTCACAAGCACAGTTAAGTATTCTGGAATTCCCATTATTCACAGTGTTATCCATAATTTGTTACAACCCACACAGACAAAAGCCTCTGCATAGCCAGTAAAATACTATTTCAAATAAAACATATTTCTGGTATTCTATGCTTTCAGTCAAAATCCACCTGACATCACCAATGATATCCCTCATTTCATGCCCTCTTCTGAATCTGGCTTGCCTTGCTAGCAGTTTCTTGTTGATGTACTGCTGCAACAGTTTTTGAACCATTTTAGCAAAATTTTACTTCCATTTGATATGAATTATATTGTTCACTAATTTCTGCATTCTGTTGGATCACGTTTCTTTGAAATGGGCATAAATATAGATCTGTTCCAGTTGGTTAACTAGGTAACTATCTTCCAACTTTCATGGCATAAATGAGTGAGAACCTCCAGTGCTGCATCCATGTGTGGAAATATCTCAATGGGTATTCCATCAATTCCTAGAGCCTTGTTTTTTTTTTGCCAATTCTTTTAGTACATCCTGTATTTCTTTAAATATCATTGATTCTGATAATAAGCTACCTTCTGAAATGGTTGAATATTAACTAATTCTTTTTGGTACACTGATTTTGTGTATTCCTTCCATCTTCTTTAGATGTTTTCTGCATCATTAAATATTTTGTTTGCCCTTCAGTATCACAACTCAACACTTGAATTTTTATTCATTTCTTTCAATTTGAGAAATGCCAAAAATGTTCTTCCCCTTTGATTTTCCAACTCCAGATCTTTGCACATTTCATTGTAATCCTTTACTTAGTCCTCTCAAGCTGCTATTTTAAATCTTCTTTTCAATTATTTTACTTCATCATTTCTTCCATTCACTTTACTACTTTCTGTTTAATAATAGTTTAAAGTTTCCTAGTCTCTTCTGTCATCACTTTGGTTTTCTCTTCCTCTGCTTTTTAAAATTCTTTTGCTCTCTTTATGTCCTTGATGTCATCACAAAATTCACCTGGTCTTGATCATTGGTGTTCAATGCATCAAATCTATTCTTGAGATGATCTCCAAATTCAGGTAGGATATACTTAACATCATATTTTGTCTATCATAGATTTGTTTTAATTTGTTACACTTACATTTGAATAATTGATAATCTGTTCCATAGTCAGACCCTGGCCTTGTTCCAACTGATGATACTGAGCTTTTCCGTTGTCTCTTTCCGTATAGGTAGTTGATTTGATTCCCGTTTGTTCTATCAGGTAAGGAAATGCAGTTGTAGCAGAGAATGTCTATGAATGTCATGGACATGTAGAGAGACATGTCTCTTATAGTTTGCTTTTATTATTTGGCGTCACAAAGAAATTCTTGCCAATTGAATGTGGGGGAAAATAATGAATGT
>NW_006921682.1:24358-25688 GCF_000298275.1 Orycteropus afer afer | reverse complement strand
TAATTCTATTCACCCAGCAATTATGCTGGACAATAACTTTGGTGTTAAAATGATTGTCCCTGGAACTATGCAAGCTGCTTTATGGTCTTGTGATCATGCCATGGGCATTTAATAACTTCATTAGCAGTGAATTTATTAACTGGACCCCAGCTATTAGCTTTTTCTTAAATTAGATAGAAATACAAAGGATTGCAGGTAGGCCAAAAGACAAGGAACGACAAAAGGAATAGAGGACAGATGTGGGATGGGAAGCAAGGAAGGAACCAAAACTCTCAGGAGAAAAAGAGTGCTAGAAATCTCTTGCAAGAATGGGAGAGCTCTGGTTGAAGCAAAGTAATAAGAGGATGGTATTGCAAGAACAGATAAAACAGATGGAAACAGACTATCAGAATGGTCCATCAGGGAGAAAAGTGAATTGAAATCTATGGACAGAAATATGAATTACTTCAGCTATATCTGTGAAATGGCAGGGATTTCTCATTGTAGCTGGATATGAGTAAAATTGAAAAAACAAAACCAAAAGGGAAAAAATAAGGACAAGCAAATAAATAACACATTTTGATAACATAAATCCAAATATTTAACTGCATTTTTCCTAGAAAATACTATAATGAACACTGACGGGAAGAAAATAAAAAGAAGAGTCTAACTACTACCATTTGAAATTCATACAGAACCATTGAGTTTAAAAGAATTTTCACAATGTCATTGTATGCAGTCTGATACATTAGGCTACACAGACATTTTATATGTATATGTGTTGTTAGGAGCTCTCATAGCATAGTGCCTAAGGCACTTGACTGCTAACCAGAAGGCTGGTGGTTCAAACCCATCAGCCACTCCTCAGATGGAAGGTTATCTACTTCTGTAGTGATAGCACCTCAAAAACCCAAGGAAGTGTAGTTATGAGTCAGGTCTGACTCAATGGCACACAACAACAACATGTGTTGTTAGGTGTCATCCAGTCAGCTCCAACTCATAGCAACTCTATAGACAACAGAACACAACACTACCTGGTCCTGTGCTAACAATCTTTGCTACACCCAAGCCTGTTGTTGCAGTCACTGTTTCAGTCCATCTCATTGAGACTCTTCTCCTTTTCTCCTGACCTTCCCCTTTACCATGCATAATATACTTCTCCAGGGAATGGTCCCTTCTGACAGCATGACCAAAATAGGTCAGCTGAAGTCTGGCCATTCTTGCTTTCAAGGAGCATTTCTGCTGCGCTTCTTCCAGGACAGATTTGTTAGTCTTCTGGAAGTCCATATTACTTTCAGTATTATTTGCCAACATCACAACTCAAAACCATCAACTCTTCTTCTGTCTTCCT
>NW_006921682.1:21777-23723 GCF_000298275.1 Orycteropus afer afer | reverse complement strand
ATTCTTCTCAATGTTATCCATAATTTGTTATGATCCACAAATTCAAATGCTTTTGCATAGTCAATAAAGTACAAATAAACATCTTTTTGGTGTTCATAGATTTCAGCCAAGATCCGTCTGACATCAGCAATGATATCTCTCATTCCATTTCCTCTTCTGAATCCAGCTTATATTTCTGGAAGTTCCCTGTCAACATACTGCTGCCACAATCCTTGAATTATCTTCAACAAGATTTTACTTGTGTGTGTTATTAATGGTATTGTTCAATAATTTCCTCATTCTGTGGGATGACTTTTCATTGGAATGTGTACAGATTGGATCTCTTCCAGTCAGTTGGTCAAGTAGTTGTCTTCCAAATCTCTTGGCACAGACAAGTGAGTGCCTCCAGCACAACATCCAGTTGTTGAAATATCTCAATGAGTATTCCTTCAATTCCTGGAGCCTCCCCCACCCCCATTCCTGCAGTGCAGCTTCAACTTTTTCCTTCAATACTATTGGTTCTTGATTATAGGCCACCTCCTGAAATGGATGACCATTAACCTTTATAGTACAGTGATTCTCTGTATTCCTTCTATCTTCTTTTATGTTTCCTGAATCATTCAATACTTTTTCCCACAGAAATCTTTAAATATTTCAACTCAAGGCTGATTTTTTTTTTTTTTTTTCCAGTTCTTTCACCTTGACAAATGGGAATGTGTTCTTCCCTTTTGGATTTCTAACACAAGGTCTTTGCCCATTTCCTTATAATAAGTGATTTTGTCTTCTCAAGCTCTTTGAACTCTTTTGTTCAGCTCTTTTGACTTATCATTTCTTCCATTTGTTTTAGCTACTCTCCATTCAAAAGCAAGTTTCAGAGTGTCTTCTGACATTCATGTTTGTCTTTTTTTCCTTTCTTGTCTTTTTAATGACCTCTTGGTTCCTTCATGGATGATGTTCTTGATATCATCCCACAGTTCATCTGGTTTCAATCAGTGGTGTTTAATGCATCACACATTTTCTTTATATAGTCTCTACATCCAGGTGGGATATAATTACAGTCACATTTTGTCTCTATGGACTTTGTTTAACTGTCTTCAACTACAACTTGAAATTTCCTATGAGCAGTTGATAGTCTGTTCCACAGTCAGCTCTGGCCATGTTTTGGCTGGAGATATTGAGCTTCTTCATTGCCTTTTTCCACAGATGTAATGTGTGACTTTTTCCTCATGTGTGACTTTGGTGGTTGGTGTGTAAATTTAAATAATATAATATCAACTGATCTTACTTGTAGACATATGGATATTATCCTATCACTGACAGCATTGTACTTCAAATTAATCTTGAAACATTCTTTGTGATGATAAATGCCATGCCATTCCTCTTCAATTTGTTTCCCAGCATAGTAGATCACATGGTTGTCTGATTCAAAATGGCCAAAATCAGTCCATTTCTGCTCATTTATGCCTAGGCTATTGATCTTTATATGTTCCATTTTATTTTTAACAACTTCCAATTTTCCTAGATTCACACTTCATACTTTCTATCTTCCAATTATTAATGGATGTTTGTAGCTGTTCTTCTCATTTTAAGTTGTGCCACATCGGCTGATGGAGGTCCCGGAAGCTTTCCTCCATCCACACCATTAAGGCCAGCTCTACTCTGACAAGATAGTTCTTCCCCAGTCTAATTTTTTGTGTCTTCTGACACGAGGGTCTCATCTTCAGGCACTATACTGGACAATGTTTCAGGGCTATTCATAAAATTTTCCAGTAATATATCCAAGAGTGTGTCACTGATATTCATAAGATTTTCACAGGCCAGTTCTTTGAGTCCTTCTTCCAAGTCTTTCTTAGTCTGGAAAGCTCTGTTGAAACCTGTCCACCATGGGTGACCCTGCTGGTGTTAGAAATACCAGTGGCATGGCCTCCAGCCTCACAGCAACATGCAAGCCACCACAGTATGACAAA
>NW_006921682.1:21094-21607 GCF_000298275.1 Orycteropus afer afer | reverse complement strand
AAAAAAAAAAAAAAACCTCTTGTTAGAGTTCTATATTGGAAAAAGCATAAATTTAGAATCTTATATGTGAATTTGAGTCCTAATTCTATAGATAATTGAGTGAACTTGACAAGGTATTAAATTCACTGATACCAGGATCCTGAACCATTTCATATATATTATATATAATATTTATGTGTTATATGTCATATAAAAATAATACATACATTTTATGTTATATTATATGTTATATATTATATGTTAGATATAATACAGATAATATATACAGACCACTTATCTCTCAGTTTGTGGTACTGTGGTGGTTTGCATGTTTCTGTGAGACTGGAGGCCATATCACAAGTATTTTAAGTACCAGCAGGGTCATCCATGCTGGAAAGGTTTCAGCAGGCCTTCCAGACTAAGACAGACTTAGAAGAAGAGAGAGGCTATCCACTTCTCAAAGAATTGGCCAGTGGAAACCTTATGAACAACAATGAAACTCTGTCTGATATATTAGTGAGAAACTATGAATAA
>NW_006921682.1:14939-18209 GCF_000298275.1 Orycteropus afer afer | reverse complement strand
GAACAGATGATTTCAAAGAGCAGCTTGAGAAGACAAAGTCAATTATTGTAATGAAATGTGTAAAGACTTGGAGTTAGAGAACCAAAAGTGAAGATCATGCTCAGCATTTTGCAAGGTGAAAGAACTGAATTAAAAATCGAGGCCTTGAGTTGCAATATTGAAAGATTCTATGGGCAAAATATTGAATGATGAAGGAAACATCAAAAGAAAATAGAAAGAATACACAGAGTCACTGTACAAAAAAGAATTAGTTAATGTTCATCCATATCAGGAGGTGGCGTATGGTCAAGAACCAATGGTATTAAAGGAAGAAGTCAAACATGCACTGAAGGAATTGGGTAAATACAAGGCTCCAGGAATTGATGCGACCTTCATTGAGATGTTTCAACAAAAGGATGCCCTCCTGGCGGCACTCACTCATCTATGCCAAGATTTCTGGAAGACACCTACATGGCCAATTAAATGGAAGAGATCTACATTTGTGCCCATTCCAAAGAAAGGTGATCCCACAGAATGTGGAAATTATAGAACAATATCATTAATATCACAAGCAAGAAAAATCTTGCTGAAAATCATTCAAAAACGATTGTTGCAGTATGTTGTTGGAGAACTTCCACAAATGCAAGCTGGATTCAGAAAAGGTTGTAGAACAATAGATACCATTGCTGATGTCAGGTGGATCTTAGCTGAAAGCAAAGGATACCAGAAAGATGTTCACCTGTGTATTATTGACTATTCAAAAATGATTTTGTGGATCATAACAAATTATGGATAACATTGAGAAGAATGGGGATCCTTAATTGAACCTTAATCCTCATGAACCTTATGTACAGGTTCATGAAGAACCTACACATAGACCAGGAGGCTGTCATTTGAACAGAACAAGGGGATGCTGCATGGTTTAAAATCAGGAAGGGACTGCATTAGGGTTGTATCCTATCACCATACTTATTCAATCTGTGTGCTGAGCAACTAATCCAAGAAGCTGGCCTATATGAAGAGTATGGCATCAGGATTGGAGGAAGTCTCATTAACCTGTGATGTGCAGATGACACGATTTTGCTTGCTGAAAGTGAAGATAACTTAAAGCACTTACTGATGAAGCTTAAAGACTATACTCTGTAGTTGGATTACATCTCAACATAAAGAAAATTAAAATCCTCACAACTGGACCAATGAGCAGCATCATGATAAATAGAGAAAAGATTGAAGTTGTCAAAGATTTCATATTACTTGTTTCTACAATCAAAACCAATGGAAATAGCAGCCAAGACATCAAATGACTTATTGCACTGAGCAAGTACACCGCCAAAGACTTTTTAAAGTGGTGAAGAGCAAAGATGTCTCTTTGAAGACTAAGGTGCACCTAATCCAGACCATGATATTTTCAACTGCTTCATGTGCATGTTAGAACTGGGCAAGGAAGACCCAAGAAGAGTTGATGCTTTTGAGTTGTGGTGTTGGTGAAGAATAATGAAAGTGCCATGGACTGTCAATAGAACTAACAAAGCTGTCCTGGAGGAAGTGCAGCAGGAATGCTCTTTGGAAGCGAGAATGGCCAGCCTTTGTTTGCCTTAGTTTGGTCATGTTATCAGAAGCGACCATTCCTTGGAGAAGGATATCATGCCTGTAAAGTGGAGGGTTGACAAAAACAATAAAGGCCCTCAATGAGATGAATTGACACAATGGTTGCAACTATGGGCTCAGGTATATCAAGGATTATGAGGCTGGCACAAGATGGAACAATGTTTCATTCTGTTTTACATAGGGTCATTTTGAGTCAGAGATATTTCAATGGCACCTGACAGCAACAACAACTGCAATAATACACATTTTTATGATTATATATTCCTAGAGCTGTCCAACCCCAAACTGAAGTAACTTGGGAACAAAGTCAACGTCCTGTATCTCATTCCAGTGTTTGTGAAGTTTGAACAGACAATAGATAACCTGTGAGATGGGACTATTTTCTGTTGGAAAACTATCATTATATTCCCTTGGGACAGGATATGGAAATGTGTGTACTAAACAAGCACCTTCAGATGAATTTTGTGATCAAGAAATTTGAAAATTCTAATGACTCCTTACCTAAGAGTATGTTTGAACCTACAAGTATTCAAGAAAAAATGGAAAGATTAAAAAATAATGATAATGATCCTAGAATTTCTGGCTCAGATGACTAAATATGATCACATTATTTACTTTATGACCAAATCCACTGCTGTGGAATCAGATCCAACTCATAGTGACCCCTCCTTGGGCTTCCAAGGCAGGATCATTACAGAAGTAGATTGCCCAACCTTCCTTTCGAGGAGTGGCTGGTAGGTTTCAACCGCCAGCCTTCTGGTTAGCAGTCACTTGCCTTAAGCACTAGGCCACCAGAGCTCCTGACAATAATGAAACATCAGGGCCCATTTTAAAGGTATCAAATCCAAGCTGATTCTATCTTCTTTAATAACAATGTTTTATGATGCTTAGCTTCAAAGGCTTTTTTCCCTTTCCCTATTGGCATTTCTAATATCTTCATTTTCACCTGAATCTCAGTTTTCTTTGTGTTACCTTCAACAGAAACAGAAGCACCCTGAGAATTTAGATTAAATTCACTTGAGATGTGAAAAGTTTATCCTTGTCTAGACTACTTAGTTAACATACAAGAGTTTAAGAACATTTATCTTTTTGCATAAAAAGGGAAAAAAAAGACATTCTTCATTTGGCTAAACTGGAGGAATGAGGAGTGATATCTGTGCTATGAATTAGGGTACTGTATTTCATGTGGTCCCAACTTTGAGGTCATCATGGTGGTTCCAGTTCTCTACTCACATTTCTGAACACCAGAAAATATATGCATTACTCTAACAATCTGACCCTGTCAGTATTCTAAGAGTATCTGCACATTTCAACTATTCTTCCTCTTCACTCTGGATAGAAGATAAAGAAGTATAGATTTGAAATTTTTTATTTTTTTGTTTTAATAGCTGTATGGAGGCTTAGTTAATCTACAATGTTGTTGTTGTTAGGTGCCATGGAGTCGTTGCTGACTCATGGAGACCCTATACACAGCAGAATAAAACACTGCCCAGTCCCACACCAGCTACACGATCCTTACCGTACTTGAGCCCATCGCCACAGCCACTGTGTCAATCTATCTCATTGAGGGTCTTCCCCTCTTTTGTGGACCATACACCTTACCAAGCATGACATCCTTCTCCAGGGAATGATCCCTTCTGACAACATGACCAAAGTAGGTGAGACAAAGTCTGGCTATTCTCA
>NW_006921682.1:13048-14695 GCF_000298275.1 Orycteropus afer afer | reverse complement strand
CTTGCCCAGTGCTTATACATGTCTGATGTCCTGACTGCTGCTTCCATTAGCATTGATTGTAGAACCAAGTAATGTGAAGTCTGTGACAACTTCAATCTTTTCTCCATTTATCATGATGCTGCTTATACATTATACAATACATTTCACAATTTTAATTGTGTAATTTGATGAGGCTTGAAAAGTGTGCATTCATAAAACCATCATTACAATTAAGATGACAGCTATCTCCATCACCTTTAAAAATTTCTTTTTGCCTTTTATAATCTATTCCTCCTTTTGTCTCCATTTCTAGAGAATCACTGATCTACTTCTGTCACTGAAGACCAGTTTGCATTTTCTAGAGTTAAATTTTCATACATGCTTGTTTGCTCTTTTTCTTTGTGGCTTCTTCCATTCAACATAATGACATTAATATTCATTCATATTGTTGAGTTTTTCAATAGCTTGTTCCACTATTTCTGAGTCCACTGTAAGGATATACCACCATTTATCAATTCAGCAGGGCATGCATGATTTCCAGTTAGGGTTATTAGAAATAAAGTTGCTGTGAACATTTGTTTACACAGATTTTTCTGGAAATATGCTTTTATTTCTCTTGGATAACTACATAGTAATGGAATGATTGGATAATACAGTAAGTATATATTAATTAATTAAAAAATTGCCAAACTCTTTTCTAAAATGCTTTACCAGCTTAAATACACACAAGCAATACATGAGAGCTCCAGTAATTGTACATACTCAGTAGTAGTAGGTGTAGTCAGTCTTTTTAATTAGCCAATCTAAAGAGCATAGAGTTGTATTGCTGGAGTTTTTGTTTACATTTATCTTATACTAATGATTTTGAGCATTTTATCCTGTGCTATTTGTGATCCCTGTATTTTTCTTGATAAAATGTCTTGTACTATATGTTGTCCGTATTTTATTGAGTTGTAAGAGTTTACATTCTAGATACAAGGCTTTATCAATTATAAGTCATGCAAATATTTTCTTTGTATCTGCGGTATGCCTTCCTATTTTCTTTATTTTGTCTTTTGAATAGCTAAACCTTGAAAATTTGATTGTCTAATTTATAAAACTTCTTTTTATAGCTCATAATTTTTAGTTCTTATTTAAGAAATCATTGCTAATCTACTCATAACAACCCTCCCTTGGGTTTCCGAGGTGGTATCACTACAGAAGTAGATTGCCCAACCTTCCTTCTGAGGAGTAGCTGGTGGGTTTGAACTGCCACCCTTCTGGTTAGCAGTGAAATGCCTTAGGCACTATGCCACCAGAGCTCCTAATCTAGTCATTAAGATTTTCTCCTCTGTTTTCTTCTAAACTAGAAATTTTATAGTACTGACTCAGATATTTGATCTATAATCCATTTTTAATTACTGATAAAGCACTATTTGTCAAAAACAGATTATCCTTTCTCCACTGAAAAGCAGGACTTGGCACTTTGTAAATATCAAATGTACATAAATAAATTTTTTTTTTTTAATTATTTTTTCTTCTGTTCCACTGATAGCAGAATACTGAAATACCATGGACTGCCAAAACTAACAAATCTGTCCTAGAAAAAGTGGAACAGGAATATTCCTTGGAAGTGACAATGGCCAGACTTCATCTGACCTACTTGGGTCATGATGTCCGAAGGGACCA
>NW_006921682.1:11658-12808 GCF_000298275.1 Orycteropus afer afer | reverse complement strand
AAGAGCTCTGGTAGTGTAGTATCTAAGGCACTTGACTGCTAACCAGAAGGCTGGCGGTTCAAACCCACCAGCCACTCCTTGGAAGTTTGGGCAATCTACTTCCATAGTGACACTGCCTCGGAAACCCAAGAGGTCAGTATGAGTCAGGTCAAACTTGACGGCAAATAACAACAACAACAAAATGTGCTTATTGCTACTAGAGTGTCATTGTTCAGTCACTGTCTCAGTCAACAGAACAAAAAATATATTATGTATAGTAGCCCTTGTATTTATACACATACTTAAAAATATTTCTACACATACATTCCATTAGATATAAGCTCATACTGACCTCTCCAACTCTAATCTATTACCACATGTTTTATTATAGTCTCCTTCTCTTGCGTTACCTATACACTTGTGCTAGACAGTGAGAAATTGTTTCCCACCAATTGCCATCCAGTTGTTCATTCAGTTCTAGTGTGAATATATGGTAGTACCAGTATTGTTAACTTGTATCCTGATAATTTGTTTTTCACTGTTTTGAATATACATATTAATTTAGAAAGAATTGACATTTTAAAAATATCAAGATATCAATGCTTATGGTATATCTGTCCATCTAATTAGTCCTTCTCTCATTACTTTCAACAATGTTTTGTAGTATATTTTGTACAGTAATTATACATTTTTATCAAATTTATCCTTAATCATTTCATATTTTATGGTGCTACTGTAAGAGACATGGATTATTTTCATTTCAATACCTTTTGCTTCTTTCTACTTAGTAGAAATAAAATGTATTTATATATTAATCTTATAATTCTGAAACCTTGCTAAACTCAATTTTAGTGTATATAACTATTGTCTATACTCATTAGGATAGTCTCCACAAGTAGTCATTTTATTTTTAAATTAAAATATTTTATTTCTACATTTGCAGTTTGTGTATAACTTCCTTATTTTTCTTCCTTTATTGCACTGATAAATTCACTAGCTCAATCTTGAACAGAAAGATTAAGAATAGATACTTTTGTCTTAGTCTTAATCTCAGAGCAAGGATACTTAGTTTGGGAGCATGAATTATGACATTTTGTAGTAGCATCTTTATTGTGATTATAAATTCCCTTCTATTACTAGAGTAAAAACAATCCAAACTAAATGCCATATT
>NW_006921682.1:7037-8357 GCF_000298275.1 Orycteropus afer afer | reverse complement strand
AGTGCTGAGGAGCAAGGATGTCTCCTTGAGGACTAAGGTGCACCTGATACAAGCCATGATATTTTCAATCACCTCGCATGCATGTGAGAGCTGGATAAAGAATAATGAAGACTGAAGAAAAATAGATGCTTTTGAGTTGTGGTGCTGGTGAAGAATGCTGGAAGTACCATGGAGTGCTAAAAGAACTAACAGATCTGTCTTGGAGGAAGTGCAGCTGGAATGCTCCTTGGAAGTGAGAATGGCCATACTTCATCTCACATACTCTGGTCATGTTGTTAGAAAAGACCATTCCCTGAAGAGGGATCTCATGCTTGGTAAGGTGGTTGATGAAAGAGGGGAAGGGCCTCAATGAGATGCATTGACCCAATGGCTGCAATGATGGGCTCAAGTATAGCAAGGCTCATGGAGTTGGCACTGGACCAGACGGTGTTTTGTTTTGCTGTGCATAAGGTTGCTATGAGTCAGACATGATTTGACAGCACCTAACAACAACAACAAGCACCATAATCTTAGGGGTTCCACCCATTTTTATCAGACCAATAGTCTTGTGAGTTTTAGTCTTGTTACACATTTTTCTCTGAATCTATCTGAGACCTCCTATTGTGAACCCTTTCAAAGTGGTCGGCAGTGGCAGCCAGGCACCATCTCGTTCTTCTTGTCTCAGGGTCATGGAGTCTGGGTTCACATGGTTCCTTAGTACTTCTGACTAATTTTTCTTGGTATCTTTGATTTTCTTTACTCCTTTTTGCTCTAAACTGGGAGAGACTCATAGTTGCAACTTAGATGGCTACTTATAAGATATTAAGACTCTAGTGCAAATTCAAAAAATTGGATGTAGAAGATTTTCTTCACAGACTTTGTTATGCCGATTGATCTTGGTGTCCCTCAAGACTAGGGTCCTGAGCTCTCATGACAGTAAATCATTCCCTCAAGGTGTCTGGTCATGATTAAGTTTTATAAGTGTGCCCAGTATATGCTCTACTATAATCTTTTATGTGTGTGTGTGTGTGCAGCACACATAAAACACATAGGTAGAAACATCTTTTGTCAAATTTGTATATATTTGTGGGTGTATATATTCATCTTGCTGCCCTTGTTCAATATGAGTGTCTATTTATATATCCACACTTTTTGTTGTTGTTGTTATGTGCTGTTGAGTTGGACCTGACTCATAGCGACCCCTCCTTGGGCTTCCAAGGCAGTACCACTACAGAAGTAGATTGCCCCATCTACTTTCTGAGGAGTGTGTCCACATGTAAATTATTGTTAGTATTGTTATTTTAGGATTGTGTATATTACAGCATTCATCTTTGTTTTCCT
>NW_006921682.1:5131-6567 GCF_000298275.1 Orycteropus afer afer | reverse complement strand
TATATACCAAGTAGTGGGATTGCAAGATCATATGGAATTTTGATTTCCACCTTCTTAAGGAAGCACCAAACAGTTTTCACAGTGATTGTATCATTTCACAGTCCCACCAGCACTTTATTAATGTTTCACTCTCATGATAGCCATTTATTTCAGCATTTGTAGTTTTGTGATTTTTTTTTTAACTTCACTATTAAGGTGGTGGTGAGATGGTATTCCGTTGTTGTTTTGACATGCATATCTCTGATGCCTAATGATTGTGAGCATTACTGCATGTGTCTGTTAGTCATTTGAATGTCTTCTTTGGTGAAACATCTGCTTATTTCCTCAGCTCATTTTTTGAATTGGATTATTCATCATTTTATTATTGAAGTCTTGGTATTTTCTATAAGTTTTAAAGATTAGTACCATTTCTGATATGTCATAGCTAAACATTTGTTTCCAAGCCTCTAGGTTTTTTAAATCTCTTGGTGAAGTCTTTTGATGTTCATAAATGTTTAATTTTGAAGAAGTCTCAGTCATTTAGTTTGTGTTTAGTCATGTTGATAGTATTAGGGCTCCCAAGTTAGCCCTTATTTTATCTTTGATAATCTTTATGGTATTAATTGTTGTTGTTGTTAGATACCCTCAAGTTGACTCCAATACTGAGCAACCTTATGTAGAACAGTATGAAACACTGCTGGGTTCTATGCCATCCTCACAATCCTTGCTATACTAGAGCTCATTATTGCAGCCATTGTGTGAATCCATCCTGTTAATGATCTTTCCCTTTTTCACTGACCCTCTATTTTACCAAGCATAATATTCTTCTCCAAGCAATGGCTATTCTCACTTTCAAGGAGTGCAAGGCTGCATTTCTTCCAGAATATATTTCTTTATTCTTATGGAAGTTCATGGTATTTTCAACATTCTTCACCAACACCTTAATTCAAAGACATCAACTTGCCTTGGTCTTCCTAATTCATTATCCAGCTTTCAGATGTATCTGAGGTGATTGAAAATACCCTGGCTTGGGTTGGCATACCTTAGTCTTCCAAGTAACATCTTTGTTCCTTAAGACTTTGAAGAGATATTTTGTAGCAAATTTGACCAGTGCAGAGCAACATCTGATTTCTTGACTACTTCTTCCACAGATGTTGATTGTGGATCAAAGTAAAATGTAATTCTAGACAACTTCAATCTTTTCTCCATTTATCATGATGTTGCTTATTGGTCCAACTGAGAGGATTTTTGTTTTCTTTTATGTTGAGGTGTAACCCATACTGAAAACTGCAGTCTGATTTTTATCAATTAGTGCTTCAAGTCTTCTTCACTTTCATCAAGGAAGATTGTGTCATCTGCACCTCACAGGCTGCTCATGTATCTTCTTCCTATCCTGATGCCACTGTCCTCTTCATATAATCCAACTTCTCAGGTGATTTGTGAAACATACTGATTGG
>NW_006921682.1:2814-4306 GCF_000298275.1 Orycteropus afer afer | reverse complement strand
TTTTTTTTTTTTCCAGTTCTTTCAGCTTGATAAATGATGAGTGTATTCTTCCCTTTGTTTTCTAACTTCAGGTCTTTGCACATTTCATTATAATGCTTTACTTTTCTTGAGCTGCCATTTGAAATCTTCTGTTCAACTCTTTTATCTCATCATTTCTTCCATGACCTTTAGCTACTCTCTGTTCAAGAGCATGTTTCAAAATCTCTTCTGACATTTATTTATGTTTTGTTGACTATGCAAAGCATTTGACTGTGTGTATCATAACAAATTATAGATATCCTTGTGAAGAATGGGAGTTCCAGAGCATTTAATTCTGCTCATGAGGAACCTGTACATAGACAAAGAGGTAGACTTTTGAACAGAACACGTGGAAACTTCATGGGCTTTTTAAAAACATTTTTTTTTTCTTCATATATGATGTTCTTGATGGCATCCCACAACTTGTTTAGTCTTCAGTCATTGATGTTCAATGCATCAAATCTATTCTTCAGATATTCTCTAAGTTCAGGTGGTGTATAATCAAGGTCCTTTGTTGACTCTCATGGACTCGTTTTAATTTTCTTCATCTTCAACTTGAATTGGTAAATGAGCAATTGATGGTCTGTTCCACAAGCAGCTCTAGGCATTGTTTTGACTGATGATATTGAGCTTCTCCGTCAGCTCTTTCCACAGATGTAGTTAATTTGATTGCTGTATATCCCACCTTGTGAAGTCCACATGTATAGCCATCAATTGCTTTACTAAAGAGAGATTCGCAATGAATAAGCCATTGGTCTCGCAAAATTCTCTCATGCAATTTCCAGCATCATTTCTATCACCAAGGCCATATTTTCCAACTACTGATGATTCTTCATTGTTTCCAACTTTTGCTTTCCAATAACCAGTAATAGCCAATATGTCTTGATTCCAGGTTTGGTCAATTTCAGACTACAGATTTTAGTAAAATTCTTCAATTTCTTCAACTTTGTCTTTAGTGGTTGTTACATAAATGTGAATAATAAGATTGGACAATCTACTTCCATAGAGAAGCCCAGGAGGGCTTGCTATGAGTTGGAATTGAGTCAACTGCAGTGAGCTTGGTTTGGGTTGGTCTTCCTTATAGTCCTGTTGATATTATCCTATCACTGAGAGCACTGTACTTCAAGATATATCTTGAAATATTCCTTTTAACAATGAATACAATGTCATTCCTCTTCAATTTGCCAAGTTTATCTTCAGAGACCATAGGATTTTTTTATTCAAAATGGCCAATACCAGTCCATTTCAGCTAACTAATGCCAATAATATCTATCTTTATGCATTCAATTTCATTTTTGACAATTTACAATTTTCCTAGATTCATACTCTGTACATTCTATGATCTGATTATTAATGGATGTTTACAGCTGTTTTTTCCCATGTTGAGCCCTGCCCCATCAGAAAATGGGTGGCCTAATAGCTGTATTCCACCCACTTCATTGAGGCTGACTCCACTTTGAGGCAGCAGTCCTAT
>NW_006921682.1:0-2024 GCF_000298275.1 Orycteropus afer afer | reverse complement strand
TTCTCAAAAGCAGGAAAAACCTTATGAATAGCAGAGAAACACTGTCTGATACATTACTGGGCAACTTTATGAATACCTTGGAAACATTGTTCAACACAGTGCAGGAAGACTAGCCCCTTGGGTTGGAAGGCACTTAAAATAGGACTAGGAAAGAGCTCCCTCATTTCAGTAGAACCAAGTTAATGATATGGATAAAGTAAGTCTTTCAGGACCTCCATGTGCTGATGTGGCATGACTTAAATTGAGGAGAAACAACTACAAACATCTATTAATAATCAGAAAATGGAGTGTACAATGTATGAATCTAGGAAAATTGGAAGTTGTCAAAAATGAAATGGAAGGCATAAAGATTGATATCCTAGGCATTAGTAAGCTGAAATAGACTGTTTTGGGCCATTTTGAATTAGACAGTCAGAAGGAAGATGGGGTATTCTACTTCCATAGTGATACTGCCTCGGAAACCCAAGGAGGGGTGACTATGAGTCGGGTCCAACTTGACAGCACATTACAACAACATGATCTACTATGCTGGAAATGATAAATTGAAGAGGAGTGGCATGGCATTCATCATCACAAAAGGTATTCCAAGGTCTGTCCTGAAGTACAATGCTGTCAGTGATCGGATAATATCCATACAAGGAAGACCAGTTAATACAACTATTTTTCAAATTTATGAACCAACCACCAAAGCAAAAGATGAGGAAATTGAAGATTTTTATCAACCTCTGCAAGCTGAAATTGACCAAATATGCAATCAAGATGTGTTGCTTATCAATGGTGATTGGAATGCAAAAGTTGAAAACAAAGAAGAATCACTGGTAGTTGGAAAATTTGGCCTTAGTGAGAAATAATGCTGGAGATAGCATGATAGAATTTTGCAAATTTATTCATTGCAAATACTTTTTTCAACAACACAAATGGTGGCTATGAACATGGACTTTGCCAGACTGAATACACAAGAATCAGATTGATTACATCTGTGACAAGAAGTGATGGAAAAGCTCAATACCTTCAGCCAAAACCAGGTCAGAAGCTGATTGTGGAACAGACCATCAACTGCTCATATATGTAAGCTCAACTTGAAGTTGAAGACAATTAAAACAAGTCCACAATAGCCAAAATATGATCTTGAATATATCCCTCCTGAATTTAGAAACCACCTAAAAAATAGATTTGATACATTGAATACCAATGACCTAAAACCAGAAGAATTGTGGGATGACATCAAGAGCATCATCCACGAAGAAAGCAAGAGGTCATTAAAACTATGAGAAAGAAAGAAAAGACTCAAATGGATGTCAGAATATATTCTGAAACTTGCCTTTGAGTGAAGAGTTGTTGTTGTTAGTTGTTGTTATGTGCCGTCGAGTCGGCCCCTACTCATAGCGACCCCTCCTTGGGTTTCCGAGGCAGTATCACTACGGAAGTAGGATTGCCCAACCTTCCTTCCGAGGAGTGGCTGGTGGGTTTGAACCGCCAGCCGTCTGGTTAGCAGGCAAGTGTCTTAGCCACTATGCTACCAAAGCTCCTATTGAGTGAGAGTAGCTAAAGATAATGAAAGAAATGACAAGATAAAAGAGCTGAACAGAAGATTTCAAAGAGCAGCTTGAGCAGACAAAGCTGATTACTATAATGAAATGTGCAAATACCTAGAGTTAGAAAACCAAAATGGAAGAACACCCTCCGTGTTTCTCAAGCTGAAAGAACAGAAAAAATTTAAGCCTCGAGTTGCAATATTAAAATATTCTATGGGCAAAATATTGAATGATGCAGGAAGCATGAAAAGAAGATGGAAGGAATACACAATCACTGTACTAAAAAAAAACTGGTCAATCTTCATGCATTTCAGGAGGTGGCATATGTTCGAGAACCAATGGTATGGACGGAAGAGGTTGAAGCTGCACTGAAGGAATTGGCAAGAAGAAACAAGGCTCCCAGAACTGATGGAATACCCATTGAGATGTTTCAACATACAGATGCACAGCTGGAGGCACTCACTAAGTTATGCCAAGAGATTTGGAAGA
>NW_006921681.1:10420520-10422014 GCF_000298275.1 Orycteropus afer afer | reverse complement strand
CTCAGGGGTCCAAGATTATCTTCTGTGTCTGTGTTAATTGGTTTCCCTTTTCTTTGTTGAAGAGCATCTGTGCAGTCCTTGTGCCTAGTCCGCCCATCTTGCCGGAACTCAAGTGAAATCTTAAAAAGAACCGCAAGATATAAAACAGAGTCCAAGAGGGCTCCTCTCATCATCTCATCAGTGAGCATCCCAGGCGTCAAAGCCCTCGGACTCTCTTTCAACGATTAGAAATCAACATTACTCAAAGTGTGCCTGTGGACTGGCAGCCTCAGAATCACCTGGATATTAACATGCTTATTAAAAATGCAGAACTTTGGGCCTCAGTCCTACCTAATCAGGTTCTCCCCAGGCAGTTGCCTGGGAATCTGCATCCTAACACAGTTCTAGTGATTCTTGAGCACATTGAAGTGTGAAAGCCAACTCAGGGAGTACTATTGAAAGGACACCTTCAAATATATCCTTTTTCCTTCACTCCTGTCAGGGTAGTGGAGTTCCTATAACCCTTCTGTTCATTTTTGCCCTAAAGGCAAAAGGAGGGTGGCATCTGACTTGGGAAAGGGCAGCTGCAAACTGGAGGGTTCTTCCATTGTTAGCTCTGTGCCTTCCCACTACATCCACCTCAACACCTGTGTTCCAACCCCAAGGCTGGGTACGACCCAGGTCTGGACTAAGATCGACAGACTTCCTGAACCCTGAAAACATGATAGTATTCTTCCCTCACCAGCCTGAGTGATTCAAAATCAAAACAGTAAACCAATTACTGTCAAGTTGATGCTGACTCACGGTGAGCCCATGTGTGTCAGAGTAGAACTTTACTCCAGAGTGTTTTCAAGGACTGTTTTTTTCAGAAGTAGGTCACCAGGCCTTTCTTCTGAGGTACCTCTGGTGGACTCAAACCACTCAGGGACTCCAATCAAAGCAGTACTAAACCTTAAAAGAGGACAAGGAAGACCAACACATTCTGACTGTTCCCACAGGCATTACTTTGAGGCTCTGAAAAACATTAAATTGTTTTCAAATCAACTTATTTTCCCCTTTGTGTGTGTGTGTCTGTGTGTCTGTGTTTTTGTTCTTTGCTGCTTTTGCAAGCATGCTACTTGTCAACTTTTCAACACTTTTATGCTGTAGCCTAAACTCTCTCTCTCGTTCTACCTGCCTTTCTCATAGGTCTGGATGAAATCCATTGCTCCCTGCCCATGGAGAACAGGAGGATATTCCTGCATGAGCTGTCAGAGGCCAGCTTTAGTGAGTGCAAGTTCAATCTCTCACTCACGGACCTGTTCATCATCATCTTCTCGGGTGTGGCCGTATCCATTGCTGCCATCATTTCCAGCTTCTTCCTAGCCACCGTGGTGCAGTGCTTCCAGAGATGTGCCCCCAACAAAGACACAGAGGAAGAAGATGAGGATGAGGATGACTGAGCCACCCCTCCAATTCTTTGCTTTCCAGTATACGAACCAGGGGGTCCTCTCAAAGCTGAGTGGGAAATGTTGA
>NW_006921681.1:10417954-10419600 GCF_000298275.1 Orycteropus afer afer | reverse complement strand
AATTGCTGTTGTCAGTTTGATCCCATATGGGTAGATCTTAAGAGAGCACAATGTTCATGGTGGACATTCTTTACTAGTTAAGTTAGTGTACTATTATTGGGTTTTGAGATTTCAGGGCATATTTTTGTTTAAAGTTCAAAAATGTTTCAGGGGTTACTCCAGCCTCTATAGCCCCAAAAAGTCTGGATTCCATAACAATCAAAGAGTTTTTGTTATTATGCTTTTGTGAGTTACACTTATCGGTGTAACTCAAACCCAGATCCTTATCTTAAGAAGTAGCAATTTATATAGGCAAGGGTAGTTGCTTTGTACAATTGTGATGCTCTCTTTGCTCAGAGTCACTGTTTCCTCAGAAGTACAAGCAAGTGGTTTCCCTTTCCTGACCCTACCCTGAGTCCATCCTCAGCCAAATAATGCTCCACATTCTCCATGCTGCTTCAGTTCCAGACCTGACAGCTCCAGAACTTGCAGGAAACTTTCCCAGAGGCCAGGAATCCAGTAGGCAGGTTGTGCTACATCAACAAATGTTAACCCTGGGCCTTGGATTCTGAAAAACCTCCATCAATGGCTTTAGGGGGCATGTGACATTTCTTGGGAGCATAGGCTGTGACACACAGTGTTTTTCAGGATGTGGAGTGTGTCACTTTGGTTTCAGAGACACTGTGACACAAACAAAATCCTGCACTCCAGTCCGTTAATGCAAGATGACATGTGTTAGCAACATTGGACCGTGCTGGGGACTGAGACTTATACTAGGGGCTCCTGAGAAGGTCCTGGGTGATTTTGGGAATCACTTTTCTATTGTTTCTCATCATATATCCCTATGGTTCCTTTCTTTATTGCTCTTGGCCATCTTTGCTTCCAGAAATATTCATTGAGTGCCTGCTAAGGGCCAGGGACTATTCTAAGCACTGCAGATGGACATGGAACAAAAAGGCAGAGTCCTTCCCTGCTTTCCTTTCCCTTAGATTCTTATAGGTAGAAATAAAAGAAACCAGAAAAGGAAAGTGTAATTTTCGGTAGTGATAAGCACCAAAACCAAACCACACCAGGTGTTGCTGAGTCAACTCCAATTCATGGTGACCCCACGTGTGTCAGAGCAGAACTGTGCTCCACGGGGCTTTCAATGGCTAATAGTTTGGAAGTAGATTACCAGGCCTCTGTGGCATAGTGCCTAAGGCAGTTGACTGATAACCAAAAGGGTGGCGGTTCAAACCACCAGCCACTTCTTGGAAGGAAGACTGGGCAATCTACTTCCATAGAGATACCACCTAGGAAACCCAAGGAGGGGTTGCTACTATATGAGTTGAATTGACTCAATGGCAGTGAATTTGGGTTTTTTTTTTCTTTTTTTTTCCTTCCAAGGTACCTCTGGGTAGACTTGAATCACAAACTTTTCAATTCGCAGCTGAGCATATTAATTACTTGCTCCACCCAGGGACTCCTGTAGTAAGTATCATGAGAGACATAAACAAGGTTATGGACAGAGAGTAACTGATAGGAGCCACTCTGGAGCAGGTGGTTGGAAGGCCTCTTACTGGGTGGCTTTTGAGCTGAGCTTGTTGCCTCCTTGCCTTCAATCTTTCTCTATCCTTTCCTACTCTTTTACTTTCTTTCTCTACTCGTCCTTCTTCCCCCTTTATCTT
>NW_006921681.1:10405879-10415724 GCF_000298275.1 Orycteropus afer afer | reverse complement strand
TTTTTTTTTTTTTAAGAAAGAAATCAGACATCATATTGCACTGGGCAAATCTGCTCCAAAAGACCTCTGTAAAGTGTTGAAGAGCAAAGATGTCTCTTTGAAGACTAGGGTGTGCCCAACCTAAGCCATGGTGTTTTCAATTGCCACATATGCACGTGAATGCTGGACAATGAGTAAAGAAGACTGAAGAAGAATTGATGCCTTTAAAGTGTGTTGGCAAAGAATATTGAAAGTACCATGGACTGCCAGAAGAATGAACAAATCTCTCCTGGAAGAAGTGCAGCCAGAATGCTACTTAGAAGCTAGAATGGCCAGACTTCATCTCACCTACTTTGGCCATGTTGTCAGAAGGGACTTTCCCTGGAGAAGGAGATCATGCTCGGTAAAGTAGAAGGTCAGTGAAAAAGGAGAAGACCCTCAACAAGATGAACTGACACCATGGCTGCAATGACAGGCTTAAGCATAGCAGCAAGGATTGTCAGGATGATGCAGGACTGGGCAGTATTTCATTCTGTTGTACATAGGGTCACTATGAGCTGGAGCTGACTCAACACCACCTAACAGCAGCAACAACAACAACTGTTAGGAATGAGAGCAGTGGTGGTTTGGTGGTAGAATTCTTGCCTTCAATGTGAAAGACCTAGGTTCCAATCCCGGATAGCACATCTCATGGGCAGTCACCACTGGACTGTCAGTGGAAGCTTGCATGTTGCTATAATGCTGAACAGGTTTCAGTGGAGCTTCTAGATTGAGTAGGAAGAAAGTCCTTGTGATCTACTTCTGAAAATTGTCCAATGAAAACCCTATGGAGCACAAAAGTGTGATCCATAACCAATCATGGTCATAGATTGGACCTGATAGCATTTTGTTCCATTGTGCATGGGGTTGCCATGAGTCTGGGGCTGACTGGACAGCAGCTAACAACAGTTAGTTACTGTGTTATTTATGCCCTAATGTCAATGAAGATTCAGAGTTTCCTGGAGGAGGATTTTCCTCAGGAGAAAGGGAAACTCCATTGACATTTGATCATGTGAAGGAAAATCAGAAAAGCTCAGTGAGGTGGGCCGAGAGTTTCAGAAGCTGGGAGTTTAAGGTGCAAAACAACCTAATGTCAGCACATCCCCTGTTTGTTTGGTGCACCCCATCCTGCCCAAAGGTTCAGCTGTGAGACTTGTGTGGGTTGGACTTGCTGTTTGTCCCTTCGCCACCCCTATGAACACAATTATGGGGACATATTGAAAGGCCCTGGACCCCAGGCAGTCATATTTTGTTTCCCTTGGAATCCTAGGGAGATGGTGCCACATGCTGTGAGAAATAGGATTAGACTCTTGTTCTAATGGGTTCTGGTTGGCGAGCTCCCACATAATGAGTCTGTTTTATTCCTTCCATTGGTCTCAAGCTATTAATTCTGGTGAACACTCTTGGCTGTTTCCTTAGGAAGCCCAGGCCCTGTGCAAAGCTGGGGTCTGGTAATCATTTACTTAATAAATTAATGGACAGGGACTGGCAACCAGGGGCTTGTTGGGTGAGAATCAACCATCATTTCTGCCAGCTGCACCCCAGAGTTTTGGAATAAACATGGTTCTGGTGCAGAAGAGGAGGTTTAGAACTTTGCCAGTTGAAATAGTCGCTTACTGCCTGGATATAGCTTCTGTGCAACTCTGGGGACATTAGGAACATCTGTGAGGCCCAAGAAAATACACTGACATTGAAGGAAGGGGAAATGCATTTTGAAAGATGACTTTGCTCAGCCAATGGGCAAGGACTTAATACTCCCTGACTTGAGTTTCAAGTTATTATTATTAAGAACTACAACAGTGCTACACACCACATGAGACTTGTGTGAGGTTGGACTTGCTGCCTGTCCCCTTCCCCACCCTTGTGAGGAACACTGACAGGCACTAAGTGCCAGAAATGCCCCTCTTTCCCATCTCCATGGGTGTCATATGAGTCATAGCTCAAATGCCACCTCTCCAGAGTTACTCTCATTACACTAACCCATGTTGTCTTCTGCAGAGCACATACCATGATCTGAAAGTATCCTACTTGTTTATATGTTAATTAGCCATCTCCCTGGATGCCTTGTTTCTTAGAGTTACTATAACACAAATACCACAAGGGAATGGCTTTCAGGGTCTTGGCTGCAGGTTGTGTCGATTCTTTCCTTGTGGGTAGCACTGGGTGTTCCTTGGTTGCTGAGTTTGTAGATGATTTTCACATGGTGTCTGTCTTCCCCTGTGTGTGTGTGTGTCTGTCTCTAATCTTTATAACTCAGAGATGATTAGATTTAGAACTCACTCTACTTGGGTATGTTCTAGTTAACATAGCAATTGAATTGCATTTCCAAACAGATGACATATATGGTATTAAGGTTTAGGATTCCAACATGTATTTTGGAGGGACACAACTTAATCCATAACATTCCACCCTTTGACCCCTCAAAATTCATGTTCTCACATTTAAAACACATTCACCCTCTCACACTGGGCAAAACTGTGAGCTCTACAAGACAGGAATGCAGGTTGTTGGTGTTCTTAGCCTTTAGAACAGTGCTTGATACATAACAAGTGTCTAATACACATTGATTGAAAGGGCAAACAAATGAAACTCAGCCACTGTACTATAGGTACTCTACAAACATAGCATTCTCACCACTGTAGGAAAGAGCTACTCTCATTCCACTTTTATAGTTGAGGAAACTGAGACTCTGAGGAGGTAGGTAGATTACAGGATGCAGCAGAGCTGGAACAAACTCAGGGCTATTGGACTCCAAAGCCTGTGCTCTTGGTCATGATAACTGCTTATGCGTATTGAGTACTCATTTCTTGCTTGGCACTGGGCCAGTGCCTGTCATGTGAGTTCCCTCATTTAAGTCACTTACCAACTGTCTAGCCAAGGTCCAGTGCCACCAACAAAAAGCATGAGTTATGTATACAAGCAGTAGACTTATACACAATGCTTTACTCACATAGAAAAGAGACAAAGAGAGATCAGCTTCACTAGTGGTGCTGGTCCCCATGGCCAGCCGTCCAGCCAGCCCCCACAGTCAATGCACAGCTGGTGTTTGCATGCACCCCTCATGCTACAGATGAGGGATCCTGTTCCCTCCTCACCAGGAACAAATATAGAAATGGGGTTGGCTAGGTGTCATATGGCACATCCATGCATAGAGCAGAGGGAAAGTTTACTGTGTATCCAGAACAGGGAGGAATTTTCCCTCATAAGGAGAAGCAACTGGGAGAGACAGAGAGGCTTAGTTCCAGATTCCATTATCAGGACCCAATGCATCTGAGGAGGTAGTCTGGGGAGGGAATCTTCAGGAAGCTGTGCAATAGATTGCTTTCCCATTTTCCCAACACCAGATCTGTAAGGTGGATACCACCATCACCTCCAGTTTCTGGTTCCATCACTTCTCTTTTACCACTGAGAGAACTGAATTGGGGCTGGGAGTAACTTGCCCAGGATGACACAGTGACAAGTGATAGAGTGGGACTTGGTCTCAGGTGACCTGCTTGACCACTGTACAGTGTTGTCCCCTCTGCCCACCACATTGGTTTCATGGGACAGTGGGAGCAGGCCAGGCAGGATGGAGGGGCACATGTCTCAGGGCTGTGTCAAAGAGAAACAGGAAAGGACATTTGTTAATGCAGAAAGATGGATTTCTCCATGTTACTATGGTAGGGGAGTGAGACAGCATAGTAAATAATTGAGCTCAACTCCAATAAAGACAAGGGAGACTAGAATTTTAAAAGGAGAGAAGAGAGGGAATCTGTTGTTGTTGTTACTTGCCATTGAGTCAACTCCAACTCATGGTGACCTACATTCGTGGGAACAAAACATTTCCCAGTTCTGCTCCAGCTCCATGATCTTTGATGCTTAAGCCCATTGTTGAGGCTATAGTGTTTCCCCATCTTAAACATCACCTCGTTTTTACTGACCCTGTTTTACCAAACATGATGTCCTTCTCTATCAGTCAGTCTTTCTTGATGATGTGTCCAAAGTAAGTGAAATGAAGTCTCACCATCCTCACTTCTAAGGAGCTTCTGGTTGTATCTCTTCTAAGACCAGAGGAAAGCTAAAGGAGTTGAAACTGGACATGGAAAGTTGCAGGGGAGGGGGTGTAAAATGACTAAAACAGCTTGACAAGGTGAGTTGGACATTGTACAGCCCTGCCTGGAACAGTGCTTTTTGTGGTTGGGCAGCACGTGGTGTTTTCTTGAGCAAAAACTAAACACAAGGCCTGGGTTCCCCTTTGGGGACATGGCGTGATGCAGGCAGAAGCCGGGCTGAAGTTTGCATAAGTCTCTTAGTGTGGCACAGTCCTAGTGCTCACTGGATGAGTTTATTTCCAGCCGTACATCCAACTTCTCAGACCCCTCCAGAGACTCAGATCATCAGAATGCCTTGTCTCATTTTGTTCTCCTTAAAATTTGATGAAAGAGCCTTGGTGGCACAGTGTTAAGTTCTCAGCTACTAACTGAAGAGTTAGCAGTTGGAATTCATCAGCTGCTCCACAGGACAAAGATGTGGCAGTCTGCTTCTGTAAAAATTAGAGCATTGGAAATCCTATGGGGGGTATTTCTACTCAGTCTTACAGGGTCACTGTGAGTCAGAATCAACTCAATGGTAAGAATTATAATTTGATGATCAGATGATTGTAGCAGCATCACACACAAAAAAGAGTTGACTCCAACTCATGGAGATCCATGTGCATCACAGTAGGACTGTGCTCCATAGGGATTTCAGTGGCTGAGTTTTTGGAAATAGACCACCAGGCCTTTCTTCTGAGGTGCCTCTGAGTGGACTCGAGCCATCAACCTTTTGGTTATTAGCCAAGCATGGTAACCTTTTGCACCACCCCAAAGACTCCATATCACGAATCAATCAGTCCTATTTAGAAGACAACATGTGCTACCAGTATAACCCTGGGACCTGGGTAAGAAGGGCCCCTCTCTTGGGTCTGGTGTTTTAGATAGTGGCCGTGCTTCAGCTGTACTTTGCCCCATGGGGTGAGGAATCTTGGGGACCAAGGACATGTGCCTCGCCAAAGCCAGAGGCCCCCTTCTATAACATACTTTTGGAACTTAGACCCCCACAACTGTCTGTGCAAACAACCCCGGGCTCACTTCCAGAACCAGTGTAGGTTTCTTCCCTGCATGCCTCCCCTGGAGTGGAGAGTTCAAGGGTAGAACCTGGTGGGGGATGTGAATAGAGCTGGGATGTGTAGCCTGGTGCACCTACACAGGTATGCACAGGACCCGTAGAGGTGCAAGGTGGAGCTAGGGATGGAAGAGAAGGGGGCAGATGCCAGATGTGTGGACTCTCTCCACACTGACATAATCTGTGGACATTTCTAAGAATTCAAGAATTTACAGCTTCAACCTGGTCTTCCAAGTCATTAAGGTGTCTTTGTCAAGAAAGCTGGGTAGAACATTTTATGAATAGCTTGTTATATTCATTTATGACTTGTAAATGTTTAGCTGTAGGTAGGTGGAGATGTGTGTACTCTTGTCCTGAGTTCACAGGTGGGCTGGGGTACCACAGCAGGGACCAAAGGATAGCCATGTGTTGTGGCTCTTGGCTCCAAGACTGGATACTGCCTCTGCCCTGGGTCCACAGGGGACTTTACACAGGAAGAAAGACTGAGAAACCCCCATCCCATCGCTTTCCCTGGTGGTGAGGAAGGGTTTGCATTAGCATCTGTACTATCTCCTCCTCCTCCTTCTTTGTCCCTTCCTTCTCCTTGTCTTTTTCCTCTTTCTCCTTCCCTCCTCTCCTCTCCCCTTCCTCATCACTCTTCTTCCTTCTTTACTTTTCTCTCTCTCCTCCTTCCCTCCCCACTATGTCCCTACAGGCTCAGATGAACAGTATGATAGGCTTGGATTCTAGGTGCAGTTGGTGGCTGGAGGCGGGTAGTGTTTCCTCCTTATTAAATTTAACTGGACCATGAAGCACAAGACTGTTAGTTTCATTAACATTCCACCCACCCAACTGAGCCAGCCAGCCCTTCAGCCCTGTGCCTTGGCTTTAAACTCTTTTTTAGTGACCTCCAGTGGCCTTGAGGGTTAAATGATTTATTATTTGCCAAGTAGCCTATTCAAACCCTGTTTGGTGAAACTTCATGAAACTGACCCCTGTGGGTTTCATTTGCCTGCAACCAACAAGAGGTGGCTTTGTTCTTCCAGATGCCAGGCTAATAAACACAAATTCAAACGTTACATTCTGTACTCACATAAAAAAAAAAAAATTGTAATCTATTTGAAAACAAAATCTGTTTTTGAAAACATGTCTTGCCAGAGTGTAAGTGAGTTATCATATTTTAGCCTTGGAAAAAGTACAACATGCTGTTTTGGTAAAAACCTCACTCTCACGATGGTGAAGTCATGAGCTCACTGTGGTGGAGTTCTTGTAATGGGAACCCGAGCCGGGAGTTGGTTTTCCAAGAATCCTTTCATAGTTTGCCACTCAGTACATAAGCACATCCTCAGCCCAACTTCTGATTGTGAATAATCTCATGTAGTTAACTGCCATCGAGTCTGCCTCCAAGCCCATGCACAGCAGAACAAAACGCTGCCTGGTCCTGGGCCATCCCCATGATTGGTTGTGGATTGGACTGTTGCGATCCATAGGGTTTTCACTGGCTGATTTTCAGAAGTAGATCACCAGGCCTTTCTTCATAGTCTGTCAGCCTGGAAGCTCTGCTGAAGCCTCTGTGATGTTCAGCATCCCAGCAACATGCAAACCTCCATTGACAGTGGTAGTGGTTGTGCATGAGGTGTGTTGGTTGGGAATTGAACCTGAGTTTCCTACATGAACCATGAGAATTCCACCACTGAGTTACCATAGCCCTCTAATCACTTGTTAACCGGTCTCAAAAAGGGCCCCTGGAGGTAAAAGGCCCACACTGCTGCTCATGGACAGTGGACTGTCTGCTCTACCCGGCCCTAGCTGAGTCACCATGGCCACTCCCCTATGACACAGAGCAAACCTGACAACTTAGTGGAGTTGTTGAGAACACAATGGCATGATGGGAAGGCACCCAGCTCAGTGCCTGTCATGTAGGAGTCACCCAGAAAACAAGGGTTTCCTCTCTGCTCAGAATCCTCACTGTGCTCCCTGAGTGTTTGTAAGCACACAGAGGATGGCACCTACAGAGGAGAACCATCAAATCTGAGCACCAAGTCACAGTCAGGTTGACAGGTGCCAAGGGCTGCAGCCTGAAGACCTTGCCAGGAAGGATCTCATTTCTCCTTTTAAAACCAGTGGCCATCTAGTCACCTCCAACTCATGGCTGTTCCATGCATGTGAGAGTAGCACTGTGCTCCATATTGTTTGCAATGGCTGCATTTTCAGAAATAGGTCACCAGGCCTTTCTTCCGAGGTACTTGTGAGAAGATTTGAACTGCCAACCTTTTAGTTAGCAGCCAAGCCTGTTAAAAATTTGCACCACCCAGGGACTCCTTTGTCCTCTTCACAATTTCATAATCAGCCCCCGGCCCACTCAGCATAAGACCAAAATAAATAACTAAATAACACTCACTGCTGTCAAGTCAATTATGACTCATAGAAGCCCCTCCTTGGGTTTCTGAAGCAGTATCTCTACGGAAGTAGATTTCTCAGTCTTCCTTCCGAGGAGTGGTTGGTGGGTTTGAACCGCCAGCCTTCCTGTTAGCAGTCAAGTGCCTTAGGCACTACACCACCAGA
Organism: Orycteropus afer afer; assembly: GCF_000298275.1. Lineage (NCBI taxonomy): Eukaryota > Metazoa > Chordata > Mammalia > Tubulidentata > Orycteropodidae > Orycteropus > Orycteropus afer. The sequence goes on along the minus strand of NW_006921681.1, from coordinate 10,408,020 downwards.
GCTCCTACTCAACATAAAGAAAACAAAAATCCTCACAACTGGACCAGTTAGCAACATCATGACAGATGCAGATAATATTGAAGTGGTCAAGCATTTTGATTTACTTGGATCCACAGTCAACACACATGTAAGCAGCAGTCAGGAAATTGTCAATCAAATGACCCTATTGTGGGCAAATCTGGTTCAAAAGACCTTTTGAAAATGTTCCAAAGCAAAGATGTCACTTTGAGGACTAACGTGTGCCTGACCCAAGGTTGGGCAATCTATTTCTGTAGTGATACCGCCTCGGAAACCCAAGGAGGGGTCGCTATGAGTCAGATCTGTCTAGATGGCAGTGAGTATGGTTTTTTTGGTTTCATATGCACATGAAAGCTGGACAATGAATAAGGAAGACCAAAGAAGAAGTGATGTCATTGAATTATGGTGTTGGTGAAGAATATTGAATATGCCATAGACTGCCAGAAGAAACAAATCTGTCTTGGAAGAAGTACAGCCAGAAGCTCCTTAGAAGCAAGGATGGTGAAACTTTGTCTCATGTATTTTGGACATGTTATCAGGAGGGATCAGTCCCTGAAGAAGGACGTCATGCTTCATAAAGTAGAAGGTCAGTGAAAAAAAGGAAGGCCTTCAATCATGTGGACTGACACAGTGTCTGCAACAATGAGCTCAAACAAGCAATGATTGTGAGGATGGTGCAGGACCAGGCAGTGTTTTGTTCTGTTGTCTGTGGGTCGCTATGTGTCAGAACTGCCTTGATAGCAGCTAACAACAACCCTGGCCTGCTTCTCTTTGCCTCATTGACCCAGCTGCTTTCTGACCTCATAAATCTGCATAAATGGCAGAGTCCTCTCTTACAAGTGCTACTTACACGTCCCCAGAGTCCCTTCATCTAGGAATACAAATGAAGCCACATGAATTCCCAAATTATGTTGCTCTGGTATATCTCACCTTCCTGAACATGAGATTTCAGCCCAATCAAAGTAGCTTCATGCTGTCCTCCAACACATAGACACTGAGTAGCTCTACTAATGCCGTGAAATTGACTCTGACTCATGGCGACTCCATGGGTGTCAGAGTTGAATGGAGCTCCATAGAATTTTCAATGGCTGATTTTTCAGAAACAGATCACAAGGCCTTTCTTTCAAGTTGCCTCTAGGTGGACTTGAACCTCTAGCTTTCTGGTTAGCTGATCAGTGTGCTTATCCTTTGTACCACCCAAGGTTTCCAAGTAGTTCTAGGGATGGGGAATCTTTTACTTGGGCTTAAAAAACCAGTCTAAACTGGCACCTGCTGACCTCCCATTGCATCTGCTGTGAGGTCACTGCTTCCCGGCCTTGCTCCAGCTCCTTGGGGGAGGATCTCCATCCATCCTTACCCTGCCCACTCTTTCATCCCAACCTGCCAATCTCTGAAGGTGCTCTCACTGTGTGACCTTTCCTGTATCCCTCATTTTCCCCCACAGAGCCACATTATAATTCTCACAGAAATGGGTCAGTGTCCCTTTATGGGATTAGACAAGTCTCTAGATAATCTTAGGACCAGACTCCTAATATCATCCTAATTTCCATCTCATTGGTTCTTCCCCAGCACTAAAGCCTCCCTTTCATCAGATTCTCTCTGTCCAGAAGGAGCTCTGGTGGCATAGTGGTTAAGCACTTGGCTGCTAACTAAAATGCTGGTGGCTCTAACTCGCCAGCTGCTCCACAGGAGAAAGATGAGTCAGTCTGTTTCCATAAAGATTATAGCCTTGGAAACACTATGGGACAATTCTACTCTGTCTTACAGGTTTACTATGAGTTGGAATTGACTCAATGGAATTGGGCGTCCATCCAGGCATTTCAACATAAGTAAAGAAGTCCTGAGGCAGGATTGTCACTGCCTTCAATCATGGCAGCCAGCTAGCACCAGGACCCTAAGTCAAGTTGCAGCCCATTCACTGTCATCAAGTTGATTCTGACTCATAGTGACCCTGCAGAATAGAGCAGAACTGCCCCCATAGTGTTTTTGAGGCTGTAATTCTTTACAGAAGCAGACTGCCTCATTTTTCTCCCAGAGTGGCTGGTGGGTTTGAACTGCCAACCTTTTGGTTAGCAGCCCAATGCTTTAACCACTGCACCACCAGAGCTTTTTTAGGCTGCAGT
>NW_006921681.1:10373372-10373931 GCF_000298275.1 Orycteropus afer afer | reverse complement strand
TTTTTTTTTTTTTTTTTATGCACACACACACACACAAAGAGAAGGGGGGGAGAGAAAGAGAGAAAAATAAATTTATCTCAAGAAAATGGCTCATGCAGTTCTAGAGGCTGGCAAGTCCCAAGTACTTGAGTCAAGCATCAAGCTAGAGGCTTTTCCTGACTCATGCAGCCACAGGGTCTGATGAACACAAGATTGGCAGGTAGTAAAGCAGGCTGCTGTCTTCAGAGGCTGACAAACCCAAGATAGTCAGGTAAGATGGCAGGCTGTTGGTTGGCAGTCTTCAAAGTCAACAATTGCAAGATTGGCAGCTAATCAGGCAGGCCACTGGTTCAAGTCCAGGTAATGATGACCCAGATGCAAGATCTCAAAAAAAAGCCAGAGAGTTTTTCATATTGGTAACAGGCCATACCCTGAAGGAAACTCCTTTGGAACTTATTGACTGCTCATAGCAGATCTCATCATGGAAGTAATTACATTATATCTGATCTCATTATGGGGAATGACTGCATCATAACTGCTAAACCACTTAGAACCATGGCCTAGCCAAGTTGACACACAA
>NW_006921681.1:10370045-10371152 GCF_000298275.1 Orycteropus afer afer | reverse complement strand
CTAACCAGAAGGCTAGCGGTTCAAACCCACCAGCCACTCCTTGGAAGGAAGATTGGGCAATCTACTTCCATAGTGATACCACCTCGGAAACCCAAGAAGGGGTTGCTATGAGTCAGATCTGATTAGATGGCAGTGAATTTGGTTTGTTTTTTGGTATAGTTTATACATTCCACGTCCATATTATCTACAATTATTAATAGATGTTTGCAGCTGATTCTTCTTATTTTCAGTCATGCTCTATTAGCAAATGAAGGTCCCCAAAAGTTTTACTCAATCTATATCATTAAGGTCATCATTAAGGTCATTAAAGTCCTGTTTGGAGGAGGCAGCTCTTGCCCAGTTGTATTTTGAGTGTCTTCCAACCTGAGTGGCTCATCTTCCAGAACTGTATCAGACATTGTTCCAATACTATTCATAACGTTTTCAGTGGCCAATTTTTTTCAGAAGTAGACCAATATATCCTTCTTCCTAGTCTGTCTTAGTCTGGAAGCTCCACTGAAACATTTCCACCATCAGCGACCCTGCTGGTATTTGAAATATTCATGGAATAGCTTCCAGAATCACAGCAACACTCAAGCCATCATAGTACAACGAACTGACAGACAAGTGGTGGTTTTTGTTCTTACAACCCTTTAAAAGTATAAAAACCGTTTTTAGTCCACTGGCCATACTAAAACAGACTGTGGACTAGCATAGAGTTTAGTTTGCTAACCCCTGGGGCTTAGAGAGTAAAGTGCAGTTTGAGCCTGGCATTCAGGGCCTCCTGTGATCTTCCCTTAAGGCACTTTTTGATCCCTACTCCATATTATTGCTCTTCCCCACTCTACACACCCCTCAAAATGGAGGGCTAACACTCTAAGCTCTCTCACCTTCATACTACTCCCCATACTGTTCCTTCCTGAAATGCCCCCTATCAACCTCTCTCCACCCACATGATATCCCATATGTCAAATGCCACCATCTTCATGAAACTTTCTGGATTCCTCTCCACAGGGAATGTTGATAGTGAATGTTTTCACTTCAAGTTGCTCAGTGTGCAACTTGTACAACCAAATGTGGTGGCCTGTCCTGCCTCTAGATACAAGTTGTCTCTCTCTTCTTCTTTTT
>NW_006921681.1:10364778-10369945 GCF_000298275.1 Orycteropus afer afer | reverse complement strand
TGTTTCTCCTCAAGTTGAGTTGTGTCATGTCAGCAAATGGAAGTCTCAAAAGCTTTACTTTAACCATATCAGTAAGGTTGGTTCTACTCTGATGATGCAGCACTTTCCCAGTCCTATTTTGAGAGCCTTCCGACTAAAGTGGCTCATCCTCCTGCATTGTATCAGACACTGTTTCCAGGCTATTCATATAGTTGCCTAGTAATGTATCAGACAGTGTTTCTCTGCTAATAATAAGGTTTTCCCTGGACAATTCTTTGAGAAGTGGATGGCCTTTTCCTTCTTCCTAGTCTGTCTCAGTCTGCAAGCCACACCAAAACCTATATACCATGTTCAACCCTGCTGGCATTTGAAACATGGATGGCACAGCCTCAAGCCTCACAGCAACACGCCACCAGAGCATAACGAACCGACAGACAAGTTTGTCTCCCTTAGCTGTTCAAAACCTCTCCACCCTCCCTTTACCTGGATCCTTGCCATTTGCTCACTCTGTTCTGAGCACCCTAGCTTTCCTTTCCTTTCCCCTCTGCATTTCCTGCCCCTTGGGGTTTGGGGCCTTGGTCCCTCCCTTACTTAGATCCCTCTGCCACTTGCTTTCTCTCTCCTGGATGCCCTGGCTTTCCTTTCCTTTCCCCTCTGCTTTTCCAGCACCATAATACATGGAGAAAAGATTGAAGTTGTCAAAGACTTCATATTACTTGGTTCTACAATTAATGCCAATGGAAGCAGCAGTCAAGATATCAAAAGGCATATTGCATTGGACAAATCTGCTGCAAAAGACCTCTTTCAGGTGCTGAAGAGCAAAAATATCTCCTTGAAGACTAAGGTGTGCCTAACCCAAGCTGTGATATTTCCAATTTGCTCTTATGTGTGTAACAGCTGGACAATGAATTAGGAAGACTGAAGAAGAATTGATGCTTTTCAGTTGTCATGTTGGCAAAGAATGCTGCAAGTACCACGGACTGCTAAAAGAACTAACAAATCTGTCCTGAAAGAAGTTCAGCCAGAAAGCTCCTTGGAAGTGAGAATGGTCAGAATTCATCTCACCTATTTTGGTCATGCTGTCAGAAGGGACCATTCCTTGGAGTAGGATGTCATGCTTGGTAAAGTGAAGGATCAACAAAAGAGAGGAAGAGCATTTGTCAAGCTGAAATCAACAAGATGGATTTACACGGTAGCTGCAATGATGGGCTCAGGTATAGTAGGGATCGCAAGGCTGGCACAGGACCGGGCAGTGTTTCGTTCTGTTGTACATAAGGTCACTATGGGTTGGAGATGACTCGATGGCACATAACAACAACAAACAACAAAAGTGGACTGACTTGAATGCCACACCCCTTACCACATGGCACCCTGGGTGTAGATATGATCAGATGGTCAGAACTACCTTGGGCTTGAGTAAAATGGTTGTCTGTACCTGAGTCCATCCCCACTGCCCTCCACCCACCATTATCATCCTCTAATTGTTGCTCTGTCTGTCCCCAGGTGTCTGAAGACCTGGATCACAGACTCCCAGCTCACTGCCATCCTGCCTGCCCTGGGTTGCTGCTCCCAGTTCACCACCTTCCACTTCTATGGAAACCCAGTCTCCATGGCTATGCCAGTTGGCCAGTTCACATTCAAGCTGTTTTGTAGTCCTCTGGAGTGTTATGTGGGCATCCAAGTTTCTCTCCACCTGGGGAATCTTTGGTTGGGCTTCTAGGGGACCCAACAGAAAATAAGCCTTTGCACCAAGAAGTAGTCTCCCAAGCAGACTTGTCTCAAGGTCAGCCAGTAGGCCTCTCCACCCATAGCAGTGGCTGGGGAGTGACATTTGTGGAGTGGTCAGAATAGCCCTATATTAAACCACTTCCATTACAGAAAGGGCAGCATTTTGTTCTCACTGGGCTGGACACTTACTCTGGATATGGATTTGCCTTCCTTGCATGCAATTCTTCTGCCAAAACCACCATGCGTGGATTTGCAGAATGCCTTATCCAACATTATGGTATCCCACATGGGATTGCCACAGATCAGGGAACTTACTTCACAGCAAACAAAGTGTGGCAATATGCCCATACTCATGGAATTCACTGATCTTACCATGTTTCCCATCATCATCCTAAAGTGACTGGCTTGATAGAATGATGTAATGACTTTCTAAAAATACATTTTATGGCACCAGCTAGGTGACAATAACTTGCAGGGTTTGGGCAATGTTCTCTAGGAGGCTGTATATGCTGAGTGCCTTCGGGCTGAGTTACTGGCAGAATGGGATGCCTCTAGGCATTTATTGGCAAAGCTGAAAGAGATTTGTAACATTTGTGCAAGCAGGGCAGAGGCAAGGCTGAGGGGCCAAGTGCCAGAGAGAGACCTGTCTTTGGACATGGTTGATTTGAGGCTGTCCTCATCACAGAGAAGTATTCTGAGAGTTCCTGATCCTGAATTGTAACCTGTTAGCTTCTTTAATAAACCCCATAATTGTGAATATTCTCTGTGCATTCTGTGTGACCATTGTAGCAGATTATTGAACCTAGCATAGAAGTAGAGAGTGCTCTGGGAGGGACAGTTGGTGTCATAATTGATAAAAAGGTTGAAATGGTTGAGGCAAGACTGATCTCAACCACATGGGAATCAACTTTGGGCTGTTGAGGTTGATCTTGAACCTACCCCCCCTGATACCCCCCACCACCTTGTGAAGTCAGAGAAGGTCAGATGCTGTCATCATGCCCTTTTTACACAGAGATTCCCATAATCTCCATGGCTCCAGAAAATCTAAAGTCCATGAGTGAAATTCTATTTGGTGTTTTCCCATCTGGATTCTTCTATAGAATCTTTGATCAATACGTTCAGTAAGGGTAGCCGGGCACCATCCAATTCTGGAAATCCATCTTGATTTATTTACTTGTTTGTTACCTTGTGTACTGTGGGTTTCTCCCTAGAACAGAAGTGCCTGGTGCATAGTAGGTAGGATATGTGGCAGGCAGAGTTCTAAGATTGTCCCTAAGAGTCTCACCCATGTGCATACCTCGTATAACACCCCCCGCCCCCAGTGAGGTCAAGAGTGAGATAATGGAATTTTACTTCTGTGATTAGATTACATTATATGGCATAAGTGTAGGGATTTTGCAGATGTAATTAAGGTCCCTAATCAGTTGATTTTCAGCTAATCAAAGGGAGATTATGCTGACGATTACCCACCTGTCTGTTAGTGGAGTTTTGCATGTTGTTATGATGTTGAATGGATTTTAGCAGAGCTTCCAGACCAAGATGAGCTAGGAAGAAAGGCCTGGTGATCTCCTTCTGAAAACCAGCCAATGAAAACCCTATGGATCACAAAAGCTCAATCTGCAGCCCATCATGCGAATAGCATAAAACCAGGCAGCATTTCATTGTGCATGGGGTTGCCATGAGTTGGGGGTTGACACAATGGCAGGCAACTACAACAACAAGGCTCCAGACAAGCCCCTGAGAGGCAGTAGGAAGAGGAGAGGAAATGCAGATGACACCAACCTTGCTGGTTTCCTCATCTCTTTCCCTCTTTGTCTAACTCACCTCAGTGGCTATACAATCACAAGAAACCAAAATTCTCTCTCCTGCACCTCCAGACAGAAAGAATGACAATCTCAGTGGTGTGTGCATTGATCGTGCATTGTTCTAACTGCTTTATGTGCATTTGTTCATTTCATCATCTCAACTACCTTGTGAGGTGTGTTACTCTAATTATTATCCTTAGAGATAAGGAAGCTGAAGTATGTAGAGGGTGAGCAACTTGCTCAAGGTAACACAGTTAATAATTCTATACAGATAATGTTGTTGTTGTTAGGTGCCATTGAGTCAGCTCTGACTCATAGTGACCCTGTGTACAAAAGAACAAAACACTGCCTGGTCCTGTGCCGGCCTTACAATCCTTGCTATATCTGAGCTCATCGTTGCAGCCACTGTGTCAATCCATCCCATTGAGGGCCTTCACCTTTTTCGCTGACCCTCCACTTTACCAAGCATGACATCCTTCTTCAGGGAATGGTCCCTTCTGACAACATGACCAAAGTAGGTGACACAAAGTCTGGCCATTCTCACTTCCAAGAAGCATGCTGGCTGCACTTCATCCAGGACAGATTTGTTCATTCTTCTTGCTGTCCGTGGTACTTTCAGTATTCTTCGCCAACACCACAACTCAAAAGCACCAACTTCTCTTCTGTCTTCCTTATTCATTGTCCAGCTTTCACATGCATATGAGGCAATTGAAAATACAATGGCTTGGGTTAAGCACACCCAAGTCTTCAAAGAGACATCTTTGCTCTTCTGCACTTTCAAGAGGTCTTTTGCAGCAGATTTGCCCAGTGCAATATGTCTGATATCTTGACTGCTGATTCTACTGGTGTTGCATGTGGATCCGAGTAATATGAAATCTTTGACAACTCCAATCTTTTCTCCATTTATCGTGATGCTGCTTATTGCTCTAGTTGTGAGGATTTTCATTTTCTTTATGTTGAGTTATAATTTATCCCACAGACTATAGTTTTTAATCTTCATCAGTAAGTACTTCGAGTCATCTTCACTTTCAGCAAGCAAGGTAGTGTCATCTGCATATCACAGTTTTAATAAGTCTTCCTCCAATCCTGATGCAGTGTTTTTCTTCATATAGTTCAGATTCTCAGATTAGTTGCTCAGTATACTAATTGAATAAGTATGGTGAAAGGATACAACTCTGATGCACTCCCTTCCTGATTTTAAAACATGTGGTATCCCCTTGTTCTGTTGAACGACAGCCTCCTGATCTATGTACAGGTTCCTCATGAGCACAACTAAGTGTTCTGGAATTCCCATTCTTCTCAGTGTTACCCATAATGTGTTATGATCCACACAGTCGAATGATTTGCATACTCAGTAAAACACAAGTAAACATCTTTCTGGTGTTCTTTGCTTTGAGCCAAGATCCATCTGACATCAGCAATGATATTCCTCATTCCACATCTTCTTCTGAATCTAACTTGCATTTCTGGAAGTTCCTTGTCAATATACTGCTGCAACCATTTTTGAATTATCTTCATCAAGATTTTACTTGATATTAATGATATTGTTTGATAATTTCGACATTCTGTGGGGTTACCTTTCTTGGAATGAGTACAAATATGGATATCTTCCAGTCAGTTGGCCAGTAGCTGTCTTCCACATTTCTTGGCATAAC
>NW_006921681.1:10352610-10356582 GCF_000298275.1 Orycteropus afer afer | reverse complement strand
ACAAATCATTTGACATTTCAACATTCTTCACATTGATGTTTATTATGTTTATCAAATTGTTCAATTATTACCATTATCCATTCCAAAATTTAATTTCTCCCTTCTTTGAATTAAAAAAAAAAGTTCATAATACATTTCTACCTAGATTCATAGTTCTTCACACATTTGTATTCATATCTTTAACTCTTCTCTTTTATTACACTATTGTCTTACTGAGTCTACCTCCAGAAACTCCCTTGGATATATCCACTTCTGTCTTCTTCACTTTGTATGTGGCAGGTTGGGTCCAAAAATGGCTGCAATGATATTGCCCACCCTACATGTCTTTCTACAATGTGGCTTGTCATGTCTCTCTACAATGTGGCTTGTCATGTCTCTCTACAATGTGGCTTGTCATGTCTCCATCATGAGGTAGGGTCTTACATGTATGGGCCAAGAAAACCTCAGAGGAATAAATGTTGGGCCAGTGCCTGGGGAGACTCTTACCTGGTCCGGCAGGCTCTACTTCCTGCTCCCTGGAAGCCAATTATCATGTAGGAAGTGCAACTATCCTGAGAACATCATACTTTGAGAAGCTCAGCCTTATGGAGAAACCTGGAGGGTGAGAGGCCATGTAGAGAGTGAAAGAAAGAAGAGACCAGGAGCACCAAGGTGCCAGGCAAGTGAATGAAGGAGCCACTTGGACTTCCAACTCATAGACCCTTCATGGAGGAGAACTGAGGCCATAGACAAGCTGCCCATGTTGGGTCCTGTGAGCTCCCCAGGTAAGGCTCCAGACTGTGAAGCAGAGACAGCTGTCTCACCTGTGCTGACTGGAATTCCTGAAACATGAGCACAATAGAATTGTTGTTGACTTACAGCACTAAGGTTTAATTTGTTACACAAATCTAGACAGCCTGAACTTCCTACATCCAATCCAAATCAACACCATAACTTGGACTCTTTTGAACTTCTAAAAGAACCTGTTAACGGCTCTCCCTTAGTCCGTTTTCCACACAGGTGCGTGAGAGCTCTTAACCATCAGATCACACCACTTCCTTCTGGGAAACCTCAAGACCCTTCAATGAATTTCCATTAGTTTTAGATCTGAGCCTTTTCCCATGGTTGCCAAGACCCTGCTTAGTGTGGTTCCATCCCAATGCTTCAAATCATGCCTCTTGTGCCATATATGGCTCCAGCCACATCTCTTCAGGTGCTGGAATTTTCCAGGTCTTTCCTGCCCTGCCCCACCCCCCATCTCTAGCTCAGTGCCTGCTGCTCTCTCTGCATTGACTGCGCTTCCCCAGATATTGAGAGGGTTGATTTCTTCTCATCAGTCAACTTGAACACCATCTCCTGAGAGAGGCCTTCCCTGGGCACCATATCCAAAGTAGGTCCTTTGCCCACTCTTTGGTATTCTCTGCCTTAATCCCTCATCTCCTCTCCTCTTTCTCACAATTTACAGTTGCTTTAACTTTTGCTTATTTATTAGTCCCTCTCCATATTAGAATGTAAACTTTGTGAGTACAGGGACGGTTTTTGTCTTGTCTACCTTGTATCATCAGCTGGTAGATGTTCAGTTTATGGAACAAATGACTAGAATGAACAAATGAAGCTTCTCAGAGACTGCCTTAGGCTTGATTCATCTCCCAAATCCTACAGTGCTTAGCTGGATATCTACCTGATATCTTACTGAACAAATGTGGTGATTTAATATGGATTCTACATGTGTTTATTATGGTGGGAGTTAGTGTGGGTGGAGAAGCAGAAGAGATGGGACTCGTTTTCCCACTCTCAGCAAAACCTGAGAAGGCAACTCAAATTCTTTGGTAAGGTCCAGGTAAGAGAAGAGGACACTTAAAGAAGTGGTTCTCCCTCCTGCAGTTAGACCTGGAGGAATGAATGGATGGATGGATGGATGGGTGGATGGGTGATGTGACTGCCCAAAACTGCCCTTCTGTGCTCTGGTCTCTCTGCTTGGCATCTTTCCAAAAATCTGGACTGTGGGAACAGATAGCTCCACCACTTACTATGTAACTTTGGCTCTCTCGGCCTTATTTGCTTCTCTATAAAAGGGGGATGGATAATTCTAAAATCAACCTCATCAGGTGGTTTTGAGGATAAAATGAGATTATAGAAGCAGAGCACCTGACATTGTAGGTGCCCAGTAAGTTAGAAGACACTACTGTGACTATGCCAGGAAGTCAACAGATGACTGTCAGAAAATGAGACACAGGAGGACCTGGAAAACAGGAGAAAACAATCTGGTATACAAATAGGACACAGGAGTGTCTGTCTGCAAGGCTGTACAGAGCATCACCAGAGACGTCAATTCCTGGATATTCCTGCTCTCTTTCTCCTCCTCCAACTTCCTTTCCTCTCACTCTCTTCATTTCCCTTTCTGAAATCCACTGGGATTGTTTTGTTGAGAGTCTGATTCCCTCTTCTCCACGCAGAGGGAAGATGATCATTTCTGTCCCCTAGACAAACCAAAGGCTCCAGGCCCCAGATCCCTCAACAGAGGACTCCATAAAAACTTGCTAATTTGAAAATCAATAAATCATTATGTATTTGGCCATTTGTTCAGGGTTGGCAGGAGAGAGCCTGGAGAGGAAAGAAGGGACCATTTTCTCCCCACTTTCCTGGGGGAGGACATTGTTGCCCCACACCCAAGTCCCTAATTTTTTCCCTTCCCCTCCTCCTGTTCCACCTCCACCTTTGCATCCTCAAAGCCTGCAGAGCAGCCTGGGAATGGGTAAGTTTACTTGGGAAGGGAGTTAGAAAATCCCTATGCTAGCATTATCATAAGAAGGCTGGCATTCCCCTCACCCCCACCCCACTCCCCTTTTTAAAATTGTGCTCTAGGTGCAAATTCTCAGAGTAGAATTGTTTTACATTCAACATTTCGTTTACATTTGATATCACTCCCCAATTACCATCCCCAACCCTACTCACTCTCCTCCTCTCCCTTCCCAGTAATTCTCCCTCCCTTGTGCCCCTCATAGTTATGCACTCCTGTGTGTCCTGTTTTTCCTCCACGTGAGTGTTGCTCCTCTTGTGTCCCATGGTCGATTGCTCCAAGGCATATGTCTCCGTAGAGTATGTGCATGCGTCAGCCTGGTTTGAGTGTTCTGCATGTATGTCTTATTTACTACTGGGCTGAGAGCCAGCCCTTGGGAGTGAGTTTTATTCCAGGCTGGAAGTGTATTCCAGGGCCATAGTATTAGGGGTCCCACCAGACTCCATCCAACCAGTAATTCTGGTCATTATTGTGTTTTGGGATTTTGTTCTATATTTTCCCTCCCATTCTATCCAGGATCTCCAGTTTTGATCCCTTCCCAAGTGGTTGGCATTGGTAACCAGGCAATGGTCTTGAGGTCCATCATGTCCTAGGGCTGATTGTTTCCAAATGCCCTTGGTTTTCTTCACTCTTCCTCACTTCTGATGATAGGAGACCATTAGCTGCATCTTAGATGGCCGCTCAAAAGCTTTTAAGACCCCAGTCGCTACTCACCAATGTAGGCTGTGGAACAAGATGTTTATGTATTTTGTTGTGCCAATTCAGTCTGGTGTCCCCCAATACTATGGTCCTGAGTCGGTAGATCCATTAGATCTCTCTCCCACAGAGTCTGGCTGTCAATGAGGGATTACTCTATGTCTGTCTTCTGTTGTTTCTGTAAGGATTGAGGGTATTTTATATCACTGGTATTTGTGCAGGATTAGTCTCAGCTGAATTAATCCTTGGTCTAGAGTATAATCCTGCTCACTGACCCCCATCTGATCTTCTCAATTGTCTATGTGTTTATCTGTAGCCTGGTGTTTGGTGTTAATGGTAATGCAGTATTCTGGATATATTGGTATTAGCCTCGGTTGTCTATATCTTATGTGCAAAATTTGGTGTCCTCCCTTTCCCCAATGTTATCATGCTGGTCATAGACTCTTTACATGCCATCCCTCCCCCTACCCACCTCAGCATGTGGCCCCCAACTAGCC
>NW_006921681.1:10351603-10352510 GCF_000298275.1 Orycteropus afer afer | reverse complement strand
ATCTCAGGTTGTTAATGATTCTTCCTCCAATCCTGATACCACATTTTTCTTCATACAGTCCAGCTTCTCGGATTATTTGCTCAGCATATAGATTTGCACGTATCATTATAATAATTGACATTGTCTTCTCAAGCTGCTCTTTGAAATCTTCTGTTCATTTCTTCCATTTGCTGTAGCTACTTTCCATTCAAGAGCAAGTTTCAGAGTCTCTTGTGACATCCATTTTGTTTTTATCTTCCTTTCCTGTCTTTTTAATGACCTTTTGCTTTCTATATGGATGATGTTCTTGATGTCATTGCACAATTAATCTGGTTTTTGGTCATTGGTTTCCAATGTGTTGAATCTGTTCTTTAGATGGTCTCTAAATTCAGATGGGATATAATCAAGGTCATATTTTTGCTCTTGTGGACTTGTTTTAACAGTCTTCATCTTCAACTTGAACTTGCATATGAACAGTTGATGGTCTGTTCCACATTCAGCTCCTAGCCTTGTTTTTGCTGATGATATTGAGCTTCTCTATCACCTCTTTCCACAGATGTAGTTGATCTGATTCCTGTGCATTCCATCCAGCAAAGTCCACATATATAGCCACCGTTTATGTTGCTGAATAAAATATTCACAATGAATGAGTCATTGGTCTTGCAAAATTCTGTCATGTGATTTCCAACATCACTTCTATCACCAAGACCATATTTACCAACCACTGGTGATTCTTCTCGATTTGCAACTATTGCATTCCAATCACCAGTAATAATCAACACATCTTGATTGCATGTTTGCTCAATTTGAGACTGCAGAAGTTGATAAACATCTTCAATTTCCTCTTCTTTGGCTTTTGTGGTTGGTTCATAAATTTGGATAATAGTAGTAAGAAGCTCTGGTAGTGTTGTGCCTAAGGCACTTGACT
>NW_006921681.1:10348491-10349060 GCF_000298275.1 Orycteropus afer afer | reverse complement strand
ATTGTGTGTATGTACCATAGTTTGGTTATCCATTCATCTGTCGATGGGCATCTAGGTTGTTTCCATCTCTTTGCTATAGTGAATTGTGCTGCGATGAACATAGGAGTGCATATGTCTGGTTGTCCTACTTCTCACCTCTTTAGGTTATTTTCCTAGTAATGGAATTGCTGGTTCAAATGGTATTTCTATTTTCAGTTTTTTAAGGAAATTCCATACCATTTGCCTCGATGGTTGTACCATTTTACAGTCCCACCAGCAGTGTATGAAAGTTCCAATCTCTCCGCAACCTCTCCAGCATTTGTTATTTTCTGTCCTGTTGAATTTTGCTATTATTGCTGGGATGAGATGATATCTCGTTGTTGTTTTGATTTGCATCTCTCTAAAGACTAAAGATTGCTAGCAATTCCTCATGTGTTTGTTGGCCACCAGCATATAGTCTTTAGTGAAGTGTCTGTTCATGTCCCTTGCCCATTTTTAAATTGGATTCTTTGTCTTTTTGTTGTTGAGGAGTTGAACTTTTCTATAGATTTTGGAGATAAGTCCTTTGTCAGATATGTCATAGGCAAATA
>NW_006921681.1:10347295-10348391 GCF_000298275.1 Orycteropus afer afer | reverse complement strand
GTTGCATCTAAATGGCCACTTGTAAGCTTTTAAGATCCCCATCACTACTCACCAAATAGGATGTAGAACAATGTTTTTTGTGTAGTGTGTTATGCTAATTGAGCTTGATGTCTCTTGTGACCATGGTCCTGATCCCACAGGTCCAACTACTCACTCCTTCCAGATAACTGGCTCTGGTCAAGAAGCCACCACAGCCTTGCCACTTGTCAGCTCTACTATACACCTGGACATTCTTATAGTTCATACAAATATGCATGTAGAAACATTGTCTCCTAAGCCTATACATGGTCATGGGCACACTACCCCCTGCCTAGACACACCTGATCACTCAGCCTGTTCACACATCTATTTCAGGATAGATCTTGAAACATTCTTTTTGATGATGAATGCCACACCATTCCTCTTCAATTTGTCATTCCTGGTATAATTGATCATATGGTTGTCTGATTCAAAATGGCCAAAACCAGTCCATTTCAGCTCACTAACTGCTAACCAGAAAGCGTTCAAACCCACCAGCCACTCGTAGGAAGGAAGGTTGGGCAATCTACTTCAGTAGTGATACTGCCTCAGAAACCCAAGGAGGGGTCACCATGAGTCAGGGTCAACACGACAGCACATAACAACAACAACAATGCCTATATCTATATCTATATGAGTTCCATTTCATTTTTGACAACTTCCAACTTTCCAGGTTTCATACTTTATACATTCCATCTTCTGATTATTAATGGATGTTTGCAGATGTTTCTTCCCATTTTGAGTCATGCCACATCAGCAAATGGAGGTCTTGTAAGCTTTACTCCATTAACTTCATTAGGGATGACTCTGCTTTGAGGAGGCAGTTCTTCTCTAGTCATATTTTGGTGCTTTCTGATCTGAGGGACTCATCTTCCAACACTATATTGGACAATGTTTCAGGCTATTCATAATATTTTCCAGTAATATATCAGACAGTGTTTCACTGCTATTCATAAGGTTTTCAGTGTCCAATTGTTTGAGAAGTGGATGACCCCTTCCTCCTTCTGAGTCTGTCTTAGTCTGGAAGCTCTGCTGAAACCTGTCCACCATGAGTGACTCTGCTGGTCTGTGAAGTACT
>NW_006921681.1:10316360-10318329 GCF_000298275.1 Orycteropus afer afer | reverse complement strand
ACATACCGCAAGTTGTGTGACAATTCTCTCTCCTTTCCCAAATTTTCTTCTTCCGTTAACCTAAACTCACTGCCCCCTAAACTACCTATCTAATCTTTTGTATTGCCGTTGTCAATTTGATTCCATACAGATAGCTCTTTAAAAGCACAGTGTTTAAGGCAGATGGGATTATATGTCTTTACCAATCACAAATGTTGTTATGGTTGTTAGGTGCCATCAAATCAACTCTGACTCAGTGACCCTATGTACAACAGAACGAAACACTGCCCCATCATGCGCCATCCTCACAATCCTTGCTGTACCTGAACCCCTTGTTGCAGCCACTGTGTCAATCCATCTCGTTGAAGGTCTTCTCCTTCTTTGCTGACCCTCCACTTTACCACACATGATATCCTTCTCCGAGGAATGATCTCTTCTGACAACATGACCAAAGTAGGTAAGAGGAAGTCTTGCTATTTTTGCTTCCAAGGAGCATTCCAGCTGAACTTCTTCCAGCACAGATTTGTACATTCTTCTGGCAGTCCATGGTACCCTTAGTATTCTTTGCCAACATTACAACTCAAAAGCATAAACTCTTCTTCAGTCTTCCTTATTCATTGTCCAGCTTTCACATGCATATGAGGCTATTGAAAATACAATGGCTTGGGTTAGGCTCACCTTAGTCTTCAAAGAGACATCTTTGCTGTTTAGCACTTTAAAAGGGTCTTTTACAGCAGATTTGCCCAGTACAATACAACATCTGATTTCTTGACTGCTGCCTCCATAGGTGCTGATTGTGGATCCAAATTATATGAAATCTTTGACAACTTCAATCTTTTCTCCATTTATTGTGATGCTGCTTATTGGTCCAGGTGTGAGGATTTTCATTTTCTTTATGTTGGGGTGTAACACACTGCAAAATGTAGTCTTTAATCTTCGTCAGTAAGTGTTTCAAGTCATTTTCACTTTCAGCAAGCAAAGTTGTGTCTTCTGTATACTGCAGGTTGTTATGAGTCTTCCTCCAATCCTGATGCCGTGTTCTTCATATAGTCCAGCTTCTCAGGTTATTTGCTCAATATACAGATTGAATAAGTATGGGAAAAAGATACAACCCTAACACACACTCTTCCTGATTTTAATCCATGTGGTATCCTTTTGTTCTGTTCAAATGACAGCCTCCTGGACTATGTACAGGTTCCTTATGAGCACAATTAAGTGTTCTGGAATTCCCATTCTTCTCAGTGTTACCCATAATGTGTTATGACCCACACAGTCGAATGCTTTTGCATAGTCAATAAAACACAAGTAAACATCTTTCTGGCATTCCTTGTTTGAGCCAGGATCCATCTGACATCAGCAATGATATCCCTCATTCCACTTCCTCTTCTGAATCCAGCTTGCATTTCTGGAAGTTCCCTGTTAATATACTGCTGCATAATTTGTGTATTATCTTTAGCAAAATTTTACTTGCCTGTGGTATTAATGATATTGTTCAATAACTTCCATGTTCTGTGGGGTCACCTTCCTTTGGACTGGGTGGATATGGATCTCTTCCAGTCAGTTGGCCAACTAACTGTCTTCCAATTTCTTGGCATAAATGATTAAGTGGCTGCACTGCAGCATCCATTTGTTGAAACATCTCAGTGGGTATTCCCTCGATTCCCGGAGCCTTGTTTTTCACTAATTCCTTCAGTGCATCTTTGACCTCTTTCTTCAGTACCTTTGGTTCTTGCTCACATACTACTTCCTGAAGTAGCTGAACATTGACAAATTCTTTTTGGTACAGCGACTCTGTGTATTCCTTCCGTTGTCTTTTGATGTTTTCTGTATCATTCAATATTTTGCCCATAGAATCTTTCAATATTTCAACTCGAGGCTTGAATTTTTTCTTTAGTTCTTTCAGCTTGAGAAATGCTGAGTGTTTTCTTCCCTTTTGGGTTTCTAACTCCAGGTCTTTGCACATTTCTCTATAATAATTGACTTTGTCTTC
>NW_006921681.1:10311423-10315665 GCF_000298275.1 Orycteropus afer afer | reverse complement strand
GTGTATAAATTTGAATAATAGTAACATTTACTGCTCTTCCTTGTAGGTGTATGAATATTATCCTATCACCGACAGCATTGTACTTCAAGATGGAGCTTGAAACATTCTTTGTGACAATGAATGTAAGGCCATTCCTCTTCAATTTGTCACATTCTTAGCATCATAGAGCACATGATTGTCTGATTCAAAATGACCAAGACCAGTCCATTTCAGCTCACTAATGCCTAAATTATTGATCTTTATGTGTTCCATTTCATTTTTGACAAATTCCAATTTTCCTACATTCATAGTCCATACATTTCCACTTTCTGATTATTAATGGATATTTGCAACTCATTCTTCCCATTTTGAGTCATGCCCATCAGCAAATGGAGGTCCTGAAAGTTTTACTCCATCCAAGTCATTAAGGTCAACTCTACTCTGAGCAGGCAGTTCTTCCCGTCATATTTTGACTGCCTTCTGACCTGAGGGGCTCATCTTCCATCACTATATCAGACAATGTTTCAGGAATATTCATAAAGCTTTCCAGTAATATATCAGGCAGTGTTTCACTGCTATTCATAAGGTTTTCACTGGCCTATTCTTTGAGAAGTGGATGGCCCCTTCCTTCTTCTGAGTCACAATGAGGGCCGTGACATGTCAGGATGACAAGCAGGGGTTGGTGAGGCCCAGAGGCTCCAACTAATCTGGACATGTGGATGTCCCCATCTCATACATAGTTCCTAGTGCACAGTGAAGCTCTTTTCAGGTACAGCCACAGGCCAGGGACTAAAGCTTATGGGTACACCTGGAGAAGTGGTAGGAGTGCTGCTTGTGACGTGAGGAAGGCCTCAGTGGAGCTGGCAGTGAGGACTCTGCCAAGAACCCTTTCCTGCAGCACTAGCCCTGTATATTCCGGGCCCTGAGGATGCACTTCACATGTAGTGACCCATTGAACAGCTACTGAAATAAGTGAGAATTAACAGACTAAGATGGGCTAGGAAGAAAGGGCTGGCAGTCTGCTTCTGAAAATCAGTCAGAGAAAACCCTATGGACCACAGTGAATTGATGTGTGAACAATCATGGAGATGGTGCAGGACCAGGCAGTGTTTCGTTCTATTGTACATGGGGGTCACCATGAGTAGGGGTCGACTCAACAGCAGCTGGCAACAGCAGATGCCCCAGAAAGAAGAAATAAACTGGGGGGCATGACAAATGATGCAGTGAGCTCCCGGGGTGGACTTCATCCTTGCTCCTATAGCTTCTAACCATCATAGGTACTCAGTGCCTTTTTATTTAATCATTCACTGGAGGTTTAAACTGAGAAGACAGTTTAATAGCTATTAGAGGCCATCTGGTATTTTTACATTGGAGTCCCTTTATTTCTGCCCATTTCTTTACAATCGTCCACATACAGTAACTGTCACATGTACTTCTCAAGCCCTGAACACCCTCTAGGAATTCTGATTCTTATTTATGACTATAAGGCACATCTCCCCAAAGGTTCCATCGACTCCCAAGTCAGCATCTTCCTGCCTTTAGTCACCTACTGCTGGACAACCTTTTCTTTCCCCATTGACATTGAACACTCCCCTAAAATGGTCCTGTGCTCCTTCACGATGCACTCTTGTCCCAGGTTGCAGTTACCAAGTGTCCAGAATACAGCTGTCTTAGTTATCTGTTGTTGTTGTTGTATGCCATCGAGTTGGACTCGACTCATAGCGACCCCTCCTTGGGTTTCTGAGGCAGTATCACTACGGAAGTAGATTGCCTCATCTTCTTAGTTATCTAACACTGCTATAATACAAATTCCACAAGTGAGTAGCTTTTAAAAACAGAAATTTATTTTCTTACCCTGGAGTCCAAATTCAGGGTGCCAACTCTAAGGGAAATCTTTCTCTGTTAGCTCTGGAAGAAAGTCCTTGTGTCTTTGAGTTTCTTCTCCCAGGCAGTCTTCGTGTGGTTTGGCATCTCCCTCTCTACCATCCTCTCTGCTTGCTAGCTTGCTTTTAATCTCTTTTATATCTCAAAAGACAACTCATTCCCAAATGGGATTATAAACACAGGCATAGAAGTTAGGATTTACAACACATATTTTAGGGGGGCACAGTTCAATCCATTAAAAAAGCCTTGATATATACACCTCAACTAGGGAGACACGTGACAGGGCCATAAAATGGACTCTGGGTCATAGAATGTTTTGGTCCGGAGTGAACACAGGTGCTAGTACTGAATAAGACCAAGCTGAGCTGCCTGAACTCCTTCAGCATCAGTTCAGCTTAGACATACACTGGAAGATTCCCCAGGTGGAGAGTACCTTGGATGCCCACATAACACTCCAGAGGGGCAGGAAACAGACCGAATTTGAACTTGTTCAGCTGGATGAAGTGTTGCAATCAGCTTGCCAGCACAGCCATGGAGACTGGGTTCCCACAGAAGTGGAAGGTGATGAGCTGGGAGCAGTGGCCCAGGGCAGGCAGGATGGCAGTGAGCTGGGAGTCCGTGATCCCATGCCTATCTAAATCCAGGTGTTAAAGGGTGGCTGAGGTTCTCTACAGCAGCACTTGGAGGAACTCAGGACTTAAGCCAGTCAGGTTGACATCACTCAAATTCAGGTCCCTTAGGTGGCTGGTGCTCAGGCACACAGACAGGTCTGTCAAGTTGGACACCAAAAGCAAGCAATTCATTACTGATAGGATCTCCAAGGAGGTCTTCAGGCACCTGGGGGCAGATAGAGCAGCAGTTAGAGGATGATAGTGGTGGATGGAGGGCAGTAGGGAAGGACTCAAGGTGCAGACAGCCATTTTACCCAAGTCCAAGATGGTTCTGACCATCTGAGGATATTCATACCCAGGAAACCATGTGGTGAGGGGTGTGGCATTCAAGTCAGTCCACTTTTAGGTGGGTCTTTTCACCATCAGTTATCAGTGGGTGGTTGGGACAAATTAATGAAATCTCTAAAGCTCCCTGTCCTCATCTGTCAAGCAGTTTACACCATATTCCTCCTACTGGCTGCGAAGATGAGACTGATAGAAGATGCACTGGATAGTCCAACCCAGAGTCTCAGTTGCAAGTGGGTCCCATAAAATTTCAGTGCTGGGAGTCATGACCAAAATGCATTCAACTCAGGCTTCCTTCTGGAGCTGCTTGGGTCAGATGGGGCTGCTGGGAGCCACAACCATAAAGAGCAAGCCTGGGCAAGATCCGGAAACATCAGCTGGGGCTGCCAGCCCACTGGGGCTCACTTTCCCCCTATCGTTGGCAAACCATCTGTCACAGTTATTCACTGCTGCTCCCTCACCTTCATCTCCAGAATCATACATTTCCCATGTTACTTTGCCAGGAGTTCAAAGCAATCCATTTCTAGATGGGAAATTGGAAGCAGGTTTGGAAGGAAGAGCTCATGTTCACAAAGCTAATGGTGAGTGCAGGGCTTATATTTGGAAGCAATGAGGGTGACATGTTTTTTCTTCCTCAATGCCCTTTTCACCTACTTAACTAGGATATCACTTCCTAAGAATTCTCAAACCCACTCTCACTGTTGTTGTTGTTTTAAAAAAAAAAACTCAAACCCACTGCCATCAAGTCAATTCTGATGCTAGTGACACCATAGGTTTTCCAAAGCTATAAATCTTTATAAAAGCAGACTGCCTCATCTTTCTTCTGCAGAGCAGTTGGTGGGTTTGAATCACCAATCTTTGGGTAAGCAGCCCCATGCCTTAACCAAAGTGCCACAAGAGGTGCTGTCAAATTGGTTCTGGCTCATAGCAATTCTATGTACAACAGAACAAAACACTGCCAGGCCTTGCACCATCTTCAAAATCATTGGTCATTATTGTAGCCACTTTGTCAATTCATCTCATTGAGGGTCTTCCTCTTTTTCACTGACCCTATTCTTTGCCAAGCATCATGTCCTTCTTCAGGGACTAGTCACGCCTGATAATATGTCCAAATTATATGGGACAAAGTCTCACCATCCTCACTTCTAAGGAGCATTCTGGCTGTACTTCTTCCAGGACAGATTGGTTTGTTCTTCTGGTAGTTTATGGTATATTCAATATTCTTTATAAGCACCATAATTCAAAGGTATCAATTCTTCTGCAGTCTTCCTTATTCATTGTCCAGCTTTCACATGTGTATGAGATGATTGAAAATATCATGTCTTGGATCAGGTGCACCTTAGTCCTCAAGGTGAAAACCATTATATAGTATCTTATCACAGTGCTCCTGATAGCATCTTATAAATGACATATACCATCTAGA
>NW_006921681.1:10308729-10310238 GCF_000298275.1 Orycteropus afer afer | reverse complement strand
TAGGGTTTTCAGTAGCTGAGTTTTCAGTAGATCACCAGACCTTTCTTCTGAGATATAGCTGGGTGGACTTGAACCTCCAACCTCTTGGATAACAGCCACTTACACTACCCAGGGCTTCTAGCATTGGATAAGTTTATTCTTATAGTCTATCCAAGTTTACTCCCACCTTTACTTGGGTGGTTATGTAATAGCATGCTTGAGGATAGACCAGCAAAGGAGATGATGTGTTGACATGCTAGTGTCTCATTCATTGTCATATCACCAGCAGCTGGCACACTGTAGATATCCATTCCTATTTACAATAAGGAAGAAAGGCTTGCTCTGGTTCACAGAGAAACCATGCCATCACTTATCTGAACACCTGGTCCAGGTGGTCTTCAAGGACGAAGATAGAGTCCAGGTAAAGCTCCTGGAGCTGGTGCAGACTGAGAAACTGAGACATGAAATGCCCCAAGTGGGAGCAAACCTGGCCAGAGTGGGTAGTTCCCAGATACAACTCATTTCCACCTCCTGACACAGTCCAGCTTCCCTGTTTCCAGGATCATCTCCATTTTTTGGAGTGGGGTTTCAACAACCCTCAGCCTCCTACAGCACAAATGTAGCCGACCTTTCCTCTGCTCGACCCTCTTAATGAGGAAGGTGAGGAACTTATCTGGAGCTGCTCCCTTGAGCCACAGGTTGAGAAGCACCTCCATGAGGGCTAAGGGCTGCTTCTCCCCTGTCCATGAATTGTTGACCTTTCACCTCTTAGTCCTGGGCCTGGTGGCATCTGGCTCCTCTAATGGGCACATAGAGACATTGGTGTGGGTTCCAGACCAAACATTCCAGTAGTTGGTATGAGCATTCTTCCATAAACCCAGCACTTTCACTTTCTGTCTCTTGTGGGGAACGCAGGTGATTGGATGAGATTTAGGATCAACCCAGAAGGAGATCAGGAGTGTCAGAATCTAAGTGAGAACTAGACTTCTGACCTGTACTTTGACCCTATACCCCAGGCTCAGCTGCTCCCTTCCCCCCTTCCCCACTCTCTGCCTTACTTTCCTCCATGTCCTCTTTCCCCTGGAGTCCTGCCTGGTCCCCAATTCTAGTACCCTTCAATACCACCAGGAGATGGTGGGTACTTATTCCTTCAGTCACCCCTGCGTCTCAATGGGCCCTACATTTTTGGAAGTCCCTTCCCAGAGTGAGCCCAGCCTTGGATCCAAACCCTCCCTAAGCATCCTCACTGGCCCCTGGCCCAGCCTCTGTCCCCCACTGTGCCTAATTCCATCTGTTTCTTGTTCTGATTCTCAGGGCTTCACCAAGCTGCTGATCATGCTCACTTGGGGTGAACCTTCTGGGCAAGCAGGACATGGAGCCCATCCAGTGCAGCCTTTAGGATTTCCTGGTGAGGCTGCTGAGCTTTCCTCAGAGGAGGGGAGATGCATAAAGGACCAGGTCTGTATCATTGCCTACAGTGTCTCCATGTGTCTCCCAGCAATGGCTGCCATGAACAGGGGCAAGAAGAGT
>NW_006921681.1:10300977-10304819 GCF_000298275.1 Orycteropus afer afer | reverse complement strand
CAGCCTCCACTACTGCTTGAGCCATTTCCTTAGCAGTTTGTGAGTTCTGTGAGATGTAAGCAAAATATGGGACATGAAGACATGGGAGGGAAAGTCTGAGGGGAGGAGGAGGAGTTAATATTAGAGATGATGGAGTGATACAGCAGTTTGGAAAAGCTGGACATTTGAGACATCTTTAACCTTCATCTCATAGGGACCAGCCTTGTTCTGATTCTTTTGAAAGAAATTATTTGAGCAAAGTTAAATATGGATTCTGCAATTCCACTCCTAGGTATATATCCTAAAAAATTGAAAATAAAAATGCAAACAGATACTTGTATACTCCAATGTTCATTGCAGCACTTTTTACAAAACTCAAAGCTGGAAACAACCTAAATTAAAAGAAGAATGGATAGACAAAATATGGTATATTCATACAATGGAATATTACTCAGCCATCAAGAGTCATGAAGTCCTGGTAAATGCTATGACAAAGATGAACCTTGGAAACATTATCTGAGTGAAATAAGTACTGGTCACAAAAGACAAGTACTGTGTGACCTCATTTATGTGAAATAAGTGAATAGATAGAAACCAAAGTTTATTAGTGGTTACTAGTGGTTGGGGGGGGGAGGAGCATTGAGTTTGTGTTAATGGTGGGAACAATTAGAAAAAAAGATAGGGATATAGATTGCACAGCACAAAGAGTATGATCAATGTCACTGGATTGTGCATCAAGAAACTGTTGAACTTCCAGCAAAATTGGCAAATATTTTGTTGTGTATATGCCTATCGCAACACAAAAAAGATGAATAGATAAAAAAATGTGGTACATACAACCAATGGACTATTAATCAGCTGTAAAGATAAATGATGTTCTGATGCATGCTGCAACATGGGTGAACCTTGAAAACATTATGCTGAGTGTAAGTCAATCACAAAAGGACAAATATTGTGTGATCCCACTTAGATGAAATATTGAGACTGGGCAAATGTACAGAGACCAATATTTATTAGTGGTTTCCAGGGGCTGGATGGAGAGGGAAACAGGAAGTCATTATTTGGGCGACACTGCACTTCTGTTAAGGGTGGTGGACAAATACAGAAATGGATAGTGATGATGGTAGCACAAGATGCATGTGATGAAGGTCAGTGCCCATGTAATAAAATATTGAAATGGTAAGAAAAAGAAGACAATGACGTCCCAGGTGGAACCTTGTCTGCTGCAGGGATGAGTAAGGAGAGGTTAAGACGGAAGAGCAGCTGGCACTGGGCATGGTCTCCAGGGCCTGTCTCAGCCTGGCCTTCTCTGAAGACCTGATGAGTCAGGGCTTCCTCTGGAGTCCAGACAGGTTCCCGCTTGGGCATATCTGGTGCCCCTGTGGATCCAGAAAAGCAGCAGGGGCACTCTGTGCCTTGTGGCTTGTCATGTTCACCTCAATAGCTTAGTAGGGTTTGGGAAGAACACCAGTGACCTTGAAAGGGACCGTAGTGGTGCAACAGTTAAGCGCTCAGCTGCTGACCTAAAGTTTGATGGTTAGAACCCACCCAGTGACTCCACAGGAGATAGACCTGGTGATCTGCTCCCATAAAGATTACAGACTAGGAAACTCTATGAGGCTGTTCCACAGTCACATGGGGCCACGAGAAGTCAAACTCAACCCAACAACACACCATAACAACATGATTTGGGAACAATCAAGGATGATAAGGTTAAACAACATGATGAATGCAATGGCACTGAACTGTACATGTGAAGATTGTTGAAATGGCAAATGTTGCATGTATATTTAGCACAATTAAAAATAGAGTAGTTGGAACAGCAGCTGTCTTTTTCTTCTTGTCATATAACTTACAAAATGGAGTGACCATCTTTTCCATGCCTCACTCAATCGTCTTATGGATCAGCTTCCAACATAGTATCATTTGAGTTTTCAGTGTGGAATATCATTCAGAGTTCCATTAATGTAAAGATTTTGCTGGTATCACATCCTCTAGGACATCTGTATACCCTTTTGTCACAACCTCTCAGCTCTCTATGCTTCTCCGGGAGATGGAAATGTGAGGCTGAGATAAGTGAGGGTGGACTCTGAATCAGGACAATGAAGTAAAAAAATAATTTCTCACATTTGTTGTTGTTGCTATTTGCCATCAAATCAGACCTGACTCATAGCAACCCCTCCTTGGGTTGCCAAGGCAGTATCACTACAAAAGTAGATTGCTCAACCTTCCTTCCGAGGAGTGGCTGGTGAGTTTGAACTGCCAGCCCTCTGGTTAGCAGTCAAGTACCTTAGCCACTATGCTACCAGAGCTCCTTCCTCACATTTGGTAGAACTTAAAAATTACCAAAGCCAATTGCTTTCCTCATCTTACCCTGAACAGAGGTTCTGAACATGACTGTGGCTTTACCATGGGGGCCCAAACACACTTCAGTCGTTTCTTATAAAGAGGCTGCAGGAGAAATGCTCTCTCAAGGAAAATAACTTAGAGAAAATAAGGCTGCTCCTGCTTTTTCCTCCCCCTGAAGGGTAGCCTCAGGACCAGCTTCCTTCTAGCTCTTCAGTGACAAGGGCAGAGGGAGTGACAGGGGCTTCCCAGGGCCCAAGATCGTTTAGGGAACCATCTTCCCAGAATACCCCTTCCATCCACACTGGTCCAATGATGAGCTTGTTGCTGTTGTTTGGAGCTGCTGTCAAGTTGGCCCCCAACTTATGGTGACCGTGTGCACCATGGAATGAAAGTTGCATGATCCTGCACCATCCTCTGACAAGTTGCACCACAGAAAATCTTCAGCTGTTTTTAGGAGCTCTGGTGGCATAGTGCCTAAGCCATTTGACTGCTAACCAGAAAGCTGGCAGTTCAAACCCACCAGCTACTACTCGGAAGGAAGGTTGGGCAATCTACTTCCGTAGTGATACTGCCTTGAAAACCCAAGGAGGGGTCGCTATGAGTTGAAATCTCAGTGAGAGGCAGGGACCTTCCTCTAGTCCTAGTACCTTGTCTGGTTTTACTAACCATTATGCATCTCGGACACCAGGGAGCGCTATTGACCAAGAATGATCTGCTGTAGAAGGTGAGAGGGTCTGGGTGGTGATTAACTGGGAGACTGTGTGGCAGATGAGACTGGAGAGGTCCTATGTTCAAGCCAGGGGCAGGGGCTCACTATGAGAAAATTAGAGTTTGTAAGTAGGTTCAAATCCACCAGCCACTCCTCATAAGGAAGATTGGACAATCTACTTCCATAATGATACTCCCTCGAAAACCCAAGGAGGAGTCACTATGAGTCGGATACGACTCGATGGCAGTGGGTTTGGTTTGTTTTTTGGTGAAGTAGGGATGTGACATGACCTGATATATGTTTTCAAGTTCTCTGTGGTTACTGTGTGGACAAGGTTCCATGTGGGAGGCTTGAAGAGCACTTTGGAGATGACTCGAGGAGCCATGGTGGCACAGTGGTTAAGTGCTCGGCTGGTAACCAAAAGGTTAGCTTTTCAAACCCACAGAGCAGGAGAAAAATATAGCCATCTGCTTCCATAAAGGTTTATGGCCTTGGAAACCCTATGGGGCAGTTCTACTCTGTCCCGTCAGGTTACTATGAGTTGGAATTAACTCGATGGCAACGAGTCTTTTTTTTTCTTTTTTCTTTTTTGGTTTTGGAGATGCCTCAGCAGAATGTGCTTTGGAGTGAATGTGAGACAGGGTCCCTTCGGGAACTTACTCTTGACACCCTGAGATTGGGGAGAATGAGAAAGAAGAAGGTATAAAAATATTTTGTTGTTGTTGTTGTTGTTATGTGCCGTCGAGTCGGCCCCGACTCATAGCGACCCCTCCTTGGGTTTCCGAGGCAGTATCACTACGGAAGT
>NW_006921681.1:10300308-10300877 GCF_000298275.1 Orycteropus afer afer | reverse complement strand
CATCCAGGGAATGAGACATCCTTTTCAGGCCAAGCATAAGCAGCCCCATGTTCTCCCCACCCTGCAGAGAACCAGATGAGGGTGGAAGTCACTGCTCTAGCAATGGTGGGGTTCCCCGAGGCCCTAGCTCCCACCTATGCCTGCACCAGGAATATCTCACCAGACACTGAGGAGGGGGTAGCACTATCATTAGCCCCATCCCATTCAGCCCACTGGACCATTCCATCCTAAACTCACAAGAACAGGGTACAGAAAGCTGATCTCTGCCTTTTTTTTTTTTTTTTTAGGAAAGACATGGTAATCTTCTTCCATGATGATCACAGACTCAGAAGGTCCATTCTACTCTGTCCTATATGATTGTTATGAGTTGGAATTGACTCAATGAAATCCAACAACAATATAATTTCAGTGCATGAAATATAATTCCAACCAAATGGATGCATTTCATTTCCAAAAAATGTATTCTGTCAATACATTAAACATATATAAAATGACATAAGCCAAAATGTGTGGGATTAAAGCAAAATTGCATATTTAGGCAAAAGCAGAGCCTTATATTCAGTCATTTG
>NW_006921681.1:10273052-10299417 GCF_000298275.1 Orycteropus afer afer | reverse complement strand
ATTGCCCAACCTTCCTTCCGAGGAGTGGCTGGTGGGTTTGAACCGCCAGCCTTCTGGTTAGCAGTCAAGTGCTTTAGCCACTATGCTACCAGGATTTTTGGACACATTAGATTTGAGATGCCAATATTGTTAACTGAAAAAAAAAACATTAAGAATTGCACACGCAATATAATGCTGTTCATATAAGATCATGGGTAGTGCAGTTAATGCACTGTATGCTAACTAAAAACTTGGTGGCTCAAGTCCACCAGAGGTATCTCAGAAGAAATATCTGGCTATCTACTTCTAAAAATTCAGCCATTAAAAACCTTATGGGACAGAGTTTTACCCTGACACACATGGAGTTACTGTGGATCAGGGTTGATGGCAACTAGTTTCAAGAACTTCTGGTTGCTCTAGTGTTAACAGTCACTTTTAATGTGTGTGTGGAAGGCCAAGGAGAGCTGTCCAGGTGATGGCGGCCATAGGTCTGGGCTTCACTCATTAATCGCCCCCACTCTGCTCCTCAACCATCTCAGCTTCCTGGATAGGACAAAACATACCGTGTGTGTGTGTGTGTGTGTGTGTGTGTGTGTGTGTGTGTTGAGTGACTGACAGCGAGTTGAGTGCAGAGAATTCTCACCTTGCATCTCAGCTCTAGCTGAATAAGGCCTCCTCCAAAAAAGATATCCCTGTGCTAATCCTTGGAACCTGTGAATATGTTACCTTATATTCAAAAGGAACTTTGTAGGTGTGATGAAGATAAGGATCTTGCAATGGGGAGATTATTCTGGATTAAAGGGATAGGTCAAATGCCATTACAAGGTTCCTTATAAGAGGGAAGCAGAGAGGAGTGAAGATGCTGTACTGCTGGTTCTGAAGATGGAGGAAGGTCCACGAGCCAAGGAATGTAGGTGTCCTTTAGAAGGTGGAAAATGCAAGGAAATGGATTTTCTCCTAGAGCCTCCAGAAGGAAAGCAGCCCAGAAGACCCATTTCAGACTTCTGACCTCCCAGACTATCAGAGAATAAATTTTGTTGCTTCAAGTTACTGACTGTGTGGTAATTTATTGCAGCAGAAACAAGAAACTCAAACACTAGTTTTCTGAGCCCTGTCAACAAGCCTGTGTAGCTCGTTCCAAATTCAGAGCCTTTGCACGTTGTTCCTGTGGCCCTTCCCATCTGTTCCCTCACCTGGGTAATCCTGCTCACGTTCTGGCCTCCACCTAAGTGTCCCTTTCTTAGGAAAGCCTTCCCTCACCCTCCCCTGACTAGGCCAGGTCACGGCACCCCCTATATTTAGCACACTCCAAGGATCTCCCTCATGACCCACTAACCCCCCCAAAGTGTTAAGTTCTGTCAGTCTGTCCCTAACTTTTCTCTGTCCTTGTTTACTGTCTCTCTCCTCCCTGCTGGACAAAAGGCTCTGTGAGGTCAGACTCTGGATCAAATGTAGGGCTCAATGGGTGTTTGTTTGATGAGCAGAAGGATGGAGAAGTTATGAGGACGGCCAGCTCTGTTCTACCCCGCAGCTGCCACCTGGGGCTCTTCTTTGCCCACATCCCACCCCCACACTCCTTGTTGCTCCTCCATTCATTCATTCATTCATTCATTCGATAAATGTGGAGCACCTGGTACATGCCAGGCCCTGACTCCATGGCCATTTCAGTTGAGTAGGGAAGAGCTTACCATTAAACAGACACTTAGAAAAAATAATCAAAGGGACCAGAGTAAGTGCTGAGATCACACTGGAGTGGGAGGTCTGGGGCAAGCAAGTGTCTTGTGAAAAGGATGGGACAAATTCAGGGTTTTTTCTCAAGCTTTGAGTAATATGTTTGTGGTATAAAGTCATTGCCAGGCATGTACATGTGGCATCCAGCAAACAGCTGCCCTAGATGTACCCAGCTAGTGCTGAGTGTTTCTGCAGCTACATCTTTTAAGAAGCAGTTTTACACAGTGGATAAGTGTGCACACTCTGTGGCCAGCCTGCCTGGGTTCAAATCCCAGGCCTTAGTAGTTATGAGACCTCAGACCGGTTGATTAAACTCTTTTTGCCCATTTCCTCCTCTTTAAAACAGAAATACTCCTACTAGTCCCTACTTGGGAGCTCTGGTGGCATAGTGCCTAAGGCATTTGACTGCTAACCAGAAGGCTGGCTGTTCAAACCCACCAGCCACTCCTTGGAAAGAAGACTGGGCAATCTACCTCCATAGAGATACTGCCTCAGAAACCCAAAGAGGGGTTGCTATGAGCCGGCTTTGACTTGACAGCAGTGAGTTTGGTTTTGGTTTGAGTCTCTGCTTGGGGACACTAGGGAGTCCCTGGGTGGTGTGAATGGTTAACATGCTCAGCTGCTAAAGGTTGGAGATTTGAGTCCACCCAGAGGCTCCTCAGAAGAAAAGCCTGGGGATCTTCTGAAAACATCACCCACCAAAAATCCTGTGGAGCAGTTCTACTCTGACACACATGAGTTCATGGGTTGCCATGAATTGGAATCAGCTTGATAGGCAGATGGTTTATATACCAGGTGCTGTGACTAAAGTAGGGAATACAGACTATTGGAGTGGAGGCATATGGCAGAGATAGGCCAGTCAGAGAAAAATCAGTTGTAGGGACATGTTCTTCTTAGCCTGAGGTTGGCCTCCGTCCCAGTCTGGTGGTAGAACATGAGACTCCTGTCCTGGACAGGTTCTTCTGTCTTCATTCCCAACTACTGACCAAAAGGCTCCCCCACCTGAACTCATAAGAAGATTCCTGAGCTCAGAGGTGGAGACAGAAATGGTGTTCCTTCCCTTCTTCTCCATGAAAACGGTGAGATGCTCCTCCATTGCCAGCACCTGTAGCATTGTCCTTGTTACAACCATCGTGACTGCAGCGCTGTGTTTTTGAGATGGATCTCAGCAGTCAGAGAAAGTTCTCCCACTGGACCAGGCACAGGTGGAGAGGACATTTCAATTTGTGAGACTATGAGGGAGTCATGTTACCTCTCTGAGCCTCAGTGTCCCTTACTATGAAATGAGAGATGGAACTTAAGGGTGCTTGCAGTTTTTTTCTGGCATTCCAACTCTAACTTCTGCACATATACAACATTCCAATGGTGTCAAAGAGATTTAATTGTGGGATGTAAAAGAAAGGAGCCTATGAGTTTAGGGGAAGAGGAAGAGAGTCACCAAGATTCTAAAGGCCATTCTGATGGGATGGATTTCATGCTCCTGTTATATCTGCAGTCACTTGCAGTCTGGTGAGTCCCATGATCTGTAGGTCTCCAGTTGGTGTGGCCTGAGCTGCCAGTGGGGCTGGCAGCTCTCAGAAGCCTGGGAGAGGGTGCAGGCGAGGGGGAGGGACCGGGATTGCATGCTCCCGCCAGGACATGGTGGTCACA
Source organism: Orycteropus afer afer (assembly GCF_000298275.1). Classification (NCBI taxonomy): domain Eukaryota; kingdom Metazoa; phylum Chordata; class Mammalia; order Tubulidentata; family Orycteropodidae; genus Orycteropus; species Orycteropus afer. The sequence continues at coordinate 10,296,057 of NW_006921681.1, read as the reverse complement.
GGTGGTCTGGGGTAAGAAGAAGTGTAGGTCGTCTCCCTGAAGTGGGCCTCAGGTTCATGCCACCTCTGCTTCAGCTGCTCATAGAGTCCATAGTTTGTAGGAGGAGCTGCAAGAGAAGTCAGAGCTGAGTGAAGGGGTCCTGCTCTGACAGGCAAGTAGAATGGATGGGCCAAGGGCTCTGGTGTTTTTTTCAGTGCTGCTGTATCAGGGACCCAGGTGGCTCTGCCTCAGAAAGGAGATGGGCTTTCTGGAGGGTCTTGGCACAGCCAGCCCCTGAGGTCCTCAGGGTGGACCCTGCTCCAAGGACACTTGGGAAGGACCAGGTCACTGCTACAGAGCCCTCAGAAAAGTCCATCTGGTAGCCTGGCTTGAGGTTGGCTCTTATGGCACTGTCCCACCCCACTAGGGATGTGAGCAGTATTGGCTTGTGGCCATGGTGTTAAGGAGAAGCCCATGCAAGTGTAATGCAGAGTAGGACAGAGCAGCTCACTTTCTGACCCATAACCCTTTGCATCAAAGGACTGGGAAGAGATGGCTTTGCTCTGTGTCTCTGGAAGGGTGGGTGGAGCTTGAAATGTAAATCCAGTCAAGGAACTCTTCCACGTAAATCCCTACAAAGCTTTGCATGATTGTGTACATGACACAATCCATACCCCTTATTATTGCCTATAAGCCTCTGCATGGTTCTCCGCAGGCCTGCTTTTTTTTTTTTTTTAATTGTGATTTGGGTGAAAATTTACAGAGCAAATTGACTTTCCATACAGCAGTTCACATACACTTTGTCTCATGACATTGACCACAACTTACCACAATGCAACAGCTCCCCTCCTACTTCCTCCCTATAGTTACCTCTTCCCTGTGTCCATCCCTCCATGCACTCCTGCTCCCTGAGCTGTCTCCCTGTGCATAAGCAGCCCTTCTTTCTCACATGATTGTTCTCTCCAAAGAGTGTATCTACCTCAGGTAAATGTTCAACTCATATGCCCAGGCCTACTTTTGCACTTGGTCTTCCCTCCCCTGGAATACTCTCCCTGCTAATCTTTGCATGGCTCCCTCTTTCTCATCAGCCAGGTCTCAGCCTAACTAAGGCCTTCTCTCAACATCCCCACTGAAGGAGACTCACAAAGGCCCTGCCTCACTTCCTATCCACTACCCTGTTTTCTTCTGTTCATAGAACATATCCCTATCCCAAATAATCTTATTTATTGGATCTTAAATTACCTTATACATTAGTGGTATCTTACCTGTCTTCCCCACTAGAATACCAACTCCCCAAGGGCAGTGATTTCTTGATGTTTCTCACTGCTATGTCTCTGGGTCCTACGCCACTGTATGACACATAGGAATCATTCAAACCAAGAAAGCAAACACATTGCCATTGAGTCGATTCCAACTCATAGTGACCCCCATTGGGTTTCTGAAACAGTAAATCTTTACAGAAGTAGATTGCCTCGTCTTCTTTTCACAGAGTGCCTGGTGAGTTTGACATGCTAACCCCTGGTTGGCAGGCAAATGTTTTAGGCACTGCACCACCAAGGAATCATTCAGTCCTTATATATGTAGTTTCTTAGTGGTTAAACATTAACCAAAAGATTGGTTCAAACCCACCTGGCCGCTCCATGGAAGAAAAACTTGGCAGTTTTACCTGGGAAACCCAAAGGAGCTGTTCTACTCTGTCAAATGGGGTTACTGTGATTGGCTGAAGCTCAGCCTGTTGTGATCCATAGGAGTTTCACTGGCTGGTTTTCAGAAGTAGATTTCCAGGCCTTTCTTCTTAATCTGTCTTAGCCTGGAAGTTCTGCTGAAACCTGTGCAGGATTCACTCAATGGCACACAACAACAACACACATTTATTGAATAAATGACTACTGGCCCTGCAGTGTGTGATGACATGGCCCTCTACCACCTGTCCTCAGGTGGAGTAGTCATTATGCAGCCACGATTATCCCTGGTGGCGTGGGAAGAGGGCAGGTGGCAGCCCTGCGGGAGAAATAGAATTCATTTTCTTAGAATTTCATTCCAGTGCTCTTCTGGCCACCTATGTGAGATCCTTCTGTAGGAGCTGGCCCAAGTGGGTCCACCTCCAACCCTCTAGCCCTAAGCAATTCTGGGACAGCCCAACACAGCAGAAAATCCTGATTAAAGAAATACCAAGAAGGGGGAAGTCTGTCTTCTCTGGCAGCCACAGCAACTTATGACCATTCCAGGTGCGGAGTGGGGGCAGGCTAGGGTTGTAGTTATGCCGGTTATAATGGTCGTCATAGGCGCTGATAAGATAACGGTTCATCGGCTCCTGGTGGTGGGTGATCAGGTGTCTGTATGGGAGCCCCTGGAAGGACAGACACATTAGAAACATTACTGATCAAAGCAAGGCAGTCCACCAGCACTAGAAGGGAGCAGAAGCTTCAGGCTGTGGGGTCTGTGCCGCTGATGGGGAGGGCTGCCTCTGGGCCAAACTGGTGTGGCCACTTGAGTTTTTGCAGCCCCGATGGAGTGACACACTTGATTATCTCGCCTTAACAGGCCACCGTCAAACATATGTCCCACCATTGCTGCAGTCAGTTCTCTGTAAGACCCCTCCCCTGATGCCAAGTCAATTCATCCCTAGAATGAACTATGGTGACACATTGAAATTAAAGGCAGGACACTCAGTTGAATGGGGCATCAATGCCACCATGCCGCATGCCCTTGTGATCTGAAATGATGCTCTTTGATTTGTCTCAAGTCTTACTCCATCCAAGTGCAGATTTCCAAAGGGAGAGAAAGACATTGAATGCCAAGCCTGACATTTATACCTTATATTTCAGTCGGTTACTATGGGAAGAATCAGAGCGCGCCCCATAAATTGTCTTCTCCTGCAAAGGATTTACGGCTCCCTCAGCTGGAAACTGGGGGAGGGATTTTTTTTTTTAGGTGGGGGTTATTTATAGGGAGAAGAAAGCCATTTCTGCCTTGCTCTGGAATGATTGCCTGAATCAGTGATTTTCCGAAGAAAATCCTTTGGCCTTGGAAGGGGGTCCTGGGGAACCAGGCTGATTTACAAGGGAGGCTAATGTTGATTTCCATGCCGGTCCTCTTGTCTGGAGCAGACAGGGAGGGCTGTGTCTGCTATGGTTGGGAAATGCTGGCTGGACCCAATATTTCAAGTGGTGGTTCCATAAATAAGTCAGATCACAATGCCCAAGGGAGACAGGGGGGATGGGCACAGACAGTTAAGCAGGAGTTCCCAAGACGTACATCACCAGGTGCCCCTTGGTATCTTTCCAGTGCCAGGGAAAGAGAGTTGGAGGGTTTCCCATCAGGAAAGGGCAGTGCTGAGGAGGCATGGGGGCTCAGCCCAGTGCTTGCAGGGAGAGGAGAGAAGACAACAGGGACTTTCTAGCCCCTTCCCTTGAGTTTGGGTGCCACAATGGTGGTTCAGTAGTAGAACTCTCACCTTCTATGGGGTAGACCTGGGTTCTACTCCCAGCCAACACACCTCCATGCTCAGCCACCACCTACTTGACAGTGGAAGCTTGCCTATTGCTATGATGCTGAACAGGTTTCAGCAGAGCTTCCAAACTAAGACAGACTAGGAACAAAGGCCTGCCTAGCAATCTACTTCCAAAAATCAGCCAATAAGGATCTATGTAGAAGATCCTGGAGAGAGTGGGAGAACAATGTGGAACAAAATACAAAATGCAAAATCATAAAAAAATGGGGATGGGGGGGGATGACCAGGTTTGCTGGTCTGATAGAGCCTGGTGGAATCCCTGAGACTATGGCCCCTACCTGCCCTTCAGGTCTGAAATTGAACTCACTCCTGTGGCTTCCAGCCAAACAAAAGACAGGTATATGAGCTGAACATTTACTTAGGTAGATACACTGCTTGGAGAGATCAGTCATGGGAGATAGGAGGGCTGTGTATGCACAGGAAGACAGCTCGGGGGAGCAGGAGTGCATGGAGGGAAGGACACAGGGAAGAGGTAACTATGGGGAGGAGGAGGAAGGGGAGCTGTTGCATTGTGGGAAATGGCAGTCAATGTCATGAGACAAAGTGTTTGTGAGCTGCTGTATGGAAAATGAATTTGCTCTATAAACTTTCACCCAAATCACAATAAAAATTTTTAAAAAATCAGCCAATAAAAACTCTATGAATCACAGCAGTCTGATATATAACCCATCACGGAGATGGCACAGAACCAGGCAGCATTTCATTCCACTGTGCATGGGATGGCCATGAGTTGGGGGCAACTCAACGGCAGTAACAACACAGATCATCTATTTACATGGATAATGAAGGGTTATGCTACTGGCAGCCTCTATGCTGGGGAACAAATGACTGAGGCAAGACCGGTTTTCCTAAGAGGGAACTGGGAAGTGGGTCAATGTCCCCTGGCTATGTGGGGCCATCAAAACCAAGGGCTGCTTCTCCCTCTTACCTCCACTCTTCTCTTCCCATACCATCTGGAGATCAGGTCTGGTCTGTGGTCTGGAAAGGGGATGTACTCTTTTCTATAAATGCACTGGGGTGTTTTCTCAGTGTCTCTGGTGAACTAGAAAAGATCAAATATATACTGGAGAACTTCTCTGACACCCCTTCTCAGACATTGACTGGGCCCTTCCTCTCTCAGACTCTTGGAAGTTTGGCAGAGAAAGAATAAATACAGACCCTAGGCATCCTGGACAATGAAGGCTGAATTCTGCCTCTTGGAAAAGTCATGATGGGTGCCACTTGACCCCTTCTCTCTGTTGGCGCCTGTTTCCTGTCTCATCTTTTCTCTACCCACTCCTCTCTCCTTGCTTGCCTCTTCCCTTCCTCTTCTGCTTTGTTCTTTGCACTTTTTAACCCATCACTGTAGGTGGGAGGCCAGCCCATAATGTCTCTGGTGACTTGCTTACCCACAGGAGCCTTAAGAGATTGCTTAGCCATCTTCTCCCTTTGCCATTCTTGCCTTTGGAACTTCCCTTACATAGCCTGTTCCCAAACAAGTGCCACCAGGGAGAACAGTAGCCATAGGCCATATCCTGCCAGAAGATAAACCCATGCAAATTTTCCTTTGAAAGCAGCTTTTTCTGGTTCTTGGAGAGCCTTCACCATGTCTATGTTCTCACACACTCTTTTCCTTGCTTGTTTCCCAGGGCCATCGGAGGCTGCCCAGGTGTCTCTACCCACGTGGCTCAGTGTTGCCAGCCACAGGTGAAGATGTTCAACCTGAAGTAGGCCAGGTCAGAGAAAGTATTTTCCAATGGCCTTTAAAGCACAGAGAAACATCAGGAGTCAGTTTGTTCCATTTGGAAAATAAAAATAGAATTATATGGGAAGGCAGGGTTGTAGACCACATGCCAGAGAGCCAGGGCAGCCCACTCTGGACATCAAGGCAGGGAAGGGCCAAGCAGGTGCAATGTTCTGCAAGGACTAGGCCAGAAGAGCAGCCATTCTTCAAATCAAGGTGCAGAGGAATTGAGGACAAGAGACGTCTAGAAGCCTAGAGACACTCTACTGAGGACACTCTTGAGAGGCACAGCTCCCTCGATGCTTTGACTAGGTATTTTCAAGATAGAATGGGGACAGGGGTGATGGTTTGCCCTAAGTTGAGCCCAGAGACCCTGGTGTCACATTCATAAGATGCATGCACAGCCATCTGTGGCCCTTAATTTGGAACCAGCAATGAACCTCTCCCTCTGCCTCTCCCTGCCAATCCCCCTTCTGTGCCCTCTCCTTCCCTCCCCTCTCCCCTTACCTTCCTTCTCTCTTCTACCCAGTTCCCAGTGAGCACCCGGGTGGAATACTTGGGTTCGATGTGCCAGCCAGGAGTAGAGTACGACTGTGGGCTCCCTGCTGTCACAAACATGGCAAAGCCTCGCCCCACGTTCCTTTAACTTGGTACACTTTTAGTTTCAAGGGGATATGATGGAGTGGCCGAGTTTGGGGTACCCTTTTCTTCTCCAGTGGTCCTCCCACGTGAGTAGACAGCCTGCTAACTTTGGGGACAAAAGGACCCTGAGAGTCCACTTTGGGCCTCCAGGAAAAGGAGCTGTGATCCTAGATTCCCTGCTGTTGACTGTCTCCATGGTGATAGACTCTGGGTATAGATAGTCTCCTTAACGGAACAGCTGATTCTCCAGAAGCAAACCCGATCCCATGAAAATAAATCAAAACAATCACCACCAGTACCAAATCACGGGCCACAATGGCCTGGTTTTCCTGTTGTCACCTCAAGGGTGTCTTTGTCCTTGCTGCATTTTCATAATCATGGTCAGTTAAGATGATCCCATTCTACTACTACTTAATGAGTACTGATGTTTAGGCCAAATATATTTACACTTGTTCATTGGTTTAGTCTTCACAACCTGATGGGTCAGGGCCATTATTGTACCCATTTTACACATAAGAACTCTAAAGCAAAGAGAGATTAAGTAGCTGCCTAAAGTCACACACTATCACAGGAGAGAACTAGGTTGTAATTTCAGTCTAGTTCAGGCCAAAACCATTGGGCACCACTGCCTGTCTGCCCTTTGCCTAAGGGACTTCCACTAAGAACTGAACTCTGTCTTTGTGTCACACAGATACAATGTAGTTCATTGGTCAATCTTCAGTCATTCATTCTACAAACACTTTACTGGGCACTTGGGGGCACTGAGCTGGAAACTGTGGTACATCAGTGACTAATACTTGGTTCAAACCACCAGCCATTCCTCGGAAGGAAGTTTGGGCAATCTACTTCTAGTGATGCTGCATCGGAAACCCAAAGAGGGGTTACTGTAAGTCAGATCTGACTCGACAGCAATGAGTTTGATTTTGGTTTTCGCCCCCATGTAGCACATAGGCCATTTTCTTGCTTATTGATTAAGCAAACAATCAGGAACTACCTAAATATCTACCAACAGAGGGTACACCCCTACAATGACATACTCTGCAGCTGTTAAGAAAATTGCCGGCTTAGGAATGAATATGCCTCTACCACATGATTAAGTTAAAGAAGCAGAAATACTGTATAGTCTTGCTTGTCACAAATGAAGACATTCAGTTTCAAGTAGGCCAATTCAGAAGGTGTTTTTCAATAGCCTTTAAACAAAAATAGAGGAATTCCAGCAATCTGTTTGTTCCATCTTGAGCATAAACATGTGGCAGAGAAAGACCAGAAAGCAAAGCAAACCTCCTATGGCAGGGATCACAGTCTGGGCAGGGCTGGAGCCAAGAAGAGGAAGTATTCTTTCAGTCAAAGCATAGGGAGCCATGTGTTCTATAGAGTTTCACTTTTGAACTGCTCCTTCAGTGTAAAAATGGTGTGGAGGCGTCCAACCTTCTCTAACTTCACAAAGGGGAGAGAGAATGACCATGAGCATCAATCCAAAGCTGATTCCTGTGAGGCAGAAATCAGACATCAGCCTCTCTCCAACCTTTTTGCCAATTCTTACACCAAGCTCTTGCTCCCACGGCCCTCTCTACTCTGCTGGCCACACAGAACTCACAGACAACATTCATGACTATGGGGTTTATTAGGGAAGTAACAGGTTACAATTCAGGATGACGAAAGACTCAGGATACAGTTCTTCCATCAAGACAGCTTCTTCTCAAGTGTGCCCATAGGCAGAACCTGATTACCCAATAAGTCATGTATGCCTGGGTCCAGTTGTGCCTTCCCACCAACATGCACTACACAATTTCACCTGTCCCCCACCACATCAAAGATGTGGTGATACCCATGAAGTTGCTCACCACAGATTAGTAAGTAAACACAATTAAGCTCATGCATACCTTGCTCGATGCAAGCCAGTGAGTGTCATGCTTACTGGTGCCCCTGTCCACAGGCATGCCTCTCTCTGGCCCTCTGCCTATCGACCCTGCAGCCCCTCTGCCTCTGTTCTGCTTGGGCAAGTGTTAAAAAGCTCTTTAGCTCCTCCAACAAGTGCCTGAACGTACATTACTCCACCAACAAACCTCCTCCTGAAGGCACTTAGCTCTCTTGTTCAGTGGACCAGAAAGCCAAGCAAGCTGTCTCCTGGTTCTGCTGCCACCAATTTTCTGCTGCTACTTCTCACTGTCTTTTGCCATCTCTGGTATTACAAATCTCTCTCTCTCTCTCTCTCTCTCTCTCTCTCTCTCTCTGTCTTCTCACTCTAGGAGGTTCTCAGCACAGAGATACTGGGTCCAAAAGGATGCATTCTTCATTTGGCTCTTCTTTCTCGGTGGTCATGAGGTCCCCCTTTCTGTTCTGGGATGGCTCATTTTAAGCCTCCAAACCAAAAACCAAATTCACTGCCATCAAGTCATTTCCAACTCATAACAACCCCTCCTTGGGTTTCCGAGGCAGTATCTACGGAAGTAGATTGCCCAATCTTCCTTCTGAATTTTAAGCCTAGCAGGATGACAAAACTGATCAATATCCTCATTAGGGTTCCATACACCTTAAATGGTCTCACCCTCCCAGAGGGCCACACAACTTATTTACACTGTTTTTTGTTGTTTGGTGCCATTGAGTCAGTTCCAAGTTATAGCAACCCTGTGTACAAAACACTGCTTGGTCCTGTGCCATCCTCACAATGCTTGAGCCCATTGTTACAGCCACTGTGTGAATTCATCTCATTGAGGATCTTCCTCTTTTTCATTGACTCTCTACTTTACCAACCATGATGGCCATCTCCAGGGACCACTCCCTTCTGATAAGATAACCAAAATACAAAAGGCAAAGTTGCACCATCCTTACTTCTTAAGAGCATCTGGCTGTACTTCTTCCAAGACAGATTTGTTCATTCTTCTGGCAGTATATTCAATATTCTTTGCCATAATTAAAATACATCAATTCTCTGGTGTTCCTAATTCATTGTCCAGTTTTATATGCATATGAGGCTATTGAAAATATCATGGCTTGAGTCAGGCACACATTAGTCCTCAAAGTGATGTCTTTGCTTTTTAACACTTTAAACATCTTTTGCAGCAGATTTGCCCAATGCAATATGTCCTTTGATTTCCTGACTGCTGCTTCCATGGGCATTGATTGTGGACCCAAGTAAAATGAAATCCCTGACAACTTCAATTTCTCTCCATTTATCATGGTGTTGCTTATTGATCCAGTTGTGAAGATTTTTGTTTTCTTTATGTTGAGGTGTAATCCATACTGAAGGTTATTATCTTTGATCTTTATCAGTAAGAACCTTAGGTCTTCTTCACTTTCAGCAAACAAGATTGTGCTATCTACATACCACAGGTTCTTAATGAGTCTTCCTTCAATCCTGATACTGTGTTCTTCTTCATATAGTCCAGTTTCCCAGATTATTTGCTCAGCATACAGATTGAATAAGTATGGTGAAAGGCTACAACCTTTATACACACCTTTCCTGGTTTAAAACCACACAGTATCCTCTTGTCTATCTGAATGACTGCCTTTTGGTCTATTTTTAGGTTCCTTAAGAACACAACAGGAGCTCTGGTAGCGTCATGCCTAAGGCACTTGACTACTAACCAGAAGGCTGGAGGTTCAAACCCACCAGCCACTCCTCAGAAGGAAGGTTGGGCAATCTACTTCCGCAGTGATACCGCCTCAGAAATCCAAGGAGGGGTCGCTATGAGTTGGGTCTGATTCAACGGCACATAACAACAACAACATGAGCACATTTGGTGCAGGGGGTAAGGCTGAAGGTTGGCAGTTCAAACCCACCAGCTGCTGTGTAGGAGGAAGATGAGGCAATCTATTTCTGCAAAGATTTATAGTCTTGGAAACACAATAGGGGTTGCTATGAGTCAGAATCAACTCAATGGCAGTGAGTTTTTGGTTTGGTTTTATGAGTACAATTAAGTGTCCTGGAATTTCCATTCTTTGCAATGTTATCCATAATTTGTTATGATCCACATAGTTGAATGCTGGTATACTGAGCAATTTATTCAAGAAGCTAATACGTAGGATCTCTATAAGTCAGAACTGACTTGCTGACTTGACAGCACTTAACAACAACAACAGGAATATAAAAAGACAAGAAAAGGCAAATATATAGAGACTGAAATTCATTAATGGTTACCAGGTGTGGGATGGAAGGGGAAAGGGAGGAGCACTGAGTTTTGGTTTACAGTGATGAAAATTGCATTTATTAAGGGTAAGTTTGCACAGCTGATTAATATAATTGTTTTCAATAAGTTGTATACCTGTAAAAAGTTGAATAGGCAAAAGGTATGTGAGAGATATTGCAGTGCAGTGAATTGCTTAATCTGGCCCTTCTAGCCATAGTCCTCCATTTTGTATGTATTGTAAATCCTTGTCTCTATGCCTATTTAAAGGTACTCTGGTGGTGCAGTGCCTAAGGCACTTGACTGCTAACCAGAAGCCACTCTGCAGAAGGAAGATGGGACAATCTACTTCCATAAAGATTTACTGTCTTGGAAACCCATTGGGGTTCTCTATGACTCAGAATTGACTCAATGGCAGTGAGTTTGGTAACCCATTGGGGTTCTCTATGACTCAGAATTGACTCAATGGCAGTGAGTTTGGTAACCCATTGGGGTTCTCTATGACTCAGAATTGACTCAATGGCAGTGAGTTTGGTAACCCATTGGGGTTCTCTATGACTCAGAATTGACTCAATGGCAGTGAGTTTGGTTTTTGGTTTTTTTTTTGTTTGTTTGTTTTTAATGCCTATTTAGGGTGGGATGTATCTTGAGTTCCACCTGGCTGAAGGGTGTGACTCAAGTCATCACCCTCACGTTCCTTGAGAGTAGATATGTGAAAGTTCTGGGAATGTTTGCTCTCTTGCTCTGGTCCTGCATTTGATTCATCATCATCCTGTCCCTGGACTTGAGGCAGCAGCCGCTGATTTGGGTTTGCCAGCCCTTGCCACCATGTGAGTTAGGAGACTCATCTAGACCCACTTGGAACTTGCCAGCCTCCCAGTCTCCACCACCACGTGAGCTGTCTCCTTGGCAGTCTGTGAGTTCTGTGAGATGTTACAGAGAAATATGGAATCCTAAGGCAGGAAGGAGTACTGAGGGAAGGAGGAGGAGTTGATGTCAGAGATGATGGAGTGGTACAGCAGTTTGGAAAAGGTGGATATTTGGGACATCTTTAACCTCCGTCTTATAGGGACCGGGCTTGTGCTGATTCTTCTAAAAGAATTGATTCAAGCAGATATATTTACAACAACAACAGAAAGGAGTGGCTGTTGAGGCTGCTTATGTACAACCGAAGACCTCATGGGACATCCCAGTTAATTGGCCTAATATTGTGTTTAGTGATTCTGTTCTACCGTTTAGTTCATTGTGCAGTGCCTAGAGTCTTAAAAGTTTGCAAGCAGCCATCTAAAATACAATACTTTATCTGTATTTTCCTGGAGCAATAAAGGAAGAAGGAGAGTCAGAAACAGGAGGAGGAAATGGGGTGTGTGATTGATTGCCTCCGTTTAGAACTGCCTTCCTTGTCATAGACCACAACTGGATGGTGCCCAGCTACCATTGCTGAACATTTGATCAAAGATTCTATAGAAGAATCTGGATCCAAAGGTAGAAAAATGCAGAAAATTTAAAATTCTCAGCCTCCAGAGTTTCTGGAGCTACGGAGGCTGGATGAACCCCCACAAAATATTGCCCTGAGATAATCTTTAAATCCTAACCAAAAACATCCCCTGAAGTCTTCTTAAGACCAAACAACAGTTTACCTTAACAGATCAGGAATGTCTGCCATGAGTATTGTCCTCTTTTAAGAAAAATGGTAACTTGAAAGATGAGATAGGAAACTCAGGGGATAGTGAGTTTTTGTTAATGGGGAAGAAACAATTTAGAAAGGGAGTGTGAGAATGGTTACACAACTTGAAGAATTATATACATAGAAGCTATTGAACTGGTATATGTTCTGCCGTGTATATTCTCAAAAACAACAAAAGTAATAAAATAAATTTTAAAAAGAAAGAAAACATTGACAGCACCCCAGGTGTGCCCCACATGCCTCCTTCCACTCACTACCCCTTCATCCCCAAAGGTAATTACTATCCTGCTTTTATAACAATCACTTCCTTGCCTTTCTTAATATGCTTAACACCAAAGTATACATCCCTAAAAAGCGAATGTTTGATTTAGCCTGTTTGTTAGCTTTGTGTAAGTGGAACCCTGCAGCACACATTCTACTCCTGTAGCACTAGTTTATGACTCGTTTCTTTCCCTCAGTATTGTTGTTGTTGTGTGCCGTGGAGTCGGACCCGACTCATGGCAACCCCTCCTTGGGTTTCCGAGGCCGTATCACTACGGAAGTAGATTGCCCAACCTTCCTTCCGAGGAGTGGCTGGTGGATTTGAACCACCAGCCTTCTGGTTAGCAGTCAAGTGCCTTAGGCACTATGCTACCAGAGCTCAGTATAGTTCATGTTTTTAGGATGCTTCCATGTTTAGGAGCTCTGGAAGCATAGTGCCTAAGCACTTGACTGCTCACCAGAAGGCTGGCAGTTCAAACCCACCAGCCACTCCTCTGAAGGAAGGTTGGGCAATCCTACTTCCGTAGTGATACTGCCTCAGAAACCCAAGGAGGGGTCGCTATGAGTCGGGGCCTACTCGACAGCAAAAACAACAACAACAACAACCATGTTGTCACATGTAACCATGGTTGCTATGTCTTGTGCATGGTACACATCTCCTGGTATGTAGATACAGCCATTTGTGAAGGACAGAGGTTCTCAAACTTTTTGGTCTCGGGATCCCTTTACTCTCTTAAAAATTATTGAGGACTTAGAGGGCTTTTTAAGTGTGGATTATAATCCATAGTGAAGCCAGCTCATACCAGGGTGCCTGAGCCGATGTGAAGTCACGTTAGGAGCTTACTGGGAGAATTTATACCCCAGAATTGGCAAACACTACAAATCAGAGTTTGGTTTTTTTGTTGTTGTTAGTGTTTTCCAGAGAGCTGGTTTACCACCAAACCACAATATTTACCAAATTAGAAATTAAAACTGAGAAATTTAAAATATATTTTTTCATTTTTAAATAAAAATAATCTCATCAATTAGCATAATCAACAATTTTTATGAAACATATTTTCCAAAACAAAAAATTCAGTGAAGAGAGTGGTATTGTTTTATGTTTTTGTAAATCTCTTTAATGTTTGGCCTGATGAAAGATAAGGAGTTCTGGTGGTGTAGTAGTTAAGGCATTTTGCTGGTAAACCAAAGGCCAGCAATTCAAACCCACCAGGCACTCCGTGGAAGAAAAATGAGGCAATCTGCTTTTATAAAGATTTACAGCCTTGGAAATATTGTATGAGCCCATTACTGTAAAAAGACAAGGAATGGTTTGCTTAAAGAAGGGAACTCACTTTGTAGGTTACCAGGAAGGGGAGGGAATAATTTTAGACTAGTTGGGGGCCACATGCTGAGGTGAGCAAGGGGTGGGATGGTATGGAAAGAGTTTGTGACCACCATGATAGCATTGAAGAAAGACAGGACACTGAACTGTGCACATAAGATATAGACGACAGAGGTTAATACCAGTGTATCTACAATACTGCATTGCCATTAACACCAAACACCAGGCTACAGAAAAACACATAAACTTCTGAAAAGATCAGATGGGGGTCAGTGATCAGGATTATATTCTAGACAAAGCATAGATTCAGCTGAGACTAATCTTACACTGATACCAGTGATACAAAATACTCCCAATCTTTACAGAAACAATAGAAGACAGACAGAGCAATCCCTCACAGACAGCCAGACACTGTGGGGGAGAGATCCAACAGATCTACTAAGTCAGGACCATAGTATTGGGGGACACCAGAGTCAATTGGCACAACAAAATACATACAAATCTTGTTCCACAACCTATATTGGTGAGTAGCTGCTTTCAAGTGGCCATCTAAGATGCAACTAATGGTCTTCTATCATTAGAAGCAAAGAAGAGTGCAAAAAACCAAGGGCATTTGGAAGCAATCAGCCCTAGGAGATGATGGACCTTGAGACCAGAAGAATTAGATGGTGCCTGGCTACCAATGCCAACCATGTGGGAAAGGATCAAAACTGGAGATCCTGGATAGAGTGAGAGGAAAAAGGTGGAGCAAAATCCAAAAACACAATAATGACCAGAGTTACTGGTCAGTTGGAGTCTGGTGGGAACCCCAAGACTATGGCTTTGGGATATACTTTGGGCTTGGGATAAAACTCACTCCCAGTGGCTGGCTTTCAGCCCGATAGTAAACAACACGTACATGCAGACCACTCAACCCAGGGTAACGCACCCACATACTCGATGGAGATGCATCTCTTGGGGCAATCAACCACGGGGCACCAGAGGGGCAACATTAGCACAGAGGAAATGCAGGACACACAGGAGTGCATAACTATGAAGGTCATGGGGGGAGAGGTACTGGGAAGGGAGGGGAAGGAGAATGGGTTAGGGTTGGAGAGTGAAACCAAATGTACACAAAATGTTGAATTAAAACAAACTGAAAATTTGCACTTAAAGCACAATAAAAAAAAAAAAAGATTTACAGCCTTGGAAATCCAATGGGGGTCTCTATGAGTCAAAATTGACTCGATAGCAGTGAGTTTGGTTGAGTTTTTAATAAAAGACAGCTTCTGCATTTACTCTGTTGTAGTCTGTGGTTTCGTTCATAGGAGAAAATCTGGCCTTACACAGATAATGTAGTCAGAATGTTGTTGTTGTTGTTGTTATGTGCTGTCGAGTTGGCCCCAACTCATAGTGATCCGTCCTTGGGTTTCCAAGGTGGTATCACTATGGAAGTAGATTGCCCAACCTTCCTTCCGAGGAGTGGCTGGTGGGTTTGAACCAACAGCCTTCTGGTTAGCAGTCAAGTACCTAGGAACTATACTACCAGAGCTCCCATAGTCAGAATAGGGAGGGGTATTTAAATAGCCTTTGCAGAACATTGTAGATATTCTCTGTTGCTACACTCAAGGAGTAGTAATTTCTTAAAGATTAATTGCAATGGGGAATCTGAAAGTATTCATTGAACTTTTTGAGTTCTGATACATTAAAATCCAATACAGATTCCCTGAAAGTGTCTTGGGGATTTCCAGAGGTCAGTGGATTACAGTGTGAAAACCATTCTCTAAGATGTATACCTAGAAGTAGAATTGCTGGTTTGCTGAAGATAATTCAAAAGCAGTTACAGCAGTATATTGACAACACCAATGGAAACAATAGTAAAGACATCAGACAACGTATCACACTGGGCAAATCTGCTGCAAAAGACCTCTTCAGGTACTGAAGAGCAAAGATGTTTCCTTGAAGACTAAGGTGCACCTAACCTAAGTCATGGTATTTTCAGTCACCTCTTATGCATGTAAGAGCTGGACAAGGAATAAGAAAGACCGAAGAAGAGTTGATGCTTTTGAGTTATGGTGTTGGCAAAGAATGTTGAGAGTACTGTGGACTGCTAAAAGAATGAACAAATCTACCTGGAGGAGTGCAGCCAGAATGCTCCTTGGAAGCAAGAATGGCCAGACTTTACCTCACCTACTTTGGTCATGTTATCAGAAGGATCCATTCCCTGGAGAAGGATACCATGCTTGGTAAAGTGGAGGGTCCACAAAAAGAAAATCATCTTCAACAAGATATATGGAAACAGTGGCTGCAGTGGTGGGCTCAGGTATAGCAAGGATTGTGAGGCTGGCACTGGACCATGCAGTGTTTCATTCTGTTCTGCATAAAGTTGCTATGAGTCAGAGATGACTTGATGGCACCTAACAAGAACAACATTAACAGGGAACTGCCAGAAATTCAAGCTGGATTCAATGATGACATTGGTAAAAGGAAGGACACTGAAAAGTGCACATAAGATATAGACAACAGAGGCCAATACTATTACTTGCACAATACTGCATTACCACTAGAACCAAACACCAGGCTAGTATAAATGCATAGACAGGTGAGAAGAGCATGTAGGAGTAAGCGAACAAGAATATACCCTAGATCAAGGATAGATTTGGCTGAAGATAATCTTACATACGCACTTGTGCTATAAAATTATCCACTTAAATTACAGAAGCAACAGAAGGCAAAGTTGGAGTAACTTCTCAGAGACAACCAAACACCTTGAGAGAGAGAATCATCAGTCTTATGGGCTCAGGACCACAGTCTCAGAGGACATCATGCTCAATTGGCACAACATAGTACATAAAAATCTTGTTCTATAACTTATGTTGGTGAGTAGCAACTGGGGTCTTAAAAGCTGTCAAGTGGCCATCTATGATGCAACTATTGGTCTCCTTTCATCTGAAGCAAAGAAGAGTGAAGAAAATCAAAGGGATCTGGAAAGAAGGATGAGATGGACCATGAATACCTCAGCCTTTGTGACTCCAAGACCAGAAGAACTAGATGGTGCCCAGCTACCAATGCCAACCACTTGGAAAGGGATCAAAACTGGAGATCCTGGATAGAGTAGGAGGAAAAATGTGGAACGAAATTCAAAAACACAAAAATGTCCAGAATTACTCGTTGGATAGAGACTGGTGGAACCCCTGAGACTATGGCTCTGGGTTACCCTTAGGGCCTAGAAATGGACTTACTTTCATAGATTGGCTCTCAGCCCAACAGTAGAAAGAACTACATGCAGGATACCTACCCCAGAGCTACGCACTCACTTACTCTAGGAAGATTCACCCCTTAGATCAATCAGCCATGAGACACCAGAGGGGCAGCATTCACATAGAAGGAAAGCTGGACAGATAGGGGTGCAGAGAAGGGCACAGGGAGGGGAGGGGAGAAGAGGTTTTTTTTTTTTTTTTTTTTTCCTGGCAGGGGATGGTAATCAGGGCTGTGAAATCAGATGTGCATGAACTGTTGAATGTAAACCAAATATGCTTTGTAAATTTGCACCAAAAACACAGTTAAAAGAAAAAAAGAAAGAAAAGAAATTAAGCTGGATTCAGAGAAGGATGTTGGATGAGGATTGCTGATGTCAGATGAATCTTGGTTGAAAGCAAAAAATACCAGAAAGATGCTCATTTGTGTTTATTGACTATGCACAGGCACTCAATTGTGTGGATTATAACAAATTATGAATAACATTGCAAGGAATAGGAATTTCAGAGCATTTAATTATGCTCATGTGGAACCTATGCTTAAACCAAGAGGCAATCATTCAAACAGAACAAGGGACACTGCATGGTTTAAAATCAGCAAAGCTGTACATCAGGGTTGTATCTTTTCACCATATTTATCAATCTATATCATGAGCAAATAATCCAAGAAGATGGACTATATGAAGAAGAAGGCAGCATCAGGATTGGAGGAACACTCATTAACAACCTCCAATATGTAGATAACAATCTTGCTTGCTGAAAGTGAAGATGACTTGAGGCTCTTACTAATAAAGATCAAAGACTACAGTCTTCAGTATGGATTACAGCTCAACATAAAGAAATAAAAAATCCTCACAACTGGACCAATAAGCAACATCATGATAAATGAAGAAAAGATTGAAGTTGTCTAAGTTTCATTTTACTTGGATCCAAAACCAATGCCCATGGAAGTAGCAGTCAAGAAATCAAAAGATATATTGCATTGGGAAAATCTGCTGCAAAAGACCTCTTTAAAGTGTTAAAGAGCGAAGATGTCAGTTTGACAACTAATGTGCCTGACCCAAGCCATGATATTTTCAATAGCCTCATATGTATATGAGAGCTGGACAACGAATAAGGAAGACTGAAGAAGAATTGATGCATTTGAATTGTGGTGTTGGCAAAAAATGAGGGATGTACCAAGGACTGACAGAAAAATGAACAAAACCATCTTGAATGAAGTACAGCTGGGATGCTCCTTAGAATCAATGATGGTGAGACTTCACCTCTCATACTTGGTCATGCTGTGTAGAGGGTCAACGAAAAAAAGGAAGACCCTCAGTGAGATGGATTGGCCCAGTGGCTGCAACAGTGGACTCAAGCATGGTAATGACTGTGAGGATCACACAGGACTGGGCAGTGTTTCTTTCTGTTGTACATGGTATCACTATGAGTCAGAATGGACTTGACAGCACCTACCAATAACAACAGAATTGCTGAATCATAGTGTATGTATAAAATCCCTGGGTGGTGCAAAAAAACTAATGCACTCAGCTGCTAACCAAAAAGTTGGAAGTTCAAATCCATGCAGAGACACCTTGGAAGAAAATCTGGGTAATTTACTTCCCCAAAATCAGCCATTGAAAACTCTATGGCGTGGTTTTCCTCTGACACATGGGGTCACCACCAGAAGTCAGAATTGACTCAATAGCAACTTTTTCTCTTTAAAAGAGGATTCCTGAACACATAGGTAACTTGTTATCACCTAGGACTTTGCTGTGGGGCTGATAAGCATTGCCTCCATAATTGAGTCTTGTGAACAGTATATATTTAACCACAATTTACATTGATTCAGTATGCTTTGCATGAATTAATTCACCTGATCCTCACAACAACCTCATGCAATGGCTAGGAGTATCCCCAATTCAAGGGGAGAAAACTAAGGAATGAGGGATTTAATAAATATTGAAGTTCTGATTGACTGTAAACCATGAGTCCTTCATCACTCTGGCTCCTGCAAGTGGCCTTGCAAAAGCAGCAGCAATAAGCACAAGATGTTCCCCTTCAACTTGAAATTTTAAAAGTTCTGTTTTTTCATTCAAAGAAGACTTCAGGAATAGTTTTGGTTTCAGGTTTAAAGTTTAAAGATTATCTCAAGGCAATAGTTTAGGGGGCTCATCCAGCCTCGATAGCTCCATAAGTCTGGATTCCATTGGGAATTTGAAAATCTGTTCTGCATTATCCTCTCTTTTGATTAAGATTCTTTTATAATCTTTGATCAAAATGTTCAGTAATGCTAGGTGGGTGCCATCCAGTTCTCTGGTCTCATGGCAAAGGACATAGTTGTTCGTGGATGTCCTCTTAAAGAATTATCTATGTGAGATCAAATTGACAATGGCAGTTCCAAAGGTTGGATGGGAAGTTTAGGGTCAGAGAGTTTAAGATAATGGTGGTGGAATAATGTAGAAAAGGATAGATACTACTTTGTAATGATAAAGGGAACCATCCCAAAGTGGACTCTTGGCCTACCCTGGACTCATGCCAAGGGAACAAGCATGACTCCATCTCGACCTATGTACACTTAAACTTCGCTTCAGCTTTAGACTTAATGACAGAGTGGAAATTTTTAAGAAACATGCTTGCCTTCATTTTTTTTTCTGAAAGTGTGGGTTTTTTTGCCTTACTTACACAGGTGTTCAAGGAAGGAAAATAAATTGTGGTTAGGCTTAAGTATGAAAAGAGATATTGTTAGAATAAGCTCATGTTAAATAAAGACAGATATACAGCTTTTCTGTATCAAAATGTTGTTTCTCCCTTAGGTATCAGAATACTTAGCATTTTTCTTTATAATCATTTTATTGCTTCAACAAACCATTTGCTTTCTCATTTTAAGAAAGTCTAATAAAGAGCTCTTGTGTCACAGTGGTTAAATCACTGACTGCTAACAAAAGTTTTGTGATTAAAACATACCAGCTGCTCCATGGGAGAAAGATGAAGCAGTCTAATTCTGTAAAGATTAAAGCCTTGGAAACCTACAGGGTTGGTGGTTCAAACTCACCAGACATTTCATGGGAGAAAGAGGAAGCATTTTGCTTCAGTAAAGATTTATAGCCTTGGAAACCTATGGGGCAGTTCTACTCTGTCCTATAGGGTTGCTATGAGTTGGAATTGACTCAATGGCAATGGTTTTAGTTACCATGATAATGCTGAAATAACCTAGTTTAACATAGGCTGTGGGAGCTCTGGTAGGGTAGTACTTAAGGCTCTTGACTGCCAACCAGAAGGCTGGTGGTTCAAACTCACCAGCCACTCCTCAAAAGGACGGTTGGGCCATCTACTTCTGTAGTGATCCTGCCTCAAAAACCCAAAGAGGGGTCGCTATGAGTCGAGTCTGACTCGATGGCACATAACAACAACAACATACAAACATACATGCCATGGAATACTGTGTAGTTGCTAGATAAGGACAAGATACATCTATTTTGACTTGACTAGATTTCCAAGCTATATTGTTGGGTGAAAAAACTCAAAGTGAAAAATGACACGTGCAGAATAACATCTTTTATGTAACAGTATATGGCATGCCACAAAACGTAACACATATATCCCGTGAGGACATATTAGAGTATATAAATACATAGAAACAGGCCTTGAAGGAGTGGAAGACCCCACCCCAAAAAATGTAACAGCAGATATGTCTAGACACAAGGGAATAGAGTTGAGGGGAGGGTGATCAAAAGGGACTTTAACCTTATTTCTAATATTGTAAGGTTTTATTTAAAAGGAGAATATATTTGTGTATCACTTATATAGTTAAACATTAATTTTTGAAAAGGTAGGAAGAAGTGGAATTTCATGACTGAGAATGAAGTAAGTTGTAATATTATCGAAAAATATCTGCTTCCCTTCTCTGAAGAGGATACTTCTTCCCTTTCTCACCAACATCAGACTTGGCCATGTGACTTGCTCTGGCCAATGAAAAGTAAGCAGAAATGACGAGCACTGCTTCTGAGCAAAAGCTGGGAAAGCCAGTGGAGAGCATGGAAGGCTTATGACTCTTGGTTCACCATATTCTTTTTTTCCCTCTGCCATGAGACTGGAGAAATTTCAGATGGAGTTGCTCCATTGGCCTGGATCCTGAAGTAGACAAATGTGGAGCAGAGTTGCAGCTGACCCATGAGAACCCCATGATGGGAGCAAGAAATGGAGCATTATTGTCATAAGCCACTGACACGGAGGAGCCGTTTATCATTGCAACAGATCTTAACCTATCCAAACCCAGAAATAAGAGGAGAAAACTAGCAGTCATTCTGGAAAAGTGGGTAGGGGGGAAGGGACCTGGCTTGGAGTCAGAAAGGCAGGGGGGTCCTGGCTGGGGTTGAGGAGTGTCCAAAGGAGGACACCAAAAGAGAAGAGAGCTGCAAAAACAAATTTTATCAATTTTTCAATTTTGTGCTAGAATCTTGTCTTTAATAGCCTACTGAACAAGGAAGGTAATTGTGAATGCAACTAGTTGTCCTTTATCAGATGGCACTTGCCCTAAGCCTTCCAAGGAAGTCCTGGGGGTTTACTGGGAAAAGACTCCCAGAGTATCTGGGCTTAAAGTCGTGTGAGTGTTCACCTCCCCCAGAGAGATGTTACCTGGGCACTTGAGCTATGCATTCCCAGAGGGGCCTGTGGTTATTAATTCCAAAGTCATTCACACTAAGAAAAGGATACAATTGAGAGTGTGAAGGAAATCAGAAAGCAGAAACTTTGGACTTTATCAACATGACTTGGATCAGACAGTGACTGACACCTACATGGATGGGAAAAGACTCAAACAAGGTCATGTGGCTCAATAGCATCTCAAATTTTAATGCTCAGTGATGGTAAAGAGAAGAGCTGCCATTGGTGAATGAGCCAAGGGGCACTGCAGAGTGGCATGTTGCCAGACAGATCAGGGTTACATTGTACAGTGCCTGACCAGTGAGGTGACCTTGGCAAACTATTTAATCAGCTGGCCTTGAGTCTGCTTGGGAAGAGACAAGAAACAAATGTTATTACTCATCTCTCTAGTCTCACTTTACTCATCTGCAAAATAAATTTAAGAATATCCACTGTTGTGGATTGAATTGTGCCCCCTAAAAATATATGCTAGAGTCCTAACCCCCATATCTGTGGACATGACCTTGTTTGGAAATAGAATCTTTGAAGATATCAGTTAACATGAGGTCATACAGTGGTAGAGTGAGTCATAATCCCATCTGAGTGGCATCTTGTAAAAGAGAACAGACGTGGTGATAGAGCCACATGGTGATCAAGGCAGACACAGGGGCAAGCCAAGGAATGCCAAAGATCGCCGGGAGACAGCCCTGGAACAATTTCTCTCTCAGTCCTCAGAAGGGATCAGCGTAGCCAATACCCTGAATTCTGACTCTTCACTTCCAGAACTGTGAGACAATAAATATTGGTTCTTTAAAGCCAGACACTTTGTGATATTTCATTATAGCCATCCTAAGACACTAAGACACTCACTTTGAATTATTCATTTGAGGAATATATGAGGTAGCATACTGAGAAGGCTCAGTATAGGACCTACAACAAAGTTGGCTCTCAGTGAACAGTCATTTCTGTTCTGATCATGCCCTTTCCTTTCCCTGAGCCTTAGGAATGGGTTCTTGGAAGGGTAGCAACAAAGCAGTGAGGGAAAGGAGCAGACCATTTGGTCCCAAAATCAACACAACCAGCTATTGAGGGAAGAAAGTGTTTATAAGTCTTTCCCACGACCTGGAGAAGAAAGCAACCCAATCACCCTACCCTACAGCTTTCAGGCCCTTAAAGTGTATTCCATTCATCTCCACAGGGCACAATCTTTAGACTCAGCTTAGAAACCAATCTCAGAAGGGACAATACTCCTCCAATTCCAGTGATCTCCAAAAGCTGAGTGCCATCAAAGTATGTATTTTCTGTAATTAGTTTCTATTTCTCCAGCAGAGACACATGCTGGTCAGTTGTCAGTGAATCAAAAATCCCCAAGACGAAATTCCTCTCTGGCCTGTGTTTCAGGACAAATATTCAGCTTTTAAGCAAGTTAAGGGGTCCTTTGTCCAGTAGACATGGATCTTGGCCTATAAAGTTCTCTAGTCCATGAGGAGCACAGCCTCCTTAAGATCAGGTGGGGCCAGCTTGAGAGCTTGGGTTATCCATTTCAAAAGAAATTTTGTTCCCAAGGAGCAGTTGTTCAACTTGCTCAATAGTTCTTCTTGACATATCTTGCCACTTCCAAGTACTTTGACTCAAGATTCAATTTAGCTTCTGTAGTAGAGTAAACTTTGATGTCCTCTCAACATTCACATTAGGAAACAGTACATAGACCAAGAGGCAGTCATTCAAACAGAACAAGGAGATACTGCATGGTTTAAAATCAGGAAGGGTGTGCCTCAGGGTTGTATCCTTTCATCATATTTATTCAATCTGTATGCTGAGCAAATAATCTGAGAAGCTGGACTATATGAAGAAGAACGTGGCATCAGGATTGGAGGAAGACCCAT
>NW_006921681.1:10253457-10271832 GCF_000298275.1 Orycteropus afer afer | reverse complement strand
TGCTCAGCATATGGATTGAACAAGTTTGGTGAAAGGATGCAACCTTGACACACTACCTTCCTGATTTTAAACTATGCAGTATCCCCTTGTTCTGTTTGAATGGCAGCCTCCTGGTCTATGTACAGGTTCCTCATGAGTACAATTAAGTGTTCTGGAATTCCCATTCTTCTCAATGTTATCCATAATTTTGTCATGATACACACAATCAAATACTTCTGCATAGTCAATAAAACACAAGTAAACATCTTTCTGGTATTCTTTGCTTTGAGCCAGGATCCATCTGCCATCAGCAATGATAACCCTTGTTCCATGTCCTCTTCTGAATCCAGCTTGCATTTCTGGAAGTTCTCTGTCAAAATACTGCTGCAACCACTTTTGAATTATCTCCAGTTAGATTTTACTTGTGTGTGATATTAATGATATTGTTCTATAATTTCCATTCTATGGGATCACCTTTCTTTGGAATGGGTACAAATATGGATCTCTTCCAGTCAGTTGGTCAGATAGCTGTCTTCCAAATCTCTTGGCATAACCGAGTGAATGCCTCCAGCACGGCATCCATTTGTTGAAACATCTCATTGGGTATCCTGTCAATTCCTGGAGCCTGTTTTTTCACCAATTCCCTCAATGCAGCTTCATCTTCTTCCTTCAATACATTGGTTCTTGATAATATGGCACCTCCCAAAATGGATGAACGTTGATTGACCAGTACTTTTTGGCACAGTGACTCTGTGTATTCCTTCTATCTTCTTTTGATGTTTCCTGCATCAGTCAATATTTTGCCCATAGAATCTTTCAATATTGCAACTTGAGGCTTAATTTTTTTTCCCTCAGTTCTTTCAGCTTGAGAAATGCCAAGCATGTTCTTCCCTTTTGGCTTTTTAACTCCGGGTCTTTGCATATTTCATTATAATAATTATTTCATTATAATAATTGTCTTCTCAAGTTGCTCTTTGAAATCTCCTGTTCAGCTCTTTTATCTTGTCATTTCTTCCATTTACTTTAGTTACTCTCCATTCCAAGGTGCTCTTTGAAATCTCCTGTTCAGCTCTTTTATCTTGTCATTTCTTCCATTTACTTTAGTTACTCTCCATTCCAGGGTAAGTTTCAGAGTCTCTTCTGACATCCATTTTGGTCTTTTCTGTCTTTTTAATGACCTTTTGCTTTCTTCATGGATGATGCTCTTGATGTCATCTCACAATTCCTCTGGTTTTCAGTCACTGGCGTTCAATGCATCAGATCTATTCTTTGTTGTTGTTGTTGTTGTTAGGTGCCAGCAAGTCATCTCTGACTCACAGTGACCCTATGTAAAACAGAACGAAACACTGCCTGATCCGGTGCCAGCCTCACAATCCTTTCTACACCTGAGCCCATTGCTGCAGCCACTGTGTCAATCCATCTTGTTGAGGGCCTTCCCCTTTTTTTGTTGACCCTCCACTTTACCAAGCATGATATCCATAATTTGTTATCTATTCTTTAGATGGTCTGTAAATTCAGGAGGGATATAATCAAAGTCATATTTTGGCTCTCATGTACTTCTTTTAGTTGTCTTCAACATCAACTTGAACTTGCATATGAGCAGTTGACAGTGTGTTCCAAAATCAGCTCCTGGCCTTGTTCTGGCTGAAGATATTGAGCTTCTCCATCATCTCTTGCCACAGATGTAGTTAATCTGATTCCCGTGTACTCCATCTGGTGAAGTCCATGTGTACAGTCACTGTTTGTGTTGTTGAAAAAAGGTACCTGCAATGAAGAAGTCGTTGGTCTTGCAAAATTCTATCATGCAATCTCTAACATTATTTCTATCACCAAGGCCATATTTCCCAACTACAGATGATTCTTCTTTGTTACTCATTTTTGCATTCCAATCACCAGTGATAATCAATACAACTTGATTGCATGTTTGGTCAACTTCAGACTGCAGAATTTGGTAAAAATCTTCAGTTTCTTCATTTTTGGCTTTGGTGGTTGTTGTGTAAATTTGAATAATAGTACTATTAACTGGTCTTCCTTGTATGGATATTATCCTATCAGTGAAGCATTGTGCTTCAGGATAAATCTTGAACCATTCTTTGTGATGATGAATGCCATGTCATTCTTCTTCAATTTGTCATTCCTGGCACAGTAGATCATATGGTTGTCTGGTTTAAAATGGCCAAAACCCATCCGTTTCAGCTCACTGATGCTTACGATATCGATTTTTATGCATTCCATTTCATTTTTGACAACTTCCAATTTTCCTAGATTCATACTTTGTGCATTCCATTTTCCAATTTTTAATGGATGTTTGCAGCTGTTTTTCTTATTTTTAGTCATGCTACAGCTAATGGAGGTCCTGAAAGCTTTATTCTATCCATTTCATTAAGTTCGGCTCTACTCTGAGAAGGCAGCTCTTCCCTAGTAGTATTTTGAGTGCCTTCCAACCTGAGGGGCTCATCTTCCAGAACTATATCAGACAATGTGTCAGGAATATTCATAAAGCTTTCCAGTAATAGATCAGACAGTTGTTTCACTCTACTCATAAGATTTTCACTGACCAATTCTTTGAGAAGTGGATAGCCTCTTCCCTCTTGTGAGTCCCTTAGTCTGGAAGCTCCCCTGAAACCTGTCCACTATGAGTGACCCTGCTGGCATTTGAAACACCAGTGGCATAACCTTCAGCCTCACAGCAACATACAAGCCACCACAGTAGGACAAACTGATGGGCAAATTTGTCTCCCTTAGCTGTTCCAAACAACTAGAGATATATTACACTGTGCTAATCTGCAAAAGACCTCTTTAAAGTGTTAAACAGCAAAGATGTCACTTTGAATACTAAGATGTGCCTGACCCAAACCATGGTATTTTCAATTGCCTCATATGCATGTGAGAGCAGGACAATGGCTAAGGAAGACTACAGAAGAATTTATGTATCTGAATTTTGGTGTTGGAGAAGAGTATTGAGTATACTCAATACTCATGTACTGCTAGAAGAATGAGCAAATCTATCTTGGAGAAAGTACAGCCAGAATGCTCCTAGAAGTGCTCCAGAAGCCAGACTTTGTTTCTCATCGTTTGGCTACATTGTCAGATGGGACCAGTCTATGGAGAAGGATATTATGGTTAGTAAAGCAGAGGGTCAGTGAAAAGGGGGAAGACCCTCAATGAGGGATTGACACAGTGCTGCAGCAATGGAATCAAGCATGGCAATGATTGTGAGGATGGTGCAGGACTGGGCAGTATTTTGTTCTGTTATATGTAGGTTCATTATGAGTCAGAACCGACTTGATGGCATTTGACAACATCCATTTATGCTTCTTTTAGGGAAGCATTTTCTCCTCCACTCTAACTCCAAGCACCAGGTGGAGCTGACTCCACTCTCCAGTCCAAGAATGGCATAGAACTTGTGCCTTATTGGTCAGAGTATTCCATTCCCTTGGATGTGGCTACTCGATGCACTACAATGGAAACCAGGAGAGCCATGGAATTAGGATGAGATTTTTGCTGAATCTGCAAAAATGTGGCAAGTTCATAATAATTAACTTGACTCTCCTTGGAGAGATCAATCATGGGAGAACAGAAGGGCAATGTATGCACAGGGAGACCACTCAGGAGGCAGGAGTGCATAGGAGGGAAGGACACATGCAAGAGATAACTATGGGGAGGAAGTGGGAAGAGAGCTGCTACACTGTGAGAAATTGTAGTCAACGTCATGAGACAAAATGTGTATGAACTGCTGTATGGAAAATGAATTTGCTTGGTAAACTTTCACCCAAAGCACAGTAAAAATTTTAAATAATAGTTAACTTGACTCTAGGAGGAGATTAGCATGGAGCTGCTAAGTGCCCTCAGATTGAGGGATGAAGATGAAGTCAACAAAAAGGAGAGTAGAACAGAGAAAGAAAGAAGGCAGCTAGTAGCAGTGTTTGAGTTCGGGATCAAGCCCTGATTTAGCCCTAGAATTTATAATCACATAAGCCAGTGCACTCTCTCTATAATTTAGGCTAATTTTAGATGGTTCTATGTCTTAAAAAGAAATATCTCTCACTAATATATCTTCTGTCTCTTTGGCCCTTTCCTGATTCCTCACTGTGGACATGATTGAGTTTCATCCTACTAGGCCTTTGTTGAGCTCTGACTCAGGACTTAGTTTCTCTCCCAGCTCTACAAATCTACTCTCTTAGTTTCCCTCCTCTAATTCCTACAATGTTGCTTTCAGGCCCTTGATTGGAAGCTCAGCTTTGACTCCAGGCAGCCCAGAGCTCCCTCAACTAGGCATCTCCAGGCTGTCTTCATTTGCCACTAGGTACCAACCACCATGAAAAATTATCCATGCTGACTTAACTTTTCTAGCACAGATAGTCAAGATTCTGAGCTGCAAGTCTGGGAACCAGCAGGAAAAGTGTCATCATTCACCCAGAGGAGGAGACTGAACCCAGTTCCTCCACCACTATCACCAACCACCACTACCCACCATTCTAGAACATCTGAACTTCACCTTTTGAGCCAGATTGCAAAACCCCCGTGAGATTATATCAGTGCCCCTGTGTTATTCCTAGTTATAGCCAATCAGGACACTCCTAGTGCACACAGTCTGAATAAAAATGAGGCAAAACTCACAGCTTACCTTGGACAGTCTGAACTCAACCTCAAGGAAGCTGTGAGGAACACTTACATGCTGATTCATGCTCAGAAGTGACCACTGAAGATAATCAGCTCAAAATTTCCCAACAGTGAGCATGGACAGAAAGCCCTTCCCACCACTGCCCCAAAAACTATTCCCTCTACTGCTTTCCCTTCACACATCAGAAACATGCATTGATAATTCTAGAATCTGGACCAGAGAGAAGGTGGCAACCTCCAAACTTCCTAGCCTCACTTAGTGTAACCTAAACCAGCAACAGAGAACCCCATGGAAAACTGGGTGATGAGAGATCCACAATCTTCATGGGTCCAGGAAAGTTTAAAAAAAAAAAAAAGTTGTCATAAGCCCTTTATAAAGTTGGCCATCACATTCAGAATCCTTGTGGAGCAAGGGAAGTACAAGAATCCCATGTCAATAGTGTTGAGCACGCCATGAAAGCCATCTTCCATGTGGTGCCAAGTCACTGGCACACCCAGATCCTCCAGCCTCTTCTTGTACAACAGTGAGTCATCCCGCAGAAGATCATACTCACAGGTCACAATGCAAGCTTCCGGGACCTGGGCTACAACGTCATCTTCTGCAATCAGGGGCGAGGGCACCATATCCAGAACTAGGCTTGATTCCAAGTAGGCAGCTTCATTCACAGGCACACAGGACATCTGCTGGTAACCTCGTTGCTTAAATCTCTCTGGGATGTTTTCTGGGCCCAACCACTTACGATACTTTTCCCAGATTTTGACAGGCAAATGGGCACCCTTCAAGATCGTGCTTTCCCAGGAGGGGCTGATATCCAGGTAATGACTCCAGCAGTAGAAGGCAAATTGCCGAGTGAGCAAGGGCACGTTCTTGTTCTGCTGATAGGAAGGGAGTTGAAAGTCCAGGCCTTGCAGAAAAGTGTAGACCAGAATCTGAGCACGGATCTTAGGGAGATCCACCCTCCTCCTGAGTTCTTGACAAGCCAGAGCTGCAATTCCACCTCCCACACTGTCACCACAGACCACAACCCGGGTGGGATCCACCCCATAGGCCTTTAGAGATTTCAGGAAGTAGATCGTGGCAGCAAAGCAGTCTGTTTTCAACACTGGAAACTTATGGTCAGGGAGCATGCGGTATCTAGGAAGGAATCAAAGAACATAGCTTACACTTACCACCCCAACAGAGCCAAGACATATCTGCATCTAGCATTCTTTAGGAGTTTCTGGATGGTGCAAACAGTGAAGCCTCAGCTACTAACTGAAAAGTTGATGGTCAGACCCACCCAGAGATGTCTGAGAAGAAAGGCTTCGTTACCTGCTTCCAAAAGGTCACAACCATGAAAACCCTATGGAGCAGTTCTGCTCTGACACATGTCATTTTGCCATGAGTCAGAATCAACTTGATGGCAACTGGTTTTGTTTCATTGTTTCTTAGCATCCTTTAACCTGATTTTTTTTTTTTTTTTCCCAGTGCTTTCTTTTTCTGAAATCTGATCAGGTGAAATTAGGTGTGAGGCTTAAATGATGCTAGACCTAAAACCTTCAGTGGCTACTATACAGGATGGACCAAGTAAGTGGTAGCTATAATTTCTACCACCCAAAGACCTGTTGGGGAACCAGCCATGACCACAAACACCCTGTCACACAGCTATTGGCCAACACTAGCCCTGTCTCTCTGAACCTACCTGATGTTGCTTCCCTAAATCACACCTATTCTCTGCTCCTATTTTATTATTTGTTTATGGGCAACTCCAGGTTTGCCTGGGTTTTGATTCTAATTAATCCTGCATGCCTTAAATAGACTATCAAGCATAACCCAGAATGCACAGGAGGTGGAAGAGAAGCTAGGTGACTGGGACCTTTTAAAAATTAGGTTCTTACGCATATCAAAAGACTTCTTCAAAAGAGTAAAAAGAGAACTTACAGATTGGGAGAAAGTATTTGCCTATGACATATTTGACAAAGGACTTATCTCCAAAATTTATAGAAAACTTCAACACCTCAACACCAAAAAGACAAACAATCCAATTCAAAAATGGGCAAGGGACAGGAATAGATGCTTCACTAAACATGATATGCTGGCGGCCTATAAACACATAAAGAATCGGTCATGATCATTAGCCATTAGAAAGATGCAAATCAAAATAACGATGAGATGTCATCTCACCCCAGCAATAATAGCAAAGTTCAACAAGACAGAAAATAATAAATGCTGGCAAGGCTGCAGAGAGATTGGAACTCTCATACACAGCTGGTGGGACTGTAAAATGGTACAAACATTGTGGAAAATGGTATGCCATTTCCTTAAAAAACTGAAAATAGAAATACCATTTGAACCAGCAATTCTATTACTAGGAATATATTGCAAAGAGGTGAGACAGGACACAGACATAGGCACAGCCATGTTCATCACAGCACAATTCACTATAGCAAAGAGATGGAAACAACCTAAATGCCCATCAACAGATGAATGGAAAACCAAATTATGGTATATTTACCCAATGGAATACTATGGTATATTAAAGAACAATGAAGATTATACAAATTATCTCACAATGTGGATGAATCTGGAGGACATTATGCTGAGTGAAACAAGTCAGTCACAGAAGGACAAATATTATCTGAGTTCATTACTGTAAAAAGTCAAGAAAGTGTTTGCTTAGAAAAGGGAACTCAATTGGTAGGTTACTGGGGATGGGAGGGAAGGAGAGGGGAAATTTTCGGACTAGTTGGGGGCCACATGCTGAGTTGTGCAAGGGGAGGGATGATATGGAAAGAGTCTGTGACCTGCATGATAACATTGGAGAAAGGGAGGACACTGAATTGTGCACATAATATACAGATGGCAGAGGCTAATACAAGTATATGCACAATACAGCATTACCACTAACACCAAATACCAGGCTACAGATAAATACATAGACAATTGAGAAGATCAGATGGGGCTCAGTGAACAGGAATATACTCTAGACAAATGATAGATTCAGCTGAGGATATTCTTGCACAGATACTAGTGATATAAAATAATCACAATCATTACAGAAGCAACAGAAGACAGACTTGGAGCAATCCCTCAGACAGCCAGACACCTTGGGAGAGAGAATCACCAGATCTGCTGACTCAGGACTATAGTATTGGGGGATACCAGGCTCAATTGGCACAAAATAATACATAAAAATCTTGTTCAACAACCTACTTTAGTGAGTAGCAACTAAGGTCTTAAAAGCTTTCAAGAGGCTATCTAAGATGCAGCTAATGGTTTCCTCTTGTCTGAAGTGAAGAGGAGTGAAGAAAACCAGGGCATTTGGAAACAATCAGCCCTAGGATATGATGGCCCTCGAGACCAGAAGAATTAGATGGTGCCCAGCTACAAATGCCAAGCACTTGGGAAGGGATCAAAACTGGAGATCCTGGATAGAGTGGGAGGAAAAATATGGAACAAAATTCAGATACACAATAATGACCAGAATTACCAGTTGGATGGAGTCTGGTGGGACCCCCAAGACTTCAGGCCTGGGACAGTACTCACTCCCAAGGACTGGCTCTCAGCCCAACAGTAGTAAGACTCACATGCAAAATACCCAACCCAGGGCAATGCACCCACCTACTCTATGGAGATACACCCCTTACAGTTATCAGCTATGGGGAACCAGAGGGGCAACATTCACATGGAAGGAAAGCTGGACAGACAGGAGTGCTTATCCAAGATGGGCACATGGATAGAGGGTCACAGGGAAGGGAGAGGAGGGAGTGGGTTACGTTAGGGATGGTAATCAGGGAGTGAAATCAAATGCACACGAACTGTTGAATGTAAAACAAATTCTGCTCTGTAAACTTGTACCCAAAGCACAATTTAAACAAACAATCAAACAAAATCTTCATGCCTCAGGTTCAGTGAGAAGATTTTGTAGACTTAACTACTTCCAAGGGCCAGCAGATAACACGTCAGGCTCCTCCAAACCGGTCACATGCATCCTGCCCCACTATCTCCATGCAGGAACATCAGCCAACATTACTAGACCTTTGATTTTTCAAAAGATTCCAGAAACTTGACGTTATGAGAAGTTTCACAATTTTTAAATACTGGCTACAAATTTTAAAGAAAATAAACATTCTGTGAGATGACCAAATCTTCCTGAGCCTTATCATTCTGATCCAGCATATTTCAATCTACCCTGGGGTTATGTACAGATAGCCACACTTTCAACTCCAAAACCCTGTCTACCTCAAATTCATCAAATAACCTTTGCCAGCACGTTCCATCAATGATCTCTTTGTTCAGCACAGGCCCAAACAGTAAGGTGTAAGTGTCAACAACTGAGTCAAGATTTTCATCCCACTGCAGAAATGGTTTTGGAGCTAAGAATAGGAAAGGGAGACATTTCTCAGTCCCTCTCCCTGATCCAGGATTTATTTCTGTGATTTTTACCCTTTTCAACTAGTTGTGCCATTAGAAAGCTGTGACAGAAATTCCCACTGAGATACTGGCAACTGCTAACATTTCTTAATGAAGGATATTGGTGGTTCAGTGGTAAAATTTTTGCCTTCCATGAGGGAGACTCAAGTTTGATTCATGGCCAGTGCACCTCATGTGCAGCCACTACTGGTCTGTCAGTGGAGGCTTGCATGTTGCTATGGTTGCTATGATGCTGAACATGTTTCAGCAGAGCTTCCAGACTAAGACAGACTAGGAATGCAGGTCAGCAGATCTACCTCGATCACAACAGTCTGATCTACAACTGATCATTGGGTCAGGATCGGGCAGTGCTTTTTTCCACTGTGTATAGAGTCATCATGAACTGGGGGACAACTCAATGGAAACTAACAACAAGAACATTCTTAATCATGTTGTTGTTGTTAGGTGCCATCAAGTTGTCTCTGACTCATAAGTCACCTTATGTGCAACAGAACGAAACATTGCCTGGTCCTGTGCTAGCCTCACGATCCCTACTATGTCTGAGCCCATTGCTGAAGCCACCATGTCAGTCCATCTCATTGAGCACCTTCCCCTCCTTTGTTGACCCTCCAATTTACCAAGCATGACATCCTTCTTCAGAGAATGGTCCCTTCTGACAACATGACTAAAGTAGGTCAGACAAAGTCTGTCCATTCTTGCTTCCAAGGAGCATTCTGGTTGCACTTCATCCAGGACAGATTTGTTAGTTCTTTTAGCAGTCCACGGTACTTTCAGCATTCTTTGCCAACACCACAACTCAAAAGCATCAACTCTTCTTCGGTCTTCCTTATTCATTGTCCAGCTCTCACATGCATATGAGGCGATTGAAAATACCATGGCTTGGGTTATGTGCATCTTAGTCTTCAAGGAGACATCTTTGTTCTTCAGCACCTGAAAGAGGTCTTTTGCAACAGATTTGCCCAATGAAATACATCTTTTGATGTCTTGACTGCTGCTCCCATTGGTGTTGATTGTACAACCAAATAATATGAAGTTTTTGACGACTTCAATATTGTCTCCATTTATCATGATGCTGCTTATTGGTCCATTTGTGAGGATTTTTGTTTTCATTATATTGAAGTGTAATCCATACTCCAGACTGTTATGTATTCTTTAATCTTCATCAGTAAGTGCTCCAAGTCAATCCTCATTTTCAGCAAGCAAAGTTGTGTTGTTGGTGTATCTCAGGTTGTTAATGATTCTTTCTCCAATCCTGATCCACGTTCTTCTTCATATAATTCAGCTTCTCAGATTATTTGCTCAGCATACAGATTGAACAAGTTTGGTGAAAGGATACAACCTTGACCCACTCCCTTCCTGATTTTAAACTATGCAGTATCCCCTTGTTCTGTTTGAATGACAGCCTCCTGGTCTATGTACCTCATGAGTACAATTAAGTGTTCTGGAATTCACATTCTTCTCAATGTTACCCATAATTTGTTATGATCCACACAATCAAATGCTTTTGCATAGTCAATAAAACACAAGTAAACATCTTTCTGGTATTGTTTGCTTTGAGCCAAGATCCATCTGACATCAGCTATGAGATCCCTCATTCTATGTCTGCTTCTGAATCCAGCTTGCATATCTGGAAGTTCTCTGTCAATATACTGCTGCAACCATTTTTTAATTATCTTCAGTGAGATTTTACTTGCACGTGACATCAATGATATTGTTGAATGATTTCCACATTCTGTGGGATCACCTTTCTTTGGAATGGGTACAAATGTTGATCTCTTCTAGTCAGTTGGCCAGGTAGCTGTCTTCCAAATATCTTGGCATAGCTGAGTGAGTGCCTCCAGCATGGCATCCGTTTGTTGAAACATCTCAGTGGGCATTGTGTCAATTCCTAGAGCCTTGTTTTTCACCAGTTCTGTTAGTGCAGTTCTGACTTCTTTCAATAACATTGGTTCTTGATCATATGCCACCTCCTGAAATGGATGATCATCGACAAATTCTTTTTGGTATAGTGACTCTGTATATTCCATCCATCTTCTTTTGATGTTTCCTGCATCATTCATCATACTGCCCACAGTGTCCTTCAATATTGCAATTTGAGGCTTGAATTTTTTCCTCAGTTCTTTCAGCTTGAGGAATGCCAAGAGTGTTCTTCTCTTTTGGTTTTCTAACTCCAGGTCTTTGCAATGAATAAGTTGTTGGTCTTGTAAAATTCTATCACACAATCTCCAGTGTCTTTTCTATCACCAAGGCCATATATGTTCCAACTACCAGTGATTCTTCTTACTTTCCAACTTTTGCATTCCAGTCACCAGTGATATATAACACATCTTGACTGCATGTTTGATCAACTTTAGACTGCAGAAGTTGGTAAAAATCTTCAATTTCCTCATCTTTGGCTTTGGTAGCTGGTGTGTAAATTTGAATAATAGTAGTATTAACTGATCTTCCTTGTAGGTGTATGGATATTATCCCATCACTGACAGCATTGTACTTCAGGATAAATCTTGATGCATTCTTTGTGATGATGAATGCCGTGCCATTTGTGTTAGTTAAGTTTGTGTGTCAACTTGGCTAGGCCTGGTTGAGTGGCTGGGCAGCTGAATGTAGTAATTCCCCATAGTGAGACTGGTAATTAACTCCATGGTGAAATCTATTGGAGCCACTGAGTAGCTGTTTTGGGTATGTGGTCTGCTTCCTGTATATAAGAAACAACTTTGTGAATGGTCTCCAGCTTATGGCACACTTGAACCCTGCATGTAGCTGTGCCATTTTTCAGCAGCTTGCCATGCTCTGCTTGGGACTTTCAATGGACTTGAATTAATGGCCTGCCATGTGGTGTGGTAATGTTGGGACTGTGCCATTTTATTTGTTGACCTTGGGCTTGTCAGCCACAGCAGCCAGTAGCTGCCTGAGTGAAGAAATGCCTCTAGTTTCAGTGGGCCAGGAGGAAGAGGCAGAGCTGAAGCCCAAGGTCGAGGGGCTTTCACCCAGCCCCTAGAGCCTGGCACTTTGAACTCAGACTTATAGCCTCCTGAACTGTAAGAGAATAAACTTCTGTTTGTTCCAGCCATCCCATTTGTGATATATTTCTGTCAGAGTGGCACTAGCTAACCAGAACACCATTCTTCTTCAGTTTGTCATTCCCCGCATAGTAGATCATGATTGTTTGATTCAAAATGGCCAAAACCAATCCATTTCAGCTGACTAATGCCTGGGATATTCATCTTTTTGCATTACATTTCATTTTTGACAACTTCTGATTTTCCTGGATTCATATTTCATACATTCCATGTTCTGATTACTAATGGATGTTTGCAGCTGTTTCTTCTCATCTTGAGACATGCCACATCAACAAGTGAGGGTACTGAAAGCTTTATTTTATCCACATAATTAAGGTTGGCTCTATTCTGAGGAGGCAGTTCTTCTCCAGTTGTATTTTGAATGCCTTCCAACTTAAGGGGCTCACCTTCCAGCACTATATCACATGATGTTTCAGAGCTATTCATGAAGTTTTCCAGCAATATATCAGACAGTGTTTCACTACTA
Source organism: Orycteropus afer afer (assembly GCF_000298275.1). Lineage (NCBI taxonomy): Eukaryota > Metazoa > Chordata > Mammalia > Tubulidentata > Orycteropodidae > Orycteropus > Orycteropus afer. Next base: position 10,259,270 of record NW_006921681.1, on the reverse strand, counting down.
TTTAAAAGGTTTTCACTGGACAATTCTTTGAGAAGTGGATGACCTCTTTCTTCTTCTGAGTCTGTCTTAGTCTAGAAGCTATGCTGAAACCTGTCTGCCATGGGTAATCCTGCTGGCATTCGAAACACTGGTGGCATAGCCTCCAGCCTCACAGCAACACTCAAGCCACCATAGTATGACAAACTGACAGACAAGTTTGTCTCCCTTAGTTGTTCCAAAGTGTTCTGCTCATTCTTAATAGGATATGCAATTAAAATGAGACTGTGCAGAAAGCTTCATCAGGAGGAACTGACCCTGTGCAGCAAGCAGCAAAGCAGGAGGACCAGGCCACACCACTTGCAATGATAGCTCCTCATACAGACCCTGTTTGCTTTATGTGGAGACTCAATAGGGGGCCACCCCAGTTCCCCACTCAATGTCACCAAGCCCTCTTTGAGGTTCTAGGTGGGTAGATGACTCAAAGACCAGTTATGAGAGTGGTTTTTCATTTTTCTCACTTCTTATGGGGGTTCTCAGCTAGGGTGGACTTCCCTCCAGGGAGCACTTGGAAATGGTTGTGACAGTGTTTGTGGTTGTCCTGGTAACTGTACAGGGCACTGCTGGCACTTAGTGGAGGAGGTGCTAAGTGTCCTGTACGTGCTGGGCTGTTCCACTCCACAGTGTTCTATCCAAAAGTGTTCCTGTTGAAAAACTCTACAACTCATCTGATTAACAACCCCACATCCCATGCTGCTTACAGATAATTTCATGCACTAAATGCCCCTGTTTAAACATCCAAAAGGGCCACACAAAGGGATGGTTTCCTCATTCTCTTCTTTGACATTGTTCTGCCTCTCCTATTCCTTCCTCTTCTCTTCACTGGCTTCACACAACCCATCCCTTCCTCCTGGTGTTCCTCCAGTTCCTCACCTGTCTATCTGCTTCCAACTGCCCCCCACCCATCACTCAGGATCCCACCCAGACTTTTTGGCACCTTCCCCATTCTCCCCTTTACTCACCCAACAGCTAGAACCACCGAGTCACTCTCCTTGCACAAACGAGTGCATATGCCATGATGGGTTTCTAGAAAATAAAAGGTTTTTAACATTCACTATGGGAGCCAGGGGTCTTCCTTTGCCAGCTTTTGTTAGCTGCTCCCTTCTTACTGATGACATGACCAAGGGCTTGGGCAGATTCAAACTTTCCAGTTGTCAGCAAATCAATTCCAACTCATGTGTGTCAGCCAACCCTGTGGGTGTTGGAGCAAAATAGTGCCCCATAGGGTTTGGTGCAAACAGTGAATGTGCTTGGCTACTAATTGAAAGGTTGGATGTCCAAGTCCCCCCAGAGTCAGGCTATTCAAAAGAAAGGGCTGAAACTGGTACACCATTCGATCTGCAACCTATACAACTATGAGACCAGAAGAACTAGATGGTGCCCAGCTACCACTGCCATCCACTTGGAAGGGATGTAGGAGATCCTGCATAAAGAGGGAGAACAATGTGGTACAAAACTCAAAATCATTTGGAGGCAAAAAAAAAGAAAAGAAAAAAAAAGGTGGGGACCAGGTTTGCTGGTCCAATGGAGCCTGGTGTAACCACTGAGACTATGGCCCCTAGCTGCCCTTCAGGTCTGGAATTGAACCTACAACTGTGGTTTCCAGCCAAACAAAGTACAGGCATGTGAGTTAAACATTTACCTCAAGTAGACACACGCCCTGGAGAGAACAATCATGGGAGAAGGAAGGGCTGCTTATGCACAGGGAGATAGCTCAGGGTGCAGAAGAGTATGAAGGGATGGACACTGGGAGGAGGTAACTATGGGGAGGAAGTGGGAGGGGAGCTGCTGCATTGTGAATTTTGGTCAATGACATGAGACAAAGTATATGTGAACTGCTGTATGAAAAGTGAATTTACTCTGTAAATCTTCACCCAAATCCTAATTAAAAAAAAAAAAAAAAAAAAAAAAAAAAAAAAAAAAAAGAAAGGGCTGACAATCTACTTCTGAAAAATCAGACTCTCCTAGGTTTTGCACATTTGCTTTTAGCCCCCCAGCAAGCTTCCTTGAAATATCAGTCTTTCTCTTCTGTCATGATGTCTGAACAACTTTCTATGAGATGCCAACCCCTCTGATGGATTCTACTATCATTAAATGTCTAAGAAGCTGATTGACAGTAGAGCACTGGATGTCAACATGGAAAGGATGTATATTTGGGAGTTCCACAGGCCTGACTTCAAATCCTAATTTGTCTCTTTTTGGTTTGAGCTAAAGTAGCTCCTGGCAATCCCTTACTCTCTCAGCCTTGATTTTTCTCATTTGTAAAATAAAGATCATGACAATATCTCCCTCCTAGGACTGTTGTGAGGATTAAATGAGGTAAAGCACAGGAAGGGCTTCCAGGGTGCCCAGCTCAAACTAAGCACTTAATAAATATTTCGTTATCAACATTTTATCATGCAGACCAAATAGGAACCACTAATTCATTAATTTCCTATTCTCATCCCTATTACAGTGGGCCACTGTCCATCTGTCAGTTTGTTGTACTATAGTGACTTGAATGTTGCTGTGATGCTGGGAGCTACATCACTGGTATTTCAAGTACCAGTGGGGTCCCCCATGGTGGACAGGTTTCAGTAGACCTTCCAGACTAAAACAGACTAGAAGAAAGGCCTGGTGATCTACTTTCAAAAATTAGCCACTGAAAACCTTCAGATCACAACAAAACATTGTCTTACTCACTGGCTTTGAACACATCATCAGGAGGGATCACTCACTGGAGGAAGACAATATGTTTGGTAAAATAGAGGGCTAGCAAGGACCAAGAAGACCCTCAGTGAGAAAGGCAGGCACAGTAGCAGCAATGATGGACTTAAATATGCCAACCACGGCGAAGATGACGCAGAACTGAGCAACATTTTGTTCTGCTCTACATAAGGTCATCACAAGTAGGAGTCAACTCAACAGCAGCTATCTATCTATCTACCTATTGTCTGTCTGTCTGTCTATCTGTATATCTACCTATCATCTGTCATCTATCATTGATCTACCTATCTATTGTCTGTCTATCTATCTATCTATCTATCTATCTAACCATCTACTGCAATGGGACCCTGGCATTCCAAGATTGCACAGCAGAAATTTAAAAAAAAAAAAAAATGGTAGTTTTCTTCACATTTGCAATGGAAAAAAAATCAAGGCAATAGAATTGTCTCAGTTTTGAATTTTTCCTCTCGTTAATTTTCCTCAAATCTCTGGTCTTCTTGTTTGTACCAGAATTTGTGTCAGGCAATACTTGATGTGAAATAATGTGTTCATTTATTTTCACTTGAAATATCATTACTTCCAACTAAGCAGAGGTGATGGTTGCACACAACGTGCATGTATGAAAAGTCACAGAATCGTACTTTTTAAAATGGTTAATGTTATGTGAATTTCACCTCAGTAAAAACACAGAGGGAGAGATAGTCAGTGATTTGAACCCACCAGCCACTCTGTGGGAGAAAGATGTGGTAATCTGCTTCCATAAAGATTACAGCTTTGGAAACCCTATGAGGCAGTGCTAGTCTGTCCTATAAGGTCACCATGAGTTGGAATTGACTCCACAGCAATATATATATTCATCTTACTTCCAAAAATATATTGATATATTTCATATAATTGCCACTTGAATGATCTCAGACTCATTCACTGTGTGAGTAATCCTTGGCCATAAGACTGATTTTTAAACTCTGGGAAGATGCTGGGGTCTGTTTTATTACATGGCCTCATGCTGAAAAGTGATGTCACCACCGTGGGTGTGGGGGTGCTCTGGTTCTTTGTGAGATGTGAGGAAAGGGCGCTTACTCAAGCTCCCAAAGACCATCCCACCGCCATGGTAGAACACAACACCAGGCTTGAGGGTCAAGGAGGATGCTTTCGGCTGGTACAGCTTCAGAGAGATCGTCCCGAAGCGGAGGTCTGTGACCAAGACATCTGGGTCCGTCTTTAGAGGCATCAGATCATGCATGAAACGGACAAATCTGGGCATAGAGCAGATTCTCAGTGTCTCAAAAATCTTCCCCTGTTGGAGACAGAAGAGGAAATGCCAGGAGAATAGGTTCAGTTTGTGACATCTTCCACATCCTGCTTCCACCTCTGCCTTCCACAGTGTGGCTAGCGGGCTTTATAAACATTGTCACAGTCCTGCTCAACACCCTGCAGTGCTCCCAGCATAATTAGATGAAATCCACTTGGGCCCAGCTCTGAGCCCTCTCACCCCACCTCTCCTGACACATCACACCCAGCCACTACAGTCCAGGCTTCTGGCCACCTCTCACAGGTCCCCCTACCTGGAGCCCTCCCCATCTCACCCTTATCTTCACTTGGCTTCTGCTCCACCTGGACACCTGGACATGATGTCTACTCCCAGAGGTCTTCCTGCACTACCCTGGCCAATGTGATCGCTGCTGAGTGGTCCTTACCATGCTTAAGTAACGAACACTTAGGAGAATAGTATCGTAGTTATGATTATTTTAAGAAGAGAAGAGTTCTTATCTTTTAGAGATGTCCACTGAAATATTTTTGGATTAAATAATAAAATGCCCAGGATTGGCTTTACAATAAAACAAAAATTAGGGAAAAGGCGGGAGTACAGATGAACTGAGAGTCAAGAGTTAATCATTGTTGATGCTGGATTGTGGGTACATGGGGTTTCTTTATACTATTCTGTTTCCTTGGGCATATGTCTGAAATCTTGCAAAATAAACACACAAAGAGACATGGGAGAATCTTAACTGCATACTGCCAACCAGCAGCTCTGTGGGAGAAAGATCTGGCCATCTGCTCCCATAGACATTACACCCTAGAAAACCCTATGGAACAGTTCTACTCTGTCACATGGGTCACCATGAATCAGAATTGATTTGCCAGCCCCCAACAACAACAAGTGAATGAGGCCTATCTGAGAAAGCTGCATACTGTATGGTTTCAGCATTCCAGAGAAGACACAACTAAGTGGACAGTGAAAACATCAGCAGTTCCCAGAGGCTTGGGGAGGATGAGGAGGGGTGAATAGGTGAAGTATGGGGCATTGTTAGGTCAGTGAAACTATTCTTTATGTTACTGTTATAGTGACCACATGAATTTATGCTTTTGTCAAAACTCTTGTTGTTGTTAGGTGCTGTTGAGTTGGCTCCAATTCACAGCAATCTTATGTACAACAGAATGAAAAACTGCCCAGTCCTGTGCCATCCTCATAATCATTGCTATGTTTGGCCCATTGTTGTAGCCACTGTGTCAATCCGTCTCGTTGAAGGTCTTCCTCTTTTCCACTGACCTTCACTTTACCAAGCATGATGTCCTTCTCCAGGGACGTCCCTTCTGATAACATGTCCAAAATACATGAGATGAAGTCTCATCACCCTCCAAAGATAGTCTGAGTATCTAAGGAGTATTCTGACTATACTTCCAAGACAGATTTGTTCATTCTGGAAGTCCATGGTGTCTCAGGCTGGGTTTGCCAGAGGACAACACCAGTGAAGTATATATATATGACTTCTTGACTGCTGCTTCCATAGGCATTGATTGTGAATCCCAGCAAAATGAAGTCCTTGACAACTTTAGTCTTCTCTCCATTGACAATGTTCCAATTATTAATGGATGTTTACAGCTGTTTCTCCTCAATTTGAGTCATGCCACGTCAGCAAATTGAGGTCTCAAAAGCTTTACCTTGTCCATATCAGTAAGGCTGGTTCTATTTTCTCTCTCTCTCTCTTTTTTTTTTTTTAATTGTGATTTGGGTGAAGATTTACAGAGCAAGTTCACTTTCTATACAGCAGTTCACATATACTTTGTCT
>NW_006921681.1:10249537-10252352 GCF_000298275.1 Orycteropus afer afer | reverse complement strand
AATGGACTAATACAATATTTGTCCTTTTGTGATTGACTTATTTCACTCAGCATAATGTCCTCCAAGTTCATCCACGTTATGCAGTGTTTTGCAGATTCTACATTATTCTTTAACATTGCATAGTATTCCATTGTGTGTATTGTACCATAGTTTGGTTATCCATTCCTCAGTTGATGGACATCGGCTGATTCTATTCTGATGATGCACCTCTTTCCCAGTCTTATTTCAAGAGCCTTCTGATCTAAGTGGCTTATCCTCCTGCACTGTATTGGACAATGTTTCTGGGATATTCATAAAGTTGCACATCAATGTATCAGACAGTGTTTCTCTGCTATTCATAAGGTTTTCCCTGGCCAATTCTTTGAGAAGTGGATGGCCTCTTCCTTCTCCCTAGTCTGTCTCAGTCTGTAAGCTGCATTGAAACCTGTGCACCATGTGCAACCCCTCTGGGTTTGAGACACTGGTCACAGCCTCAAGCCTCACAGCAACATGTCACCACAGTAGGACAAACTGACAGACAGGTTTGTCTCCCTTAGCTGTCTCTCCTCCCTTCCCACCCTCCCCTTATATGGATCCTTGCCTCTTTCCTGCCACTTGAGGGTGTGGCCTTGGTCCCTTGCCTTACCTGGATCCCTGCTGCTGCTTCCTCACCCTGTCCTAGTCCCCCCTGGCTTTTTCTCTGCTTTCCCCGGCTCTCCCGGCACTTGGGGTGGGGCATGGCCTAGGTCCCTGGCCTTACCTGGATACCTGCCACTGCTTCCTGACACAAGCCATGATATTTTCAATCGTCTCGTATGCATGTGAGAGGTGGAAAATGAATAAGGAAGACCAAAGAAGAATTGATGCTTTTGAGTTGTGGTGCAGGCAAAGAATGCTGAAAGTACCATGAACTGCTAAAAGAACTAACAGATCTGTCTTGGAGGAAGTGCAGCCAAAATGCTCCTTGGAAGCAAGAATGGCCAAACTTCGTCTCACCTACTTTGGTCAAGTTGTAAGAAGGGACCATTCCCTGGAGAAGGATGTCATGCTTGGTAAGATGGGGGGTCAATAAAAGAGGGGAAGACCCTCTACAAGATGGATTGACCCAGTGGCTGTGACAATGGGCTCAAGTATAGCAAGGATCATGGAGCTGGCGTGGAACTCGGCAGTGTTTCATTCTGCTATGCACAGGGTCACTATGAGTCAGAGATGACTTGTCAGCACCTAACAACAACAACATTTATCATGATGTTGCTTATTGGTCCAGTTGTGAGATTTTTGTTTTTTTACGTTGAGGCGTGAGATATACTGAATCTTCATCTTACACCATACTTGATCTTCATCAGTAAGTGTGTCAAGTCACCGTGGCTTTTCAGCAAGCAAGGCTGTATCATCTGCATATCACAGGTTGTTAATGATTCTTCCTCCAATCCTGATGTCATGTTCTTCATATAGTCCGGCTTCTTTGGATTATACAGATTGAGTAAGTATGGTGAAAAGATGCAACCCTGAAGCACACCTTTCCTGATTTTGAACCTTGTAGTATCCTCTTGTTCTATTTGAACAACTGCCTCTTGGTCTATGGAGAGCTTCTGCTTGAGCACAATTAAGTGTTCTGGGATTCCCACTCTTCACAATGTTATCCATAATTCATTATGATCCACTCAGTTGAATGCCTTTGCATAGTCAATTAAACACAGGTAAATGCCTTTCTTGTGTTCTTTGCTTTCTGCCAAGATGCATCTGATATCAGTAATGATATCCCTCATTCCATATCCCTTTTTGAATCTAACTTGGATTTCTGGCAATTCTCTGTCAATATACTGCTGCAGCCATGTTTTAATTTTCTTCAGCAAATTTTTACTTGTGTGTGGTATTAAAGATATTGTTCAGTAATTTCTGCTTTCTGTTGGATCAGCTTTCTTTGGAATGGGCACAAATATGGATCTTAAGTCAGCTGGCAAAGTAGCTATCTTCCAAATCTCTTGACATAGATGAGCGAGTATTCTGGCATTGCCTCCAAAAACCCGTAGGGCTGTATAGCACAAATAATGAAGCCTATGTGAGCTATAGAGTTTGGTTAACACAGCTGGAACTCCACAGGACTTCCTTGTTTTTCCAGGTCTTGCAAGTTTCTCCTCTTTCACAAAGTGCCAGCATACCAGTTTTCTACAACTCTCTTAGTAGAAAATATTTGAGTTTTCCTTCTCTGACAGACTGCCTCCTGACACAGTCTCTGGGTTCCCAGGTTTTACTGTAATAATGTATCAATTCTGGTTCATTCAATTATAACAAATGTACCACAGGAATGCAAGATGTTAATAATAGCAGAAGCACATGTAGGGGATAGGTATATGGGAGTTGTCTGTACTTTCTGCACAATTTTTCTGTAAACCTAAAACTGCTCTGGAAAATAAAGTCTGCTAAAATAAATAAATAAATAATAAAAATAAAGCGTGGCTTCTTCTGGTCACTTTCTCTACTCTCTCTCCAGAAGTTTCTGAGCCTTTTCTGTGCCCAACAATTTTGTCATTTGGTGAAATAGTGGACTTGGGCTCAGAATGGTTTTAAATATGTCAAATAAAAACAAATCCAAACCTAGAAAAGGCGAGACTTGATTAAAAAAAAAAAAAAACCTATTTGCAATAGGGGGAGGGGAACTGTTGCAATAGGCCATACTAACTGACCATAAGATCGGTAAGAGTTCATAGGTCAGCCAGAAAAGGCTGTTTTTTTTTTTTTTTTTAAATGACGTTGCTGGGTGCCGTGGAGTTGATTATCAACTCGTTGTTGTTGTTGTTGTTTGCCATTGAGTCGGTCCGGACTCACAGCGACC
>NW_006921681.1:10247501-10249057 GCF_000298275.1 Orycteropus afer afer | reverse complement strand
GGGTTTGAACCGCCAGCCTTCTGGTGAGCAGTCAAGTGCCTTAGCCACTATGCTACCAGAGCTCCCATGGCTGCTTCATAGGGAGAAGTAAACAGGACTAGAAAGAACTGAGTTTGGGGAAGTGGGTGGGTTGATAGGACAACTGATCAGAGAATTCTCAGGAAGGGCCTTCAGGGGGCGTTTTATGCAGGTTCAATCTGAAAAAGGGGCAAGGTTTAGGGTCCTGGAAGAAGGAAAGAAGCTTAACCCAGGTTTGGTCAAGTGAGGTTAGCAGGCATCTTCTCCAGATTGGTCAGATGATATACAGTTCAGCTAATCAAGTAGGATACAGTAGGGGCTTGCAAAATGGCCTCCAGTCAGTAGTCCCCACATTAATTCCCTCTAGCATCTTAGTGCCTGGAAAACTAGGTGCAGCAGTTTGAAATAGGGACTCTGGTGCTCTGAACAGCTCACTGAGTCAGAGTGAGCCAAACTCAGGGGAGTAGGATTAGAAAGAAGAAAAGGGCAGGGAAAAAATAACAAAAACAGGGAGTCTGCCCTGCAGAGCATTGATCAGCAAGTGATAAAGGCCATCGGAGACCTCCCTGGGTTAAGGAAGAAGACGCACCACACCAGTATACCAGCATCACCCCAAGGATCTACTTTCAGCACCTGCTTGTATCTGTAAACCTGAGTCTGCTGGGTGCAGGCAGGCACTTCCAGTACCGCTGAAACGTGAGCAGAGACCATTAACGCTGCAAGTGGGTGGACCCTGGGAGGAACTCCTGCAGAGACAGCAAGAAAGGGCTTGGGCCAGCTTTTTGGCATGGTAGGGCCGGTGCATGACTTTGTCAGTAATCTTGGGTCTGCTGGGTGTGAGCAGGCATTTCCCTACCCCCAGGATCCCTGAAACCCAAGCAGAGAGATCATTGGTGCCACAAGTGTGTGGGCCCTGGAAGGAACTCCCACGGTGGATCGCGGTGTGGGCCAGTTGTCTTGGGTCAGCTTTTTGGCATGGAGGGGTCCCAAGAGTGGGGTTTTTGCGTGTGTCTGAGCCTGGCAGAAAGTGGCAACCCCCTAACAACTGGAGGCTTTGCTGAACTTGAGCTGCAGGCCTGTGAATAATAATCCAACATCATCATTAGCAGCTAACTCAAAGCCTTAGAAACCGCCCCTAGCAACGTGGAGCTTTCCTTCCTTCGCTCTTCCCCTCCCACCTTCTCTGCCAATACCCTCTCTCATCCAATAGAAAAATCACATTCAGCCACCATAACACCCTACAGTTGGAATTCTAAACCCTCTTTATGATAGAGGCCTACATCCACATTCCACACAGCAATTCCATCATCACAAAGAAAACTGCAGAGCAACCCAACACACCTGAATTAATATCAAAAAAAAAAATACACCAGCTCCACCTTTTCAAAATATTAAATCATAAAACCAAGACAAAGCAAATCAATACACAGCCAACAGTTAAAGACAACCTCAAAATGTCTAGGAAACAACAGGCAACCTCAAATCAAACAAACAAACAAAAAAACAGGACAAGGCATTAGAAGCAAAACCACAAACAA
>NW_006921681.1:10245787-10246266 GCF_000298275.1 Orycteropus afer afer | reverse complement strand
TTTTTGGAAAAAGGGGTTTTCTTATGTTAGGTTAGTGAGGTCATACCAAAGTAGGGTGGATCCTAAACCTAATCACTTCTGAGTTATAAAAAGAGAATAGAAACAGAAGCACATGCAAGAGGAAGACAGATGCCATGTGAGGACCTGTTTACAAGCAAAAGAACACCAAGGATTGCCAGTAGACACCAAAAATGAGGAGAGAGGACCACAGAAGGAATATCCAAGGTCAAGACTCTGATTTGGACTTTTAACCTCCAGAACTGTGAGAAAATAAATTCCTGTTCTTTAAAGCTACCTGTTCTGGTTATCTAGTGCCCCTCTGACCACAAATGGGATGTAGTCAGAGAATATATCACAAATGGGATGGCTTGAACAAACAGGAGTTTATTCTCTTACAGTTAGGGAGACTAGAAGTCCGAGTTCCAAGTGCTAGGCTCTAGGGACTGGGTGAAAGCCCCTTGACCTTGGGCTTCAGCTCC
>NW_006921681.1:10228764-10243477 GCF_000298275.1 Orycteropus afer afer | reverse complement strand
CTACTGTGGCTGTATAGTAGGTTTTGAGATCCGGCAATGTGAGACCTCCTACTTTGTTTTTCTTCTTCAGTAGTGCTTTGCTTATCCGAGGTCTGAGTCCTCTTTAAACAAACACTAGTTTGGCTTAATTAGTAAAGAATACCTGCCTTGAGCGCTGTGGTCTTTTAAAGAACTATCCATATATGGGGTCACACCCACTACAGCAACCGGAAAGGTTAGGCGTGAAGCTTGAGACAGTGAGTTTATGTTAATGGGGGAAGAACCATTCAGAAAAGGAGGGTGAGAATGTTTACCCAACTAGAAGAATGTAATCAATGTCACTGAACTGTGAAATCATCGAACTCCTGTATGTTTTGCTGCGTATATTTTCAACAATTTAAAAAAAAAAAAACACTTATTTATCACTATCAACTACCTCGTTATCTGACATTTCACATTTAAAACCATAGTAAAAGATCTACTATGTGACTATTTTGCTCAATAATGACATATGTCTTGAAGTAATGAACTTTGAGTTGTGAGGAAAGAGTAACCCTGACTATGATGGTTAAGGTTGTGTGTCAACTTGGCTGGGCCGTGATTTGCAGTGGTTTGGCAGTCATGTCATGATGTAATTAGGCAGTTATGTAATGTTATAGTCATTGTCCATTTTGTGTTCTGATGTAGTCATCCTTCATTTTTGCATAACACCAATTTTTGCATAATAATTTAGTCTTTGGAAACTAACCATGTCAATAAGTGAGGAGTGAATGTAAAACACACAAAACAAAATGAACAAGTAAGTACAGTCATCAAAATATTAAAGTAAATATGGGATATTAACACATTAAATGACATGATCAGTGCCAGTCTAATACATACTATAATTTCAAAGGAACAAGGAGAATGCACAGTTTTCCACAGTATCTGCAACAGCTGTCATAATGCTGTGAAAACATCTGTGATTCCTCTTGGTGACAAAAATCACAGATTTTGCTGTGTCCACTGCCTTCATCACAATGGTTGGAAATGCTAAATTTCAATTTGTGGTAAGTGAAAAGGGGATGTTTTTTACCCTATCCAAATTCACAGACCCCTTAAATTCTATCACCCTTGACTTCAGGAAACTCTGGTTAAGGAGCCCCGCTCTATCCCACTGCTCTACTTTGCTTTTTTCATGACACTTGCTACTTTATGAAGCTATTTGTTTGTAGTCTGTTTGCTATGAGTTTACTGATTATCTCCCCACGCCACCAAGACTATAAAACCAAAACAAACCCACTACCATTGAGTCGATTCTGACTCACGGCTACCTTCACTGGGTTTCCAAGGCTATGAATCTTTACGGAAGTAGATTGTCTCCCTCCTGTGGAGCAACTAGTGGGTTTGAACCACAAACCTTCTGGTTAGCAACCAAATAAACACCTTACCTACTACACCACCAGAGCTTCTAAAGAGACTGTAAGTACCCTGAAGTCAGGCCCTGCCTGGGAGTTTATCTGTCTTGTTCATTACTGATTCCCAAATTACATACCTAGTGCACAGCACATATAGCTGTACAACACAACCTTGTATAAAAAAAATCAACAGATAGTAAAAATGGCTAATATTTATTGAGGGCTTACTCTGTGCCAAGCATTATTCTAAGTGTTGGGAGGGTAGTCTGCTGCAGCCTCTCCAACTCCCACCAAGACCACCGAATCAGGGTCCTTGGGCCCAGAACATCCCCTGATAATGGAGGCTGAGAACTGAGCTTCCCATTGTCCTGGTTTCTTTTTTCTTATTGGAGAAACTCTTTCCCTGTTACAGACCTAGTGGGTACCTCATTGTTCTGCTTACGCTGTTATGTGTTATGGCAACTGCCCAACCTCATTTCTGTATCTGCTTCTGACAGAGAGGGGATGGAGTCCTTCAACTCCAAACATAAGGGGTGTGTACAGACTATCAGCCTGTGTCAACTGCAGGGAGTGACCCATGGCCTTAATGGATTGGTGCCTGCTATTGAAGCTGGTCTCACTCTGTCCCTTCTCTATGTGAGTAAATCATTGTTCCATCAATGCCTGTGGGTAAGTTGTGTCTTTCTTGGCAACCTCAGACCTTGGCTCAATACTAAGTACTCTGCATAGCTTAATTCCTTGAATTCCCACAAAATGCTATGAGCTAAAAACTATGATTTATCCCTGTTTTGCAGATGAGAAAACTGAGCCAATGTATTTGGGAGCCTGAACAATAAACCCAAGAGTCAAAGGTTAAATTATAGCCTTTTGTGAAATCTAGGCACTCTGGTGGCATAGTGCTTAAGGCATCTGATTGCTAACCGGAAGGCTGGCAGTTTAAACTCACCAGCCACTCCTCAGAAGGAAGATTGGGCAATCTACTTCCATAGAGATACCACCTCAGAAACCCCAGGAGGGGTCGCTATGAGTCGGAATCGACTAGACAGCAGTGAGTTTGGGTTTGTGAACTCTGACCTTGGAGATAAAATGCCTTTGCCCCAGGGCTCTTCTTCATCAAGATTTTTCATGAGTGCAGAGGCCTGCAATCACTTCTCATTATGCAAGAAACTTAAGAAAAACATTTTATATATCTAATTTCTGTAAGCCCTTTAGAAAAGTCAGTACATTCTGTCTCTTTCTTTTAATTTATTTTGCTGTTAGGAGCTCTGGTAGCACAGTGCCTAAGGCATTTGACTGTTAAGCAGAAGGTTGGTGGTTCAAACCCACCAGCCACTCTGTGGAAGCAAGACTGGGCAATCTACTTCTGAAAAGATTTACCACCTCAGAAACCCAATGGCGTTGCTAGGAGTCAGAACTGACTCGATGGTAGTGGGTTCTTTGTTGTTGTTGTTGTTGTTAGTGTTGACAATATTCACAGCAAACATACACCAATTCAACCATTTCTACATGTACTATTCACTGACATTGATTACATTCTTTGAGATGTACAACCATTCCAACCTTCCTTTTCTGAGTTGTTTCTGCCCATTAACAGACAATCACTGGCCCCTAAGGTGCCTATATAATTTTTCTACTTGTTGTTGCCAATTTGATTCCATATAGATAAATCTTAAAAAGGGAGAATGCACACAGTAATAACAAGCAATAATTCATGATGAGATACAAAGTAGATACATATTATAAATAGATGCAGGAGATCATACGGAGTACACCCAAATGCACATAAAGGTATGGTTGTGGATATTTCTACATACATATCTGTAAGTGCTGCATGTATATTCAAATATATAATAGAGCATATGGGAGCACAGTTATAGAAACTCTTAGACATAAAGAAACACATCCTGGGACTGAGCCACTAGGCTTGAAGGCTAGGGACCATAGTCTCAGGGGACCTCTTGCTCAATTGACATAACATAGTACATAAAGATAATGTTCTACATCCTAGTTTGATGAGTAGTGGCTGGGGTTTTAAAAGCTTCTGAGCAGCCATCAAAGATGCAGCTATTGGTCTCTTCCAATCAGGAGCAAAGGAAAATGAAGAAAACTGAAGACTCAATGAAGCAATTAGTCCCAAAGACTAATGGCCCACATGAATCACAGCCTCCTCTGACTTCAGACCAGAAGAACCAGACGGTGCTCAGCTACCACTACAGAGCACTCTGACCAGGAGCACAATAAACCAAACTCCAAACTCACTGCCATAGAGGTGGATCCAACTCATAGCAACCCCTCTTTGGGTTTCCAAAGGAAGGTTGGGCAATCTACTTCGGTAGTGATACCACCTTGGAAACCCAAGGAGGGGTCACCATGAGTCGGATCTGACTCAACGGCCTTGTGTTTGGTTTGGTTTTTATCACTACAGAAGTAGATTCCCCAGTCTTCCTTCCGAGGAGTGGCTGGTGGGTTTGAATCACCAGCCGTCTGGTTAGCAGTCAAGTGCCTTGGGCACTATGCTACCAGAGCTCCCAGGAACACAATAGAAGTCTCAGTTAGAGTGGGTGAAAATGTAGAACAAAATTCAAATTCATTAAAAAGACCAGACTTACTGGTCTGACAGAGATTGGAGAATCTCCTGATACCATTGCCCTAAAACAGCCTTCTAACTTGGAACTGAAGCCACTCCCAGAGGCCACCTTTCATCCAAATAATATATAAAATAAACAATAATACCTAGGATGAATGTGCTTCTTAGCACAGTCAACTCTAAGAGACCAAAAGGGCAACATCTCCCCCAAAAACAAAGATGAGAAGGTAGCAAGGGGCAGGGGAATTGGATGAATTGAAAAGGGGAGAGTGCTGACATGTTGCTGGGAATGTAAACAATGTCACTGAACAATTAGTCTATGAGCTATCAAATGAAAAACTAATTTGCTGTTTAAACTTTCACCTAAAGCACAATGAAATGTTCACATACAAAAAAAAAGAGCATACTTCTCAAGGCAGGCATTTTTTGCTAGTTAAGTTAAACTATTGTTTAGTTTTAAGAAGACTTCAGGGGATATTTTTTGGTTTAAAGTGTAAAGATTATCTCAAGATAATTGTTTTAGATGTTCATCCAGCCTTCATGGCTCCAGGAAGTCTAAAGTCCATTTGAAATTTTAAGTTCTGTTCTGCATTTCCCCCCTTTTGATTTAATATTCGTCTACAGAATCTTTGATCAAAATGTTCAGCAATTGTAGCTGGGCACCATCCAGCTTTTCTGGTCTCATGACAGAAGAGGCAGTTGTACCTGGAGGCAATTAGCCCCATATTCCACATCCTGCTCCTATTCCTGACTCTTCTTTTCCCACTGTTGCTCCAGGGAAATACAGACCAATTGTTGTATCTTTGATGGCTGCTTGCAAACTTTGAATACCCTTCACTCAAAAAAAAACTCACTGCTGTCAAGTCAGATTTGACTCATAGCGACCCCTCCTTGGGTTTCTGAGGTGGTATCACTACCGAAGTAGATTGCCCAATCTTCCTTTAAAACCCCAGGTACTATATACTCAACTAGGAGGTAGAACAGAAACACTGAAAATGCTATTAGGCCAATTAACTGGGATGTCCCATGAAACCATGACCCTAAACCTCCAAACCAAGGAACCAAATCCTATGTGGTACTTGGCTGTACATAAGCAGCCTCAGCAGCTACTTCTTTTTTTTCTTTGTCACTATTGTAAATGTATCTATCACACAACTTTTGCCAATTCAACCTTTTAAAGGTGTACAACTTATTGACAACACTTACAATAATCAGCTGTGCAGCCCCACCCTTAACCGATGTGATTTTTCCTTCACCGTTAACTCCCCTTTTCCTCTACCCTCCTACCTCTAATAACTACTAATAAACTTTGGTCTCTATAAATTTGCTTTGCTTTTCTTTCTATAGCAGCTCTGGTGGCATAGTGCCTAAGGTATTTGACTGCTAACCAGAAGGTTAGTGGTTCAAACTCACCAGCCACTCCTCAGAAACAAAACGGGGCCATCTACTTCCGTATTGATATCGCCTCAGAAACCCAAGGAGGGGTTGCTATGAGTCGGACCCAACTTGATGGCAGTAAGTTTGGTTTTTCTGGTTTTTTATATAAGTGAGGTCATACAATATTTGTCCTTTTGTAATTAGCTTACTTCATTCAGCATAATGTCTTTAATCTCCATCCATGTTTTAGCATGTCTCAAGACTTCATTTCTCCTATTGGCTGAGTAGTATTCCATTGTATGCATGTACCACAGTTTGTTTATCCATTCGTCTGTTGATGGGCATTTAGATTGTTTCCACCTTTTGGTCCAGTACGTTGTTTTTGGCAGTACTTACACAATTCCCACCATGATATATTTACATGTGTTCTATTAAATATACAAGCCAAGAACTAGCAGAATCTGACTACATTACATAAACAGCTGTCCACATCCCCAAACCACAAAATATTTTTTTAAATCACATTTTATAGCTTCCCTCATCTGTATTAGTTTACTAATTTGCTACATGTTTATTTTGCTTTTTCCCTGCTCTGGCTAGCAAGGTAGTAATTGGAGCCAAAATATTAATAAAAATTCATCCCTATCTTTTTTTTTTTTTTCTGTTAATGGGGAAAGCGAATCGTCCTTTGAATCTTCTGTGTATTGTATAACCCCCGGTCCAGCTGGAGAAGCTCTGGGAGAGGCTGAGAACTGCCCTGAGGATTATTCCGGCTTGAGACTGCCACCAGCCTCTACAATGGCCTATGTGATACTAGTGTTCATTCAACTTAGAAGCTTGTGGTAGATGTTTTTCCCAACTCCCTCCTTAACCCCTCAGCAGAAGGAGATGCAAAATACAAAACTCACCCATGTCTGCAACAGCAGGAAAAGGCAATATAAGACTCGCAGTTTCACGGGGTGACCGATTGCAGCAGGGAAGTCTGCTATGAGAAGGTTGTAGCAAGTTACATACAGTGCAACCCCAGAGGCCAACACACAGGCTGTCACAAGGAAGATCGAGACCAGAAACAGCATGATATTTCTGTCACAGAGGAGGCAAAAGGTAGCTTATTTAATGTCAACTCTTTGAGACATAGTTTGGAGCCAGCAGATCTCCTCCACTTATAGATCTCAACCTGCCCTTCCCACCTCCTCATTTTCAGAAAGCACCAACCCAGCAGGCTAGATGAGTCACGGACTCAGGTGAGGAAGGTACATGATTCTAGGGCAGGCCCTCATGCAGTGGAGAAAGTGGTTCAAGCCACCTGGCAAAGCTGGAAATAGGAGCTTGATAATTCCAGTTTCAATCCTGGCATGATTGGTGCAAATGGCCTTGACTAGGTCAGCATGGACAGCACCACTGTTCTCTCCCCACCTGCCTTTTGATCTCATTGCCACTCCCTAATTCCACTCCAGACATACTGGCCTCCTTGTTTTGCCTGCTCCTGACCAGGATGTCCCAGGGCCTTTGCACTGGCTGTCTCTATTCAACATTCTACCACCTGACATCTGCTGGGCACAGTCTCTTCCCTCCTGCAAGCCTCTGCTCAGACGTCACCTTCTCAGTGAGGCCATGCTGACCATCTTATTTACAACTGTAACCCCACTGCCATCCTATGTGTCCCTTCCCCCACTTACTTTTTCCTCTATGGTCTTTATTATCATCCGCCCTCCCTTGTATTTCCCTTATTTGTTTATTGTCTATAGAAGGTAAGCTCAGTGATGACAGAGATTTTTGGTTTGGTATTTGCTTTGTCTCAGATGTCTAGAACAGGGTTTAAGGAACCCTGGTAGCACACCAGTTAAGCACTTGGCTGGAAGCCAAAAGTTTGGCAGTATGAACTCATCACAACAGAAAGATCTGGCAATCAGTTCCCGTAAAGATTGCAGCCTAGAAAACCCTAGGGCAGTTCGACACTGTCACATGGGGTCACTGTGGGTTGGAATTGACTCAAGGACACCTAACAACAGGATTTGGTTCATAGTAGTTACTCAGCAAATATGAAGGAATGTCCTCTTCATTGCAAAAGCAGGAAGCTTTAAGCTCATCTATCTTCAGGTTAGATCAGAGGTTGATGTTACTGTTTGCAATCTTTCCTAACAGCAAAGTCCACTGCCATCAATAACAATAATGGCATCTGCTTTATATTCTATTGTAATTCAATAACTAGTCTCTGTGGTAACCTTGTCTACCACCCTGCTATGGAGTGAACAATGGTTCTCAAATAGGGGAGATTTTACTCCTCTCCTGGTAATGTCTCCAGACAGTTTTTGTTGTGACAACTGGGGGAGAAGGAGTACTAACATCTAGTGGACGGAGATCAGGGGTGCTGCTAAACATCCTACAAGGTAGAAGACAATTTCTTACAACAAAAAATGATCTGGCCTAAGTATTTTGATCAAAGATCCTACAGAAGAATCCTAATCAAAAGAGGTGAAGTGCAGAACTGAATTTCAAATTCTTGTGGAATCCAGACTTTCTAGAGCCGTGGAAGCTGGATGAATGCCCAGAATTATTGTTGAGAGGTAACCTTCACACCTTAAACCAAAAATATCCCCTGATATTTTGATTGAAAGTCTTCTTTAAATAAAGCAGTAGTTTACCTTAATTAGTAAAGAATGTCTTCCTTGAGCACCATGCTTTTTTTATGATCTATCTACATAGATCAGGAGCTCTGGTGGCATAGTGCCTAAAGCACCAGAAGGCTAGTGGTTCAAACCCACCAGCCACTCCTCAGAAGGAAGATTGGGCAATATATTTCCGTAGTGATTCTGCCTCAGATCAGGGTTGTATCCTTTCATCATACTTATTCAATCTGTAGGCTAAGCAAATAATCCAAGAAATTGGACTATATGAAGACGAATGTGACATCAGGATTGGAGGAAGATTCATTAACAACCTGTCATATGCAGATGACACAACCTTGTTTGCTGAAAACAAAGAAGATTCAATGAAAGCACTTACTGATGAAAATCAAAGACTACAGCCTTCAGTATGAATTACATCTCAACATTGGAAAAAAAAAAATCTCATGACTGGACCAATAAGCAACACCATGATAAATGGGGAAAATATTGAAGTGGCCAGAGATTTCATTTTACTTGGATCCACAATCAAAGCCCATAGAAGCAGCAGTCAATAAATCAGATGTTGTACTGCACTGGGCAAATCTGCTGCAAGAGTCCTCTTTAAAGTGTTACAGAGCAAAGACATCCCTTTGAAGATTAAGGTGCACCTGATCCAAGCCACAAAATTCCAGGAATTATTATTTAAGTTCCTGACAGAGTTCTGTACTACAAAAGATGGGCCTTGAAACTTATGCTTCAGTAGTATGGCAAAAAAAAGAAGAAGAAGTCAGGAAGTTTATATGCAAAAAATGAACATGTATTACTTGGATAATGTTTTTAGTCTTTTAAAATCAATGTATCTGCAAAGAGGACATATTTACCAATAGAATTGAGAGTCCATAAATAAATCTATAGATCTATGGTCAACTAATTTTCAATAAGAAGGCTGAGTCCATTCATAAGGAAGAGAGAATCTCTTCAATAAATGGTGTTGGGAAAATTGGACTTTCACCTACACAAGAAAGAATCAGGATTTATGCCTCACCCCATACACAAAAACCAATTCAAAATCTATCAGGAGCAAAATATAAAAACTAAAACCATAGAATTCTAAGAAAAAAATTGAGATGTGTCTGTAGAACTTAGCTTTTAACAGTGGATAATTCATATGACAACAAAAGCACAAGCAGTAAAACACAACATAGATAAATAAGACCTCATAACAATTACATACTTCACTCACCAAAGTCGGAAGGAAGGTTGGGCAGTCCTACTTCCGTAGTGATACTGCCTTGGAAACCCAAGGAGGGGTCACTATGAGTCAGGGCTGACTCGACGGCACATAACAACAACAACTCACCAAAGGTCTTTACCTAAAAAGTGAAAAGACAGCCTACATCTCAGTAGGATAGCTGAGACTTAAAAAAATAAAATAAAATAAAAAAATGACAAATAGTGGCAAGGCAAGGATATGGGGAAATAATGGTAAGGATATGGGGAAATTGGAACCTTATCCATTTCTAGTGGGAATGCAAAATGGTATGACCATTGTGGAAAACAGTGTGGCATTTCTTCAAAAAACTAAACATAGAGCTATCAAATGACTCCTGCAATTCAACTCCTGGGTATATAACCAAAAGACTTGAAAGCAGAGATGCAAAAAGTGATTTGCACACCAGTGTTCATTGCAGCACTATTCACAATAGCCAAAAGGTACAAGCAACCTGGAAGTCCATCAACAGATAAATGGATAAACAAAATGTGGTATGTACATACAGTGGGATACTACTCAGCCAGTAGAAGAAATGGAGTCTTGATGCATGCTACAATATAGATAAAAGAAAAAAAGAGCTTGAAAATATTATGCTGAGTGAAATAAATCAACCACAAAGTGACAGATATTGTATGACCTCATTTATATAAGAAGACAAGAAAAGCAAACATATAGAAACCAAAATTTATTAGTAATTGTCAGGGACTGGAGGGAACGGGGAAAGGCAGGTTAACAGTGATGGAAAAATCTCATTAAGGGTAGGAATGCACAGCTGATTTTGTAATTATTGCCAATAAGTTAAACACCTGTAAAAAGTCAATTGGCAAAAGTTGTGTGATAGATATATTTACAACAATGACTCCCCCCCCCAAAAAAAAGAAAGAAAGAAGAATAGCTACTAAGGCTGCTTATATACAACCAAAACCTCATGGGATTTGGTTCTTTGGTTTGGAGATCTAAGGTTTCACGGGACAGTCCGGTTAATTGGCCTAATAATATGGTCAGTGCTTCTTTTCTACCTCCTAGTTCATTGTGTAGTGAGTGGGTTCCTAAAATCTTGCAAAGCAGCCATCCAAGGTACAATTGGTCTCTATTCACCTGGAACAACAGTGGAAAAAGGAGAATAAAAAATAAGAATATGAGTCATATGAATGTGTGACTAATTGCTTCCATGAACAACTGCCTCCCTTGCCATGAGAGCATGAGAAGTGGATGGCTACTATTACTAAACATTTTGATCAATGATTCCAGAGAAGAATCCTGATTGAAAAGGGGGAAAAACAGAACAGAATTTCAAATTTTCATGGACTTTAGACTTTCTGGAGCCATGGAAGGTGGATGAACCCTGAAATTATTGCCCCAACATAATCTTTAAATCTTGAATTAAAAATACCCCCTGAAGACTTCTTAAAACTGAACAATGGTTTAGCTTAACTAGTAAAATAGGTCTGCCCTGAGCATTATGCTCTTTTAAGAACTATCTATACAGGATCAAATTTACAACAGCAACTTGATTACGTAGGAAACTTAGGGGGCAGTGAGTTTATGTTAATGAGGGAGGAACAACTCAGGAAAGGATGAGGATGGTTGCCCAACTTGAAGAATGTAATTAATGTCACTAACTTGTACATTCAGAAACTTGTGAACTGGTGTATGTTTTGTTGTACATATTCTCAACTACAGCAGAAGAAATAAAATTTAAAGGAAAAAAGATGACCTACAGATTTGGAGATTTTAAGGAACCAAAGGAAGGTTGGGCAATCTACTTCCGTAGTGATACTGCCTTGGAAACCCAAGGAGGGGTCGCTATGAATCAGGTCCCACTCGATGGCACATAACAACAACAACAACATAACCCAATAAGGGTCTAATATCCAAAATACATTGTAAAAAAAACTTACATAACTTAAAAAACAAAACAACAATGGCAACAAAAATCCAATCAAAAAATAGGCAAAGGACTTAAACACAATTTTACTAAAAAGGGCATTCAAATGTCCAAATAAGCACATGAAAAGATGTTCAACTTCATTAGACATTAGAGAGATGCAAATCGAAACTACAGTGGGATACCACCTCACCTCTATTAGAATGGCAATGATGAAAGAAATGGAATAATAAACAGATATTGAGAAGGTTGTGGAGTGATTGGAACCCTTATCCATTGCTGGTGGGAATGTAAAATGGTACAGCCACTGTGGAAAACAGTTTGGTAGTTCCTCAAAAAGTTGAACATAGAACTACCATATGACCCAGCAATCCCAATTCTAGGTATTTACTCAGAAGAAGTGAAGAGAGGAACAAACACATTGTCCACCAATGGTCATTGCAGCACTTTTCACAGTAGACAAAAAGAGGAAGCAACCAAAATGTTCATCAACTGATGAATGGATAAACAAAATGTGGTATATCCATACAGTGGAATATCACACAGTCTTGAAGAGAAATTAAGTCCTGTAGCATGCTACAACATGGATAAACCTTGAAAATGTTATGCTGAGTGAAATAAGCCAGTTGCAAAAGGACAAATCATGTACAATCTCACCTATATGAAATAAGTAAATATACAGAAACCAAAGATTATTAGTGGTTACTAAGGGTAAGAGGCAAGGGGATAAGAGTGTTTTGCTTGTTGTTGTTATGTGCTATTGAGTCGGACCTGACTCATAGCAACCCCTCTTTGGGTTTCCAAGGCAGTATCACTACAGAAGTAGATTGCCCAACCTTCCTTCTGAGGAGTGGCTGGTGGGTTTGAATCACCAGCCTTCTGGTTAGCAGTCAAGTGTCTTAGGCACTATGCTACCAGAGCTCTTGTTGTTGTTGTTGTTATGTGCCGTCGAGTCAAACCCGACTCATAGCGACCCCTCCTTGGGTTTCCAAGGCAGTATCACTACGGAAGTAGGATTGCCCAACCTTCCTTCCGAGCTCTTAGGGGGTATTAATTTTATGTTAATGGTGGTGGAGCGATTGGGAAAAGAATAGTGAGTATTGCTGCATAACTTAAAGAATGTAGTTAGTGTCACTGAATTGTGCATAGAGAAGTTGTTGAGATGGTGAGTGCTTTGTTATGTATAGTTTCACCACAGTAAAATAAAAATTTAGAAACATACATCAAGACATGAAAGGAAGGGAGGGAATGAGAGACAGACAGAGAAAGAGAGAAAGAAAGACTCCCATCTGTTTCTCAGTTAATGTTGAGCTCACATGCAGAAAGGTGGGGACATATTAAGTTCCCATGTAGGACATGCATGGTTAGCCTGAGTATGAAGCATAGACCAGAACCACTGGGCTTTCCCACCCTATAACCTTTGCATTTGCTACCTGGAAAGCTCTTTCCCCAGTACACCCCAAGTTCTTCTCATAAACTCCAATGTCACCTTCTTCAAGACAGCTTCTTCGGCCACCCTGATACAGTTCCACTCTCATCACTCTTCCTCGTGACCTTGACACTTATTTTATTTCCTCGTGGCATTACTACCCTCTGGAATTGCATTGTTTATTTATCTGTCTGCTTGTTGACATGTTCTTGGTCCATCTTGCTCACTACTATTTCCCTTGTATCTAACTCAGAGCCAGGCACAGAGTTGTTGCTCAAAAATATTTGTTTAATGAAGTCCAAGTCTGTAGAGTCAGGGACAGGTGTTATTTGATTCCTTTGTTGAGAACCCCTGGGTGGTGAAAATGGTTAACACGCTTGCTACTAACTGAAAGGTTGGAGGGTTGAGTCCACCCAGAGGCACCTCAGAAGAAAGGCTTGGCAACTTACTTCTGAAAAATCAGCCTCTGAAAACCCCGTGGAGCACAGTTCTCTGACACACATGGAATCCCATGAGTCAGAGTTAATTCAATGGCAATTGGTCCTGGTATATTTATATTTCTCTCCTTCTCCATCCAACTTTCTGATTTTTTTATTATAAGAGTCCCTGCGAGGCACAAAGTGTTAAACACTCAACTACTAATGGAAAGGTTGGTGGTTCAAACCCACCCAGTGGCTTCTCAGGAGACAGGCCTGGCGATCTCCTCAGAAAGGTCACAGCCTTGAAAACCCTATGGTTCAGTTCTACTCTGCAATGCATGGGGTCTCCTGAGTCAGAATCAACCTGACAGCAATTTGTGTGTGTGTGTGTGCACATGTGCTTTGGGTGCAAATTTACAAAGCAAGTTTGTTTTACATTCAACAGTTCATGCACATTTGATTTCACGGGCCTGATTGCAATCCCCAACCATAAAAACCTCTCCTCCCCTCTCCTCCCTGTGACTATGCCCTCCCTGGGCCCTTCTTACCTATGCACTCCTGTCTGTCCAGCTTTCCCTCTATGTGAATGCTGCCCCTCTGGTGTCTCATGGCTGATCAATCCAAGGGGTGCATCTCCAGGGTGGCTGGGTACATCTCCCTGGGGTAGGTGTTCTGTATGTAGGTCTTTCTGCTGTTGGGCTGAGAGCCAATTCACAGAAGTGAGTCCATTTCTAGCCCCAAAGGATAATCTGGGGTCATAGTCTCGGGGGTTCCACCAGTCTCTATCTGACCAGTAATTCTGGTCATTTTTGTGCTTTTGAATTTTGTTCCACATTTTTCCTCCCACTCTAATCAGGATCTCCGGTTTTGATCCCTTTCCAAGTGGTTGTCATTGGTAGCCTGGCACCACCTAGTTCTTCTTGTCTTGGGGTCGTGAAGGGAGGTCCTCATGGTCCATCATATCTTTGGACTAATTGTTTCCAAATTACTTTGATTTTCTTTGGTCTTCTTTGCTCCAAATGAGGGGAGACCAATAGTTGCATCTTAGATGGCTTCTCGAAAGCTTTTGAGACCCCAGTTGCTCCTCACCAAAGTAGGTTGCAGAATAAGAGTTTTATGTACCATGTTGTTCCAATTGAGCATGATGTCCTCTGAGACTATGTTCCTGAGCCCACAGGCCTGGTGATCCTCTCTCTCAAGGTGTTTGGTTGTCTCTGAGAATTACTCCAACCCTGTCCTTTGTTACTTCTGTAATGTAAGTGGATAATTTTGTAGCACAACTACATGTGTAAGACTATTGTGATAGTTAAGTTCATGTGTCAACTTGATTGGGCCTGGTTGAGTGGCTGGGCAGTTGGATGTAGTATTCCCCAGGATGAGACTGGTAATCAACTCCATGGTGGAATCTACTCTGAGCAGCTGAGTAGAGCCTTAGGGCTGTGGTCTGCTTCCTGTATATAAGGAGAAGCCTTGGGGAACAGTCTGTAGCTTACAGCATGCTTGAACCCTGCTTGTGGCTGTGTCATTGTTCAGCAGCCTGTCATGCTCTGCTGACCTTGGGACTTTCAATGGAATTGAATCAATGGCCTGCCATGTGGTTTGGTAACATCAGGACTGTGATATTTTACCTGTCAACCTCGGGCTTCTCAGCATCAGCAGCTAGCAGCTGAGTAAAGAAAAGCCTTCAGCTTCAGTGGGCAGGGAGCAGGAGGCAGAGCTGAAGGCCAAGGCTGAGGAGCTTTCACCCAGCCCCTA
>NW_006921681.1:10225916-10226929 GCF_000298275.1 Orycteropus afer afer | reverse complement strand
AATAAGCTTAATGGGGCCTAACAACAACAACATTAGGCAGCAGTAGAGCAACCCCCATGCAAAAGGAGCACTTTAGAATTCCCTATGGATCACTCAAGGAGCTCTAGTAGCATAGTGACTAAAGCACTTGACTGCCAACCAGAAGGCTGGCGGTTCAAACCCACCAGACACTCCTCAGAAGGAAGGTTGGGCAATCTACTTCTATAGTGATACTGCCTTGGAAACCCAAGGAGGGGTCTCTCTGAGTCAGGTCCGACTCAATGGCACATAACAACAACATGGATCACTCAAGGAGCTCTGGTAGTGTAGTGGCTAAGGTATTTGACTGCTAACCAGAAGGCTGGCACTTCAAATTCGATGGCAAATAACAACAACAACAAAATGGATCACTCACTGTTGGGGGCTGATAGCTGGTATAAAGCAAGGATTCTTAATCTTTTTGTGCTGCACACCCCCCACCCCTTGGGATAATTTTGATACCTTTTAAAATTATAACAATGGTTTTAAATAACCAAACAAACATAGTTTTACCAAGACAACTGATTATATTGAAATAAAATTATTGAATTATTTTTTTTTATATTTCTGATATAGTAGTGTAAGCATTAAGTAAAAATATAAGCGCAAAGGATTAAATAACAAGATCTAGTGGTAGGCCTAATAACTGCCCTATTTGCAAGTAATGATTAACATAGAAGATGACTTGTGATGTCTGTCACAACTGAAATATGAAACAAAAATATTGATGATTTCCATTGGCCATGAAGTCCTATGTACGGGCAATAGTACTTGTTTCATGGCAACTGCTCATACCAGAAAGAAATTCTAAATTTCAGTTAGAAGTTGATGAAAATAAAGATGCAATTTTTTTTCCCATTCAAGTTCAGTCTCCTTGACTTTCATTCTTGAACCTCCAAGTTTGAAGACATAATGTTGTTGTTGTTAAGTGCCGTCGAGTCGTTTCCAACTCATAGTGACCCCATGCACAGCAGAACGAAACACTGCCCGATCCC
>NW_006921681.1:10216134-10224881 GCF_000298275.1 Orycteropus afer afer | reverse complement strand
TCTGAATTATCTTCAGTAAGATCTTACTTGCATGTGATATTAATGATATTGTTCTATAATTTCTACATTCTGTGAGATCACCTTTCTTTGGAATGGGCACAAATATGGATCTCTTCCAGTCAGTTGGTCAATTGGAAGACATAATAGTTTTATTGAAAATATTTGAACTGAAAAAATAATCTCAGCATTTATGAAAGAGGAGAAACCATTCTGGTTTCATTCTCAGCAAATGGAATTTTTTCTGCTCAACGACAGAGAAATGGCACCTGCCCTTGGCTTCCCCAAATGAAATACTGTTCACTTGCTGTGTAGTAGATGAATGTATTTGGAACCTAGTAACCAATTCAAGATTTGAAAGGCACTTAGAAGACACAATTACTGGGCACTTTTGTAATTTCACATTTCAGAGTAGCTATGTAACTCCAGAATGCTGAAAGTACCATGGACTGCTGAAATAACTAACAGATCTGTCCTGGAGGAAGTACACCCAAAATGCTCCTTGGAAGCGAGAATGGCCAGACTTCGTCTCACCTATTTTGGTCATGTTGTCAGAAGGGACCATTCCTTAGAGAAGAATGTCATGTTTGGTAGGGTGGAGGGTCAATGAAAGAGGGGAAGGCCTTCAACGAGATGGATTGACACAGTGGCTGCGATGATGGGCTCAAGTATAGCAGGGATCATGGAGCTGGCATGGGATCAGGCAGTGTTTCATTCTCCTGTGCATGGGGTCGCTATGAGTCAGAAATGACTCGATGGCACCTAACAACAACAACATGTAACTCCAGAACAGATCATTGGACTCCTTCCAAATTCTGAAATAGAACTGGATCAAGAAGGATTCTAAATTCAGGATCAAGTACACAAGACACTCAGGGGATATAGAGAGAAGGAAAAGGAAACAAATATTTGATGAGCATCTGTAATGTACAAGGCTATTTATGCACAGCATCTCATTTTATCCTCAAATATAACATGAAACTCAACACAATTTTTGATAAAAGTGCATAACAAACTAGGAGTAGAAAGAATCTTCCTTAAACAGATAAAGAATGCCTAGAAGAGACATCATACTTAATGATAAAATATTGAAAACTTTCTTCCAACATTGGGAACAAGACAAAAATTCCCATAATCATCCCATCTAATGAGCAATGTCCTAAAAATCCTATCCAGTATAATAAATCCATAAATAAAAGGAATTAGGAAGGAAAAAAAAACTGTCCTTATTCACAGTGGCCATGTCTGTGTGTGGAATTGCATGTGCTAGATGGTGAGGCTCATTGATTAGAAGGTGCTAAGATACACAGTGGCGACAACAATGGATCTGAACACATCAACGGCTGTGAACATGGTACAAGATTAGGCAACATTTTGTTCTGTTGTATGTGAAGGCTTCATGAGTCAGAGTCAACATGAAGGCAACTAACAACAACTGTAATTAAAACAGTGTAGTATTGGCATAAGGATAGGCCAGAATGGAGTCTAGAAACAATCCCACACATACATGGCCACCTGATTCACAACAAAGATGACACTGCTCTGCTGTGGAGAAAGCATGTTTTTTTCAGTACAATGGTTCTGTGTCCACTGGATATCCAAAGGAGAAAAGAAAAGGATGTTATCTCCTACTGCATATCATCCATATAAATAAATCTCAGCTGGATGACAGATCAAAATGTAAAACATGAAACAATGATGTTTTCAGATGAAGACACAGGGAGCATCTTGATGGCTTGGAGTTGGCAAAAATTACTTAGAGGACATTAAAAGCATAACCATAAATGGAAATAAAGGGTGTATTGGACCATGAATTTCTGTTCATCAAAAAGCATCATTAAGAGAAAGAAAAGAACCCAGAAGTGGGAAGATATTTGCAATACATAGTTCTAACAACTGAATCAACTACAGAGCATATAAACTACTACAAATCAATAACACAAAAAACCCAATAGATGAAAATCACTTGAAAGAGCCCTTTAGATAAGAGACTATCCAAATGGCGAATAAACATTTGATAAGGTTCAGCTTCATCAGTTATCAGGGAAATGCAAAGTAAAGCTACAATGTAATGTCACTACACCCATCAGAAGGAAAAAATTTATAAAACCAAGTGTTTGTACAGAGTAATCAAAATTCTCAGAGACTGCTGGTTGGGGCATAGATTGGCATAATTGCTTTGGGAAAATATCACTAAGGTAAAAGACATGCAGATCTTCTGATCCAGCCGTTCCACTCCTAGGCTTGTACCCAACAGAAGTTCATGAGTATGTGTACATCAAAGACATACAAAAATGTTTATAACAGCACTGTTCATGAGGACCAAACGCTGGAAACAATTCAGAAGTCCATCCAGAGTAGAACAGATGAAGCAATGCCCATTTATTCCCACAGTGGAATACTGAATAACAATGAGAATAAACAAACCATAATTACATACAACAATATAGATGAATCTCACAAATGTATTGTTGAGCTAAAGGAGCAAAACACAATAGGGTACATTTATGATTCCATTTTACAAAAGTCAAAATAGGCAAAATAATCTAAATCTGTGGCCTTGTGCCTAGAAGAGGGCAAGAGAGAAGCTTCTGGGGGTACTGAAAATGCCCTGAGTTTGTGTGTGTGTGTTTATGTGTGTGTGTGTTTATGTGTGTGTGTGTTTAATCTGGGTGGTGGTTACTTGCAAGTGTTTGGTTTGTAAATGAAAATCCATTGAGCTGTACACTTAATGATTTGTCTCTGTCATACTTAAGCAAATAGTTTAGAAAAAAAGACTAATCTGAGAAAAAGATATTATTTCCCCTCTTAGAGAAATCTACTTTCATAGTGATACAGCCTCAGAAACCCAAGGAAGGGTCGCTATGAGTCGGGTCCAACACGATGGCATTGAGGTTGGTTTGGTTTTGATCTTTTAGATATGAGGAAAGTGAGGCTTGTAGCAAGTAATTAACTTGATTATAGTCACACAGTTACATCAATAGAGCCAGAATTTACCCAAGCCTGATTACATTGCCTTTCTCTTTCCTCTGGGGGAGTGTTGCTCAAATTGCAAATCAGCTGTGTCTTATCTAAAGGTGGATGCTGATTCAGTATGTCTGGGTAGAGCCTGAGATGCTGCATTTCTGGCAAGCTGATGACGATCCCAGGTGATGATGAAGCTGCTGGTCCTGGGGCCAGAGTTTGAGAAGCAGGGCTTTCTCTCAAGCTGCTGACAATAAAATCCTTCATCTTCAGGATTATTGTCAACAGAGTCTTATAGAAGGTAGAGACCCTTCTATACCTTGGCTTCACCTTCTACCACCAGCAATTAACTAAAAAAAAAAAAAAAATTCACTGCCACCAAGTTGATCCCGACTCATAGTGACCCCTCCTTGGGTTTCCAAGGTGGTATCTCTATGGAAGTAGATTACCCAATCTTCCTCCTGAAGAGTGGCTGGTGGGTTTGAACTGCCAGCTTTCTAGTTAGCAGTCAAATGCCCTAGGTACTACATCACCAGAGCTCCCACCACCATCAACTACCTGTCTGTATATGTACCAAACAGAGTGGGAGAAAAGCGTTTTACATAATATAGGTAGAGCTTCTATTCTTGACTTTGGCAAAGGGAGAAACATTCATAGATTCTTTACAAAACTGACAATAATATCTACCATCTTCTCCACACATGGGAAAGAAATCCATTTTAAGCCAAAAGTATTCATGGGTCCACGAAAGCTATTTTCAATATGGTACCAGACCCCTTTGTCCTCCAGCATTTTTTTACACTGCAGGGGGTCATCTTGAAAAATATCATGCTCACAGTTTGCAAGACAGAGTTTGGGAAGCTGGCAGATGTCAGCATCATCAGCAATAACAGGTGAGTATTTTAAATTAAGAAGTTTTCTTCACTAGATAGCCTTCCTCCCTAAAAACTCCAAGCTCCTTTAAAGTGTAGCTTCTTGTCTTGAACCTTTCAGATATATCCTTGGTGTTCAACCATTTCCTTATATTTACCCTTATGTCCAGAGATAAGTGGTTGCCATTCCAAATTCTGTCACTCCAAGACAGGGGGATACTGAAAGTTAGAACATACAGTATAAAGAACGAGGTTCAGGGAGATCAATGGCATGTTTTGTTTCTGCTGATAGGACTACCTTCAGAAGCTGATTAACTGGAGAAATGGATAGATGAAGACCTGAGCTCAGATCTTGGGCAGATATTGCATTCTCATGAGCCTTTGGCAAATTGAAACCCCAAGCTTCCTCGAGTGCTGTCTCCACAGATAATCAACTTGGATGCATCCACCCCATAGGACTTCAGCTTCTTCAGGAAGACAATGACCCATGTTCTGGAGCTCTCTGGGAAGGAATCAAAGAACAATTATAAATATAAGCATCTCGCCTCTCACTGATATTCTCACCCTCCTCCTCCTGAAATATTTTCAACCTGTCTTGAATGGGGAAACCCATTAACTTCCACCTATGGACCAGGCACTGTACCAGACACTTTCATAATCTGTTCCATCCTCACATCACATATCATGAGTGTTACTTATTGAGGAGCATAAACAGGATGGATTATGCATGCAGAACTGAGATGCCTTGTGCCAGTCATCCAGCTTGAAGATGGAAGATTTGGAGGAAGATTCTGAATCTGTTTCCTCCCCCATTCCCTTGTGCTTTGTGGTGGTTATGTTTGTGTGTCCACTTGGTTGGGCCTGGTTGAGTGGCTGGGCAGCTGGTGGTAGTTATTCCCCATGCAATCAACTCCATGGTGGGATCTACCACAAGCAGATGAGTAGCTGCTTTGGGTATGTGGTCTGCTTCCTATATATAAGCAGCAGCTTTGGGAATGGTCTCTAGCTTATGGCATACTTGGACCCTGCATGTAGCCATGTCGTTGTTCAGCAGCCTGCCATGCTCTGCCAACTTTGGGACTTTAATGGACTTAAATTAATAGCCTGCCGTGTGGTTTGGTAACATTGGGACTGTGCCTTTTTATTTGTAGACCTTGGGCTTGTGAGCCTCAGCAGCCAGTAGCTGCCTGAGTGAAGATATGCCTCTAGTTTCAGTGGGCTGGGGCCAAGAGGCAGAGCTGAAGCCCAAGGTTGAGGGGCTTTCACACAGCTCCTAGAGCCTGGCACTTTGAACTTGGACTCAAAGCCTCCAAATTGTAAGAATAAACTCCTGTTTGTTAAGGCCATTCCATTTGTGGTATCTTTCTGTCAGAGCAGCACTAGATAACCAGAACATGCTCCAACTAGGGTCTACCTTTCTTTAGCCAAAATTAAAAGATTCGGAATTTTCTCTTTATTCTAAACCATGTGTTTTTAATTACCTTTCCCCACATTTTGCATTTTTATGGCTTCTTAAGAAAAACTTGGGTTATTTTCATATGATGTATAAAATCTATACATTGTTAAATTTTATACATGGCTGAGGGCCAGAGGATTCAAGCCAAGATCTATTTGGTGGTCTTGTTGCTAATCCTTCTGCTCCTTTGATTATGTTAATTGTAGGATATGGGTGATGGTAGAAGTGAAATGGGGTAGAATTGCAAAATAGCTGGAGATAACATACGTGAAGTCTTTGTGTTTATTTCTTTGAAACCATCTTGTACTCAAATCTCTTTAGATTCTGCAGCCTCTGTCTCTGTTACCCCAGGACCCAAAGGACCCATGACTATTGGGTGGGGAGAGTTCCAAGACCAGAAACACTATTATTTCTTTTTTTAGAGGTGAGGAAACAGAAGCTGTATTTAATTAAGCAATGTGTCAACATTCAGCCAACTGGTAAGCGACGTCTAATGCAATTCCAGTTCCAATCTAATTTGATTTAAATCCAATTCAATTCCAGCCTGACTTCAAGGCCAAGTTCATTGCTTTCCAACAAACCACTACAGTCTACACATTACAGAGCGCATAGCAACCACCAAACACTTCTCACTTCACTTTTCTCAGCTCATTCACATTTTAATGATTTCCTATTGTACAGTTCTTGAAAAGACCGGCAAGCACATTCTTACAAGACAAAGTAGGCAAAAGTTCTCATTGTAAAAATGGAAAAGCAGAAGCTTGATGTAATAGTGTTTGCCTTATTTCAGAATATTCCATTCTGCCATTAAAAAAAAAAAAAAAGATGGATGAAACTCATAAGAAATGTTAAGCGTGGATAGAAGGTAAGCTGGTAGCTTGAAACATAGACAAAATTCCATAGGGAGTGTCAAGTATAGGTAATGAGTTTCTTAGAGCAAAGGAAGAAATCGTACAATGTATTAAATAGAGACAGTAAGATAGTAACCTGTACAACAAATTAAAGATAAAGACCAAAACCCAGTTGCTGTCCAGTCAGTTCCGACTCATGATGCACTCATGTGTGTCAGAGTAAAACTGTGCTCTGTAGCATTTTTGGAAATCTTTCACAAGGCCTTTTTTTCCAAGGTGCCTCTGGGTAGACTCAAATCACCAAACTTTCAGTTAGCAGCCGAGCACATTAGCCATGTGCCCTACCCAGGGACTCCAACGATAAAGAGGATAAATGGAATATTGGATGGAACAAACGTGAGTATCCCTTACAGAAAGGAATGAATGGAAAGATCAAGTCCTAAGCCACAGAGAAAGGCAGGCATAGTGCTGAGGTCCTTTTCTTATTGCTGGAGCTGTGCATCTTTTTCCCTGCCTACCACCACCCCACCCTCCTGATTCACACCTCAAAGCCTAGGAATCCTCATATCTATGGTTTACCTGGGGCCTAGAATGCTCACTTTGTTTTATGCTCTGAGACCTATGTCCTTGCATTCCTTTTTGCAGACCTAGCTTCTTATTCACTCTTTCTCTGTCCTTGGTTCTTGCCTCGTACCTTGACTCTGGGAAAACAGAAAATGATGGGCAAAGGAATCTGCCTTCCAGCAGGTGCCAAGTGGTGGGTGGTGCAATGTAATCATCACCTGGGTCCAAGAGCAGAACCAGCTGCCCAGATGAGCATGCCAGGAACAGCATCCTCAGCCAGATTTATGAACTCAAGTGTTTTTACTTACTTCATCCATGCTCTGGGAGCAGATTTGGCCCAAGTAGGCCACAGGCACAGAAGACATGCCCTCAGACACACCCTGGTTTTGCTTCAAGCTCCTCTTTTACTACCAACACAGTGCATACCACCCAGACATCTAGTGACCGACCCCTTTAACTTTCCATCCTTCCCCAGCCGTGATCTAGCTGGGCTCCTGATTCAACCCTTGTGATTAGAGCATCTTGATTGGGTCTCAACTGTGATTTCTGGACTTGACCACTTACCTGATTGGCCAGCTGATCTTCCAGAATTTGATTGGCTGTCTATGTGACTAATCTCTTCCTTGTTGGTTTTGCCCTTTTCTTAATAACCTTCTCTGGAATCAACCACTTGTCATTGAAGTGGTCAGCTCCTTTTCTGTCTGTTGAATTCTGAGTCCCAGCCCCATTCCTCCTTAATCTGGACCTGTGCTGGCCAGGTCCCTTTATAAAACCCATTAGATCACTGTTCCAATCATAATATAAAGGAAAGGATAAAAAGCCCTCGATGTATGTTTTCTCCTTTAATATTCACCACATTCCTATGAAGGAGAAAGGATTAACCTATTGACCAAAAATAAAAAATAAAAAAAAAAAAAGAAAAGAGAGGAGACTCA
Source organism: Orycteropus afer afer (assembly GCF_000298275.1). Lineage (NCBI taxonomy): Eukaryota > Metazoa > Chordata > Mammalia > Tubulidentata > Orycteropodidae > Orycteropus > Orycteropus afer. The sequence continues at coordinate 10,217,242 of NW_006921681.1, read as the reverse complement.
AAGAGGGTGATTACCCAAGGTCACACAACACAGGCAACTTCCAGATTTTCTGCCTTTATAACTTTCTCATCATAAATTAGACCCCAGAACTAACCAACTACCTACCATGATGAAGGCCTAGTTATCACAGTCAACAAATTTCATGTCTCTGGCTCAAATAATGACTTCAACAAAAGTGTCTTTCTTCAAAATGCACAAGCAAGGAGAATTGTTGGAAAAAGAACCAATTGACTTTGTCAAAGGAAAAGAACTGACTGGCATTGAGTCAGAGTCCTGGGGACAACATGAGTACCCACAAGTGCTGGGTGATCTCTAGGCAAGCCAGTTTAAATTGAGGAGGAAAATGACAGTGTTCACCTTAACAAAGCAGTAGGTGCAGTGAAGCAAATACCTTCATGAAACTGTGTTGTCAAGGAAGAAAAGAAAGCTCAATCCCTGAGAACAGGTTTACAAAGGATTTATAGTTAAGATCAAAGGCAGCCACTGACTACCAACAGCAACAGTCAATTCATTACTTGTGGATTCTGTGTTTGCAAATTCATCTACTCCCTAAAATTTATTTGTAGACTCCAAATCAATACTCACATCTCCTGTGTGGTCACTCATGGTCATATGCAAAGCAGTGAAAAAGTTGAGTTACCCAATGCACATGCTCCCAGGTGAGGTTGAACAAGGTGACACTCTGCCTTCTGGCTGCACATTGCATTCTGTAAACAATGCTCTTTTCCTGGTCAATTTAGTGCTACTTGTTTTGAATTTTTATACTTTTTGTTGGTGATTTCACTATTTAAAATGGTCCCAAGTATGGTACTGAAGTACTCTGTACAGTTCTTAAGCTCAAAAAGGCAGTGATGAGGAAAAATACATGAGTTACATAAGCTTTGTTCAAGCATGAGTTATAGTGCTGTTGACCATGAGTTCAATGTTAATGAATCAGTAATATGTGTTAAGGAATCATTATATGGGCAAAATATAGAATGACAAAAGAAACATTAAAAGAAGATGGAAAGAAGATGGCGGACTAGGCAGAAGGATTGCACAGACCCTCTTCAACAAAGAAAAGGGAAACCAATAAATACAGACACAGAAGATAATCTTGGACCCCTGA
>NW_006921681.1:10204800-10211885 GCF_000298275.1 Orycteropus afer afer | reverse complement strand
TCATGAATATAGATGCAAAAATCTTCAACAAAATCCTAGCCAATAGACTCCAACAGCATATCAAGAAAATCATTCATCATGACCAAGTGGGGTTCAAACCAGGTATGCAGGGATGGTTCAACATTAGAAAAACAATCAGTGTAATCCACCACATAAATAAAAGAAGATGGAAAGAATACTAAAAAGAATTGATCAACATTCAATCAATTCCAGAAGGTAGTGTATGATCAAGAACCAATGGTCCTGAAGAAAGAAGTCCAAGTTGTACTAAAGGCAATGGTTAAAAAAAAAAAAAAAAAGGCTCCAGAAATTGGTGGAATACCAACTGAGATGTTTTGACAAATGGATGCAATGTTGGAAGCCCTCACACATCTATGCCAAGAAATGGGGAAGACAAGCTACCTGGCCAACTGATGGAAGACATCCATATCTGTGCCTATTCCAAAGAAAGATGATCCAATAAAGTATCAAACAATATCATTAATATTACATGCAAGTAAAGTTTTGTTGAAAATAATTCAAAGACAGATTCAGCAGTATATTGACAAAGACTGCCACAAATTCAAGCCAGATTCAGAAGAGGACTTGGAATGAGGGATATCATTGCTGATGTCAGGTTGACCTTGGCTAAAAGCAGAGAACACCAGAAAGATGTTTACCTGTGTTTTATTCACTATGCAAAAGCATTCGACCGTGTGGATCATAATAAATTATGGATAACATTGAGAAGAATGAGAATTCCAGAACACTTAACTGTGGTCATAAGGAACCTGAACATAGATCAAAAGGCAGTTGTTAAAACAGAAAAGGGGGACACTGCATGTTTTAAAATCAGGAAGGATGTGTGCCATGTTTATATCTTTTCACAATACTTATTCAATCTGTATGCTGAGCAAATAATCTGAGAAGTTGGTCTTTATGAAGAACATGGCTTGAGGATTGGAAGAAGTCTCATTAACAGCCTCTGATATGCAAATAACACAAGTTTGCTTGCTGAAAGTGAAGAGGACTTGAAGCACTTATTGATGAAGATCAAAGACTCCAGCCTTCAGTATGGATTACACCATACAAACAAAAATCCTCACAACTGGACCAATAAGCAACTTCATCATAAATGGAGAAAAGATTAAAGTTTGCAAGGATTTCATTTTACTTGGATTCACAATCAATATTCAAGGTAACACACACACACACACACAAAACCTCTCTGCTGTCAAGTTGGATCCGACTCATACAGAACCCTCTTGGGCTTCCGAGGTGGTGTCACTATGGAAGTGGATTGCCCCATCTTCCTTCAGAGGAGTGCCTGATGGATTTGAACCTCCAGCCTTCTGATTACCAGTCAAACGCCTTAGGCACTATGCTACCAGAGCTCCTCTCAAGGAAGCAGCAGTCAAGAAATCAAAAGACGTAATGCATTGGGCAAATCTGCTGCAAAACAATCTCTTTAAAATATTAAGAGGCAAAGGTGTCATTTTAAAGACTAGCATGCTCCTAACTCAAGCCATGATATTTTCAATCACCTCATATGCATGTGAAAGCTGGACAATAAATAAGGAAGACCACAAAAGAATTGATACATTTGAATTATGGTGTTGAGAAAGAATATTGAATATATCATGGTCTGCCAGAAGAACAAACAAATCTATCTTGGAAGAAGTACATCCATAATGCTCCCTACAAACAAGGATGGTGAGACTTTGTCTCACATACTTAGTCATGTTATCAGGAGGGAATAGTCCCTGGAGAAGGACCTCATGCTTGGGAAAGTGGAAGGTCAGCAAAAAAGAGGAAGACCCTCAAGAAAATGGATTGAGGACTTCCAGCAAGATGAAGGAATAAGAAGACAAGCTACACAGACACTCCTCAACAAAGAAAAGAGAAACCAATTGACAGAGATACAGAGGATAATCCTGGAGCCCTGAGCTTTGAAAGAAGGTACACAGAAGTGGATAAGGCACCAACTATTGGAAATACCTGAATGAAAACAGTGAGTACAGAGATGGTCAGAGCAGTGGACTATCAGGTACTCTGACAGGACCAACAGCCTGAATATTTCCCAGTAGTATTGGGACCTGAGAATTGGCCTAAAGAATGGCCCTGGTTGCCAAAGACTGCAGGGATGACTGCACTGGTGACCTGTGACTAGGAAGGGAAACAGCAAGGAGGAAGGCAATCTGAGCTGTGGACTTTCCACTGTCTGGAGGGCACAGCCATTGTGATTGTTTACACGTGGCAGCCATTTTGGACACTTAAAATGACCAAGGGTGTGGCCATTTTGAATGTTTACAGGTAGTGGCTATTTTGGATATTTAAAGTGACTGAGGGCACAGCCATTTTGAATCTTTCTAAGTGGCAGCCATTTTGGATTTTAAAGTGACAGCATTCTCATTTGGATTCTAGGGACCTAAGAATAGGCTGTTTGCCAAGAATGGCAGGAACATACAGGAGGCTGACAAGAGGAAAGGAGACAGGTGATGAGTGTATAAGTGCTGTCAACTAACAAATAGAGGAGCACAACACAGTACCCTGCTTACTTAGATAACATACAAAGAAAACAAAAATCATGGGCAAGTCACTCCAATGTACAATCACCAATTAAATATAAACATAAGAATGTCACAAAGCCTCAGAGACAACAGAGCATCACAGTCCACACAAAGAAGCAGGATAAAGCAGGAGAAACAAGGGACCAGGATACAGACCCAAAACACATCCCTGAGGAAGAAGCAGGATTGGAACTCTCTGATAAGGAATTAAAAAGAATTATATTTAGATATCTTCAACTAATTGAGAGGCAGATCAAGGAAAACACTGACAAAATTGAGGAAAACATGGACAAAACCCTAGAAGAATTTTGGAAGATAACACAAGAATAAAATGACAACATAAATGAAAATTTAGAAATGATACAAAATCTACACACAGAAATCCAGAAGATTAATACTAAATTTTCAGAAAAAGATAAGACTAAATGGGCAAAGGAGTAGAATTGAATCAATGGAAGACAGAATTAGTGAGATTGAAGGCATATACCTGAATACTTATTTGGAAAGGGAACAATCAGAAAGAAGATCAAAACAATGAAGAAAGCCTAAGGTTCATGTGGGATACCATCAAAAGGAATAACCTACATGTAATTAGAATTCTAGAACAGGAGGAGACAAAGAAAACCACAGAGAAAATTGTCAAAGATTTGTTGGAAGAGAATGTCCCTGGTATGATGAAAGATGAGAATATATCCATTCAAGAAGTCCAACAAACCCCAAACAAGATAGACCCCAAAAGAAAATCACCAAGACATATCATCATCAAACTCACCAAAACCAAAAACAAAGAAAGAATCCTGAAAACAGCATGAGAAAAACAAAAAGTTACCTACAAGAGGCAACCAATAAGACCAAGCTCAGATTTCTCAGCAGAAAACATGCAGGCGAGAAGACAATGGGATGGTATACATAAAACCCTGAAAGAGAAAAATTTCCATCCAAGAATTATATACCCAGCAAAATTGTCCCTCAAATATGATGGTGAAATTAGGACATTTCCAGATAATCAGAAATTAAAGGAATTTGTTAAAACCAGACCAATCTTACAAGAGATGCTAAAGGGAGTTCTTTGGACAGAGAAGCAACAACAGCCAACAACAACTGACCATTGACACACATGATGATATAACCCAGAAACCAACCCAGCTATGGAAGTATCCAAAGTAAATAAGCCTACAACATTGTAAACAGGGAACCAGAGACATCAAGTGAAAAAGGAGAACAACTACAAGCCAAAAAGAGGGGGAAAAAACTGTTGTTACAGAACTTCTAGATGGTAGGGAAGTCAAGACAACTACAAGATAGAACGGACTGTTCTAAACTTGAGAATAAAACTATAAATCACAGGGCAACCTCAAACAAAAGTGATAAACCTTCACATCAAAATCAAAAAGAGGACCAGCACAAATACTTAGCAAATACTAAAACAATAGCAACAAAGGAAGTGATAACACGATTCATAAACAAAATGAGCTCTCATAAAAAATTATGTGGAACAACGAAATCAACACCATGAAAAAGCACATAACAAAAATGACAGCAACAAATTCATATCTGCTGATAATTAATGCTATGCAGCACTAAAGAATAATGTAGAGTCTGCAAAACACTGCATAACATGGATGAACTTGGAGCACATTATGCTGAGTGAAATGTCAATCACAGAAGGACAAATATAGTATTAGTTCATTGCTGTGGAGAGTCAAGGAAAGTTTTATATATGGAGGGAAACTTTCTTTGTTGGTTGCCAGGGGTGGGAGGGAACACTGAAAAAAAAATGCATTGACCTATATCATTTTAGTTTTGTGTATTTCATTGTATATAAATTATATTTCAATAAAATGTATTAAAAAGAAAGAAAGAAAATGAATTGACATAGTTGTGGCTGCAAAAATGGTCTCAAACAGCAACAACTCAAGTGAAGATGGCGTAGGACCAGTGGTTGTGTTGTTCTGAATAGGAACTGACTTGATGGCACCTAACAACAGCAAAACAGAAACACACATGAAACAGTCTACATCTTGATCAGTTGATGATAATGTTGTGACCAGAGGCTCACAGGAACCTAACCCCATATTTCCTTTAGGAGTAATGGATCAGTAGTCACTAATTCAGTGTTTCCAATGATATTACAGAATATAAATACGATGAACAATGAGAATCCATTGTATTTGAATGTCCATTTGAAAAGCTTGAGAAATTATCCCTGACTTGTGATAGCTTCACTTCCAAAAGTTATCCAGTAACCTGCTAGAATGGGAGCCCCCACATGTCAAAGATTATTGTCTGTTTCACTCATGGATGTACCCCAAGAGCTAGACCAATGCCTGGACACAACTAAAACTCAATACATGTCTGTTGAACCATGGAGTTCATCATTCCAGGGTTATCTGTGTTATAGCAGGACCAGATCTATACCTCTGCCCTGTATGAATGAATATTACAGCCTGGAAAGTTTCCACTGCAGCACCAGGCAGCATCTTACTAAGGATTACTCAGAAAAGATGCTCTTCCTCCATGTACATGTTGTTACAACAGATATTATCAGTTTCTTTGTGCATCTTCATTGGAGAATTAGCACCCCTCACCATTGCCAATTCTTCTATTGAGCAGAAATGGGGTTATCTATATGGACAGCTAATGTATCCATCACCCTCAATAACATGAACACAGGAAGTTGCCTCCAATTGTCCATCTGCCTCTGCCCTTGTGAAAGCTCCCCTCTGTGGCCAAAGAGAGGAACTGCAGAAGGAAAATCCTCCATCAGTCCTTGAGCGTGCAGTTTGTGCTTGTCTACTAACCTAAACCTTGGCAGTTCAAACCCACCTAGTGGCAGTGTAGAGGAGAGGCCTGGTGATCTGCTCCCATAATGATCACAGCCAGGAAATCCAAATGGAGCACTAAACTCTGTAACGCACAGGTTCGCCGTGAGTTGAAACAGACTTGGCAACACCAAATTTGGTTTTGGCTTTAGAGTGTGTATCACTTCTACTCCTACCTTTGTCTCTAATAGCTGTAGGGAAACGTCTCGTAACCCATTGGATTCCTAGAGGCCTCGTCTGGAAAATGAGGAAATTGCATCAAGCAGTTTCTGAGAACACCTAGTTAGCTCTTCCCCTTCCTGATGCAATTCTACTCCAATCCCCCAGGGTCCCATCCAAATCTGACAATCCTGCATGGAGCCCTGTAGCCCTCATTGACCTCTGCTTGCTGTTTTGTTCCATCTAGTGAATGTTTCGGTTGGAGCTCATGGCAAACCAGAATCAGTTCTTACCATGTCCTGCTCTTGTTTTAGTTATTTATTCCCTTCCATCCTTGCCCCACCCCCCCCGCCATTCCTATCACCCCTTAGTGATCTTTTTCTGATCCCTTTATTCTTTCCATGGCTCCACCAATCTCATACTTCTTCTGTCTCTGTGGCTTTGCAGTGTGTGGTTAATATCTGGTAGGGAAAATCCCTCTACTTTATTCATCTTTTCCTAGATTGGCTCAGTCATACCTTCCTAATTTCCTCCTTTTCCTAGGGATTCAGTCTGCTGCTGTGGATTCCAGGGTCCATAAGACTGATCCATCTCAGCACAGGACGCAAACTAAAAGACCTGAGCCCTGTCTGAGAATCTAAAATCAGAGGCACTTGCTGTGTATAAATAGAGCAGTCTGAAACCAGAGTTTTAATGTTATTGTAGTCTTGATATGAATCTAGAAACCATGTTGAATTTTAAACTTACCTTTTCTACTAATCAGAAACTTTACATGGAAAGGAAACAGACCCCAGATAAGCAAAGCTACTAAAGAAGAACCAAGTAGGAAGCCTCACATTCCCAACCTCAAAACCTACTACACAGCTATGGGAGTCAGAACAGCCCGGTACTGGGACAATGACAGACTCTGGACCAATGGAACAGAACTGAGAACCCAGAAGTAATGCACATACTTACGGACAGCTGATATTTGACAGAGGACTGAAACCCATTAAATGGAGATGAGACCGTCTTTTTAATAAATGGTGCTGGCAAAACTGTATATCCATTTGCAGAAAACTGAAACAGAAAACAGGATCCATGTCTTTCACCATGTACAAAAAATTACTCAAGACAGATCAGAGACTTAAATATAGAACCTAAAACTATAAAGTTCATCAAAGGAAAAGTAGGGACAAACTTAGGGTCCCTAATACATGGCATAAATACATATCGAACATAACTAAAAATAGCAGAAGACAAACTAGATGACTAAGACTTCTTAAATACTAAATATTCACGTGCATCAAAAGACTTCACCAATGGGTAAAAAGAAAGTCTACTGACTGGGAAAAGTAATTTGGTAATGTTATATCAGATGAGAGACTAATCTCTAAAATTTATGGAAAACGTCAATACCTTAACAACAAAAGGACAAACAATCCAATTTAAAAATGGGAAAAGGACATGAACAGATACTTCACCAAAGAAGATATTCAGGTGGCTAACAAACACATTGTTGTTGTTGTTGTTGCTATGTGCCTTCGAGTCGGACCCGACTCATAGCGACCCCTCC
>NW_006921681.1:10201696-10203734 GCF_000298275.1 Orycteropus afer afer | reverse complement strand
CACCAACCTTCTGGTTAGCAGTCAAGTGTCTTAGGCACTATGCTACCCAGGCTATATGGAGGATGGAGAATTTCCTGAGCCTTGTCTGTGGAGTAAGCTGGCAAGCCCTGGACTTCCTTCTAGGCATTCTCAAATCTCCTCCCATGCCCACAGTGAGTGGAGTGCACTGCATAAAACCAAAATCAACCAAACAAAACCACTTGAGCCAAGCTGACCCTGACTCATGGCGACACCACGTATGTCAGAGTAGAACTACTCCACAGGGTTTTCAAGGCTGTGGCCTTTCTTTCAAAGGACCTCTGGTTGGATTCGAATCACCGACCTTCCAATTAGTAGCCAAGCACTTAACCATTTGTACTACCCTGGGACTTGGTCTGCATAAAATCCAAACCCAAAACCAAACCCACGGCTGTTAAGTCAATTTCCACTCATTGAGAGATCCTATAGAACAGACTAGAAATGTTCCACAGGGCTTCCAAGGCTGTAAATCGTTACAGAAGCAGACTGCTGTATCTTTCTCCCATAGAGGTGGTGGGTTCAAACTGCTCATTTTTGGTTAGCAGTTGAGCACTTTAACCACTGTGCTACCAGGGATCCTTCTGCATAGAACCAAACCAAACCAAAGTCACTGCCATCAAATTGATTCTGACTCATAGCAACCCCCCCATAGGGTTTCCAAAGCTATAAATATTTATGGAAGCTGATTGCTTCATCTTCCTTCTGCAGAGCAGCTGGTGAATTTGAATCATCGACCTTTTGGTTAGCAGACAAATGCTTTAACTACTGCATCACCAGAGCTCCCCTCTGCATAGAACAGGGCCCCATTAATGTTTACTGAATAAAACACTTACTAAATGAATAAGTACTTATAAAATTGAAATATTTATTTTAAATTAAAGAATAATTTAAAGAACTTGCTAAAAGGACAAAGAGGTGGCATTTTCTGACCTCCTCTAACTGCACAAAAGAAAGACAGAATCACCATCAGCAGCCCAAGGTCTATTCCTCTAAAGCCAAACATGATACCACCCTCTAGCCCTCTTATCATCCTGACACCAACTATCCTTCCCACAGCACCCACTACCTCTCTGCTGGGTTCGATAATTCACTGCAGTGGCCAAATAGAACTCACAGATTGTGGGATTTATTAGGGAAGCAACAGGCTACAATTCAAGTTTAGGAACGCATTCAGTCTCTCTCAGATGGCCATCTCCCAGTCTCTCAGTAGCACATTTCTCTCTCAGGACTGTGTGTCTCTCTCATGTCTCTCTATCTCTTTCAGCAAATGTGTCTCTCTCAGCAGCATTTCTCTCAGCTGGCAATGAGAGAGATTCTCCTCTGCCTTTAGGAAGATTCATTTTGAGCCTGGCAGAGTGGCAAAACTAACCAATCCCAACATCAGAATTCTGTACACCTGAGAGAGAGTGAACTTCCCAGAAGATTGCTTCCTGCTGCTCCAATAGAAATACCCCAGGTGGATGACTTTAACAATCAGCTACTCAGTTCCTCATGGTAAAGTGGGAGTTACAAAGATTATGGCTAGTCTTCCTTCCAAGGAGTGCCTGGTGGGTTTGAACTGTCAACCTTCTAGTTAGCAGTCAAATGCCTTAGGCACTACACCACCAAATCTCCCAGAAAAACCATACCATACAATTTACTACACTGCAGAACTGAACTATTTGTTAAATTAAATGAATCTGAACAGATGAGATGGTGAATTCAAACATGCTTCACAAGCAACATAGTAACAAACCCAAACTAGGATACTTCAAACAGTCCGGAACGGAAACTGAACAGCAAACCAAAATTGGCTCCAGTTTAGGATAATCCAGTGTGGGTTTATCAAAGTTAGAGAATTAAGAAACTAAAAGGGAACCCATTTTATAGGTGAGAATACTGAGTCCAGAGAGGTTAAGCAACTTGTTCAGAGTCACCCAGCTTGTTACTGGCAGATTTAAGACTTGGCTGCCAAGTAGGCATTCTTTCCATTTTATTTAGCATCCTTGACTTTTAAGTCAGGATTTCAACATGGGAATTA
>NW_006921681.1:10199259-10200583 GCF_000298275.1 Orycteropus afer afer | reverse complement strand
ATTGCCCAACCTTCCTTCCGAGGAGTGGCTGGTGGGTTTGAACCGCCAGCCGTCTGGTTAGCAGTCAAGTGCTTTAGCCACTATGCTACCAGAGCTCCATATACCCATGTTAAGGCAACTTCACTTTCTGTAGGCATCCCCTCTTGTGTCTTACTTAGACTGAAGATTTTTGCTCCTTTACTCCTCACAACAGACATCTCTGTTCTGTATGTTTCTATGACATTGTCAAGTCCCATAAGGTATAAGTCACTATTGTGCTTTCAAAATACATATGTATGATCACTCATAACATGAAGTTAAAAATAGAAATGTCTACCTTTGTGAGGCTCTGTAATGTTAACTATACACCATTAGAAATCTGTGAGTCACTAGGAAGTTATTTAGAAAATTAGGCATAGAAAAATAGAAATATGTGACATATGTAAAGAATGTAAACAAGTTTTGAGTTGACTTTGACCTGACATGCTGTGATGAAGAAGACATAGCACAGTTAATCTTTGTAAACTATCCTTGAGACATAAGTCTAAACAACCTCCCTAAGCTCTAACCTTGAAGAACAAATGTGACATATGGCTAATCTCTAACCCTGGAGAAATAATATACCAGTGTCTGAGTCACACTGGCCCTTATTATGTGAGGCCAAAGTGAGAATTCTACATGTAAACCCTGAATTCCTGTGAGTTCAGGAAGTCACTAAGAGAAGGCAAAGGCAAAGAGATTTTTCTCTTGTCTCTTACTCCCTCTGAAGACCAAGAGTCTATTGAGCCTCTGACTGCTGCTGCCAACTTTGCACCCTAGCTATGAAAGACCTCCACCAAGTTTGACCTAAGGTTAAGCCTTCCACTAGAGACCTCTCATTAAAGGTAAAAGTCTGAATTCTAAAGATTTGAACTCTAACCATTGAACTAATACTGTAATTGTAATGGTGAATTCTGAGTCTCTGGTCCTCAATGAATGTTGTGAGTCTTACTTCCACACCTTGCCATAACTACCTTGCAGTAAATGAAATGAGTTTATATATATAAACCTAAGTATCTTTCTATTAATTTTCTAGGATAAAATCCTGCACAATACTCACTGCCTAGACTAAGATATCAAGGAGTGACAACTTATTGCACAGCTATAATTCTTTTTATTTAATTTCAATTAATGAATTTTTGAGGTGGGCACTATCCCCACCCTCTACTATTTTTTCTGATAAGGAAACTGAGACTCATAGAGTTCAATGTCATCCATTGGAAACAGGTTGTGAACACTATTCGTCTGCCTTACCCAAAACAAATCCATAAATCTCTTTCCACTACCCTAGGATTTCAAAAACTTG
>NW_006921681.1:10197844-10198914 GCF_000298275.1 Orycteropus afer afer | reverse complement strand
GATTGACAGAGTTACAGAAGATAATCCTGGAGCCCTGAGCTTTGAAAGGAAGTATATAGAAATGGATTAGGCAACAACTAGTGGAAAAACATGAGTGAAAACAGTAAGAATGGAGATGGTCAGAGCTGCAGACTGTCAGCTACTCTGGAGGAACCAACAGCCTGAATATTTCCAAGTGTTGTTGGAACCTGAGAATTGACCTAAAGATCAGCCTTAGTCACCAAGGGCTGCAGGGACAACTGTGCTGGTGGCCTATGACTAGGAAGGGAAACAGCAAGAAGGGAGACAATCTGAGCTGTGGCCTTTCAGCTATCCAGAGGGTGCAGCCATTTTGATTGGTTACAGGTTGTGGCCATTTTGGATATTTAAAGTGACAGCACTCTCATGCAGATTCCAGGGACCTAAGAATAGGCTCCATTTGCCAAGGATGGCAGGGAAATATGGGAGGCTGACAATGGGAAAGGAGAAAAGTGGAGGATGTATAGGTGCTGCTAACTAGCAGATAGAGAACACAGTACTCTGCATATGTAGATAACATCCAAACAAAACAAAGAAATATATCATGGACAAGTCACTCCAACATGTTATCACCAATTAAATATAAACACAAAAATGTCACAGTCTCAGAGACAACAGTCCGCACAAAGAAGCAAGATAAAGCAGGAGAAACAAGGGACCAAAACACATACTTGAGGAAGAAGCAGCATTGGAACTCCATGATAAGGAATTCAAAAGAATTCTATTTAGGTACTTTCAACAGGTTGAGAGACAGATCAAGGAAAACACTGACAAAATTGAGGAAAACAGAGAGGAAACCCTAGAACAATTTGAAAAGACAATACAAGAACAAAATGACAAAATAAATGAAAACTTAGAAATGACACAAAATCTACACACAGAAATCCAAGACGTTAATACTAAATTTTCAGAAATGGATAATACATTGAACACGCAAAGGAGTAGAACTGAATCAATGGATGACAGAATTAGTGAGAATGAAGATGAATACTTGAATATTTCTTTGGAAAGGGATCAATAAGAAAAAAAGAGATCAAAACAAAATGAAGAAA
>NW_006921681.1:10194353-10195734 GCF_000298275.1 Orycteropus afer afer | reverse complement strand
CCAGCCACTCCTCAGAAGGAAGATGGGGCAATCTACTTCTGAAGTGATATCACCTTGGAAACCCAAGGAGGGGGTCACTATGAGTCAGATATGACTCTACAGCAGTATACGACAACAATATACAACAATAGTATGCTAGGGATGACAAATTGAAAGGGAATGGCATCACATTTATCATCAAAAAGAACATTTCAAGGTCTATTCTGATATACAACACTATCAGGGATAGAATAATATCCATACACCTATAAGAGAGACAGGGAGCTCTGGAAGCATAGTGGCTAAGGCACTTGACTGCTAACCAGAAGGCTGGTGGTTCAAACCCACCAGTCACTCCTCGGAAGGAAGATGGGGAAATCTACTTCCGTAGTGATACTGCCTCGGAAACCCAATGAGGGGTCGCTATGAGTCAGGTCCGACTCGATGGCACATAACAACAACAACAACATAAGAGAGACAAGTTAATACTACTATTTTTCAAATGTATGCACTAACCACTAATACCAAAGATGAAGAAATTAAAGATTTTTACCAATTTCCACAATCTGAAATTGATCAAATATGCAATCAAGATGCATTGATAATTACTGGTGATTGGGATGGGAAAGTTGAAAACAAAGAAGAAGGCTCAGTAGCTGGAAACAATAACCTTGGGGATGGAAATGACGCTGGAGACTGCATGATAGAATTGCAAGACCAATGACTTATTCATGGAAAACACTTTTCTTCAACAACATAAACAGTGACTATACACATGGATATTGTGGGATGGAATATACAGGAATCAAACTGATTATATCTATGGAAAAAGATGATAGAGAAGCTCAATACTATCATTCATAACAAGGCCAGGGACAGACTACAGAACAGATCATCAATTGCTCATATACAAGTTCAAGTTGAAGTTGAAGAAAATTGAAGCAAGTCCCCAAGAGCCAAAGTATGACCTTGAGTATCTCCCACATGAATTTAGAGACCATCACAAGAATAAATTGGATGCAGTGACTGAAGACAGCAAAAGGTCATTAAAAGACAAGAAAGGAAGAAAAGACCAAAGTGGGTGTAAGAAAAAAGTCTGAAACTTTCTCTTGAATGAAAGTAGCTAGAGCCAGTAGAAGAAATGAAGTAAAAGAGATGAGCAGAAGATTTCAAAGGATAGCCCAAGAAGATAAAGTAAAGTATTATAATGAAATGTGCAAAGCCCTGGAGTTAGAAAACCAAAAGGGAAGAACACTCTTGGCATTTCTCAAGCTGAAAGAACTGAAGGAAAAATTCAAGCCTTGAGTTGCAGTGTTGAAGGATTCTATGGACAAAATAGGAGCTCTGATAGTGTAGTGCCTAAGGCACTTGACTGCTAACCAGAAGGCTGGCAGTTCAAACC
>NW_006921681.1:10173683-10194058 GCF_000298275.1 Orycteropus afer afer | reverse complement strand
CCAATTGAGATGTTTCCACAAAAGGATGCAATGCTAGAAGTGCTTACTCATCTATGCCAAGAATTGGAAGGCAGATACCTGGCCAACTGACTAGAAGAGTCATTTTTATGCCCATACCAAAGAAAGGTGATCCAACAAAATGTGGAAATTACTGAACCACATCATTAATCTCACACACAAGTAAAATTTTGCTGGAGATAATTAAAAAATGGCTGCAGCAGCACTTTGCTGTGTTTTTTATATACTCCAGCTTCTCAGATTATTTCCTCAGCACATAGATTGAATAAATTTCTAGCTTTGCCTTGCCAGAAATTCAAGAGGAATTCAGAAGAGGGTGTGGAATGAGGGATATCATTGTTGATGTCAGATGTATCTTGGCTGAAAGGAGAAAATACCAGAAAAATGTTTGCTATGATCTATAGTCAAATACCTTGCCTATGCAAAGGTAGTAGACTGGATCATAACAAATTATCAAAAACATTGAGAAGAAAGGGAATTCCAGAACACTTAATAGTGCTCATGTGGAACCTGTACATGGACCAAGAGGCTGTCATTTGAACAGAACAAAATAATTCTGCATGGTTGAAAATCAGGAAAGGTGTGTGTCAGGGTTGTATCCTTTCACCATACATAGTCAATCTATATGCTGAGGAAATAATCTGAGAAGCCGGAGTATATGAAGAACACAGCATGAGGACTGGAGGAAGACTCTTAGGAAACAACATAGTGCCTTGGGCAACTCTGCTGCAAAAGACCTCTTTAAAAGTGTTACAAAACATCCTGAGACCGAAAGAACTAGATGGTACTGAGTTACCAATGCCAATGGCTCAGAAAGGGATCAAACCTGGAGATTCTGGAGAGAGTGGGAGGAAAAATGTGGAACAAAATTCAAAAACACAAAAATGACCAGAATTACTGGTCTGATAGAGTCTGGTGGAATCCCCAAGACTATGTCCCCAAGTTACCCTTCGGGCCTAGAATTGGACTCAGTCCCATGGATTGGCTGTCAGCCCAATAGCAGAAAGACCTAAATGCAGAACACCTACCGCAGGGCGATGCACCCACCTACTCTAGGGAGATACACCCCTTAGAGCAGTCAGCCATGGGGCACCAGAAGGATAGCATTCACGTAGAGGGAAAGCTGGACAGACAGAAGTTAAGAAGGGCTTTGGTAGAGGGTAGTTACAGGGACGGGAGGGGAGGTAATTGGGACATGAACTCAAATGTACATGAACTGTTCAATGTAAAACAAATTTCACTCTGTAAATTTGCACCCAGGGCACAATAAAATTTAAATGAATAAATGAAGTGTTATAAAGCAAAGATATCACTCTGAGGACTAAAGTGCACCTGACCCAAACCATGGTATTTTCAATTGCCTCATATGCATGTGAAAGCTGGATAATGAATAAGGAAGATTGCAGAATGGATGCCTGTGAATTACGGTGTTTGTGAAGAATATTGAATATACTATGGACTGCCAGGAGAATGCACAAATCTGTCTTAGACAAAGTACAGCTAGATTGTTCCTTATAAGTGAGAATGGCACAATTTGCCTCACGTACTTTGGACATATTATCAAGAGGGACTAGTCTCTGCAGAAGGACATCATGCTTGGTAAAGCAGAGGGTCAGAGAAAGAGGAAGACTCTCAACAAGCTGGATTGACACATTGGCTGCAACAACGGGCTCAAACATAGCAACGATTGTGAGGATGGCACAGGACTGGGCAGGGTTTCATTATGCTGTACAGATGTTGCTAGGAGCCAGAACCAACCCAAAGATACCAAACAACAACCTGGGGTGGAGATTGTCCCTGGTTGAGAACCCTTGCACCACACCATGGCCCTGTGAACCTACCACACAGGATGTGACTTTAACATGGATCTATGTCATCAATTTCATTAATGTCACACACAAGTAAAATCTCCCTGAAAATAATTCAAAAACAGTTACAGCAGTATATTGAAAGAGAACTTTCAGAAATACAAGCTGGATTCAGAAGAAGTTATGGAATGAGAGGTATTATAGCTCATGTCAGGTGGATCTTGCCTGAAAGCAAAGAATACCAGGAAAATGTCTACTTGTGTTTTGACTATGCAAAAGCATTTGATTGTGTGGATTATAACAAATTATAGATAACATTGAGAAGAACGAGAATTTCAAAACACATAATGGTGCTCATGAGGAACCTGTACATGGACCAGGTGGTTGTTCAAACAGAACAAGGGGGTACTGCATGGTTTAAAACCAGGAAGGAAGTGTGTCAGGGTTGTATTCTTTCACTATACTTTTTCAATCTGTATGCTGAGCGAATAATCTGAGAAGCTGGACTATATGAAGAAGAGCATGGGAACAGGATTGGAGGAAGACTCATTAACAACCTGCAATACACAGACAACAAAACTTTGCTTGCTGAATGTGAGGATGACTTGAGTACTTACTTATGAAGATTAAAGACTACAGTCTGCAGTATGGATTACACTTCAACATAAAGAAAACAAAAATCCTCACAACTGGACCAATAAGCATCATCACAATAAATACAGAAAAGATTGAAGCTGTCAAAGATTTCATATTACTTGGTTCCACAATCAAAACCAATGGAAGCAGCAGTCAAGACATTAGATGATGTACTTCACTGGGCAAATCTACTGCAAAAGACCTCTTTCAAGTAATAAAGAGCCAAGATGTCTCCTTGAAGACTAAGGTGCACCTAACCCAAGCCATAGTATTTTCAATGACCTCATATGCATGTGAAAGCTGGACAATAAATAAGGAAGACTAAAGAAGAGTTCATGCTTTAAAGTTGTCGTGTTGGTGAAGAATACTGAAAGTACCGTGGACTGCCAGAAGAATGAGCAAATCTGTCTTGGAAGAAGTACAGCTGGAATGCTCCTTGGAAGCAAGAATGACCAGGCTTCATCTCACCTGCTTTGGTCATGTTGTCAGAAGGGACCATTCCCTGGAGAAGCATATCATGTTTGGTAAGGTGGAGGGTCAGTGAAAAAGGGGAAGGCCTTTAACAAAATGGGTGACACAGTGGCTGCAACAATGGGCTCAGGTAAAGCAAAGATTGTGAGGCTGGCACAGGACCAGGCAGTATCTCGTTCTGCTGTACATAGGATCGCTATGAGTTGAAGAGAACTCAACAGCACCTAACAACAACATGTCATCAGATCTGTGTAAATACAAAGGTCCTGATTTTGCTTCTAGTTTTGTGTAGAGAGGCAGTTTAACATAATGGTCAATGGTGTATATTCTGCAGCCAGCTTCCCTGGGTTCAAATGATGACTGTACACCTAAACAACTGTTGACTTTCAGTGAATCACTTAATCTGACAGAGGATGATGGTATTATTGCAGTTGGATATTCCTAATTTAATCAACAGAATCTTAGGAATGAGCATCCACTCTGTGTGAAGTACTTTTTTAGGCATTATGAAAATGGGGTGAGGTATGAATCAAGGAAAATTGAGGTAAAAATTTACAAAGATTATGAAAGGCAAGCTTTTTACTTTGCAGCAACAATTGCCTGCTGCTAGGTATCGTGGAGTCGGTTTTGACTTGTAGCCACCATATGCACAACAGAATGAAATACAGCCTGGTCAGGTGCCACCCTCACAATCCTTGCTAAGCTTGTGCCCATCATTGTAACCATTGTGTCACCCATCTCACTGATGGTCTTCCCCTTTTTCACTGACCCTCTACTTTACCAAGCATGATACCCTTCTCCAAGGACTGGTCCTTCCTAATAGCATAACCAAAGTAGGTGAGACGAAGTCTGGCCATTCTTGCTTCTAAGGAGCATTCCCCTTTAGGAGAGTGGGTTAGGGTTGGGGAGTGAAACCAAATGTAATTTAAAATAATAATAATAAAAAAAGCATTCTGGGTGTACTTCCTCCAGGACAGATTTGTTTGTTCTTCTAGCAGTCCATGGTACATTCAATTTTCTTCACCAACACCACAATTCAAATGCATCAATTATTTTTTTTTTTAATTTTATTTTGATTTGGGTGAAGATTTACAGAGTAAATTCACTTTTCATACAGCAGTTCACATATACTTTGTCTCATGTCATTGACCAAAATTTATGATACAACAGCTCCCCTCCCACTTCCTCCCCATAGCCACCTCTTCCCAGTGTCCATCCCTCCATACTCTTCTGCGCCCTGAGCTGTCTCCCTGTCAAATGCATCAATTCTTCTGAGATCTTCTTAATTCATTGTCCAGCTCTCACATGCATATGAGATGACTGAAAATACTGTGGTATATGTCAGGTGCACCTTAGTCTTCAAAGTGACATCTTTGCTTTGTAACACTTTAAAGAGTTCTTTTGCAGCAGATTTCCCCAATGTAATATGCTATTTGATAACTTGACTACTGTTTCCATGTGATGTGGATCTAAGTAAAATAAAATCCCTGACATCAATCTTTTCTGTTTATCATGAAGTTGCTTATCGGTCCAGCTGTGAGGATTTTTGTATTCTTATGTTGAGATGTAATCCATACTGAAGACTGTAGTGTTTGATCTTCATCAGTGCTTCAAGTTTTTTCCACTTTCAGCAAGTATGGCTGTGTCATCTGCATATCTCAGGTTGTTAATGAGTCTTCTTCCAATCCTGATGTCGTGTTCTTCACATAATCCAGCTTCTCAGATTATTTGCTCAGCAAACAGACTGAATAAGTATGGTGAAAGGATACAGCCCTGATGCACACCTTTCTTGATTTTAAACCATGCAGTAGTCCCTTGTTCTATTCAAACTGCCTCTTGGTCTATGTATAGATTCCTTCTGACCACCATTAAGTGTTCTGGAATTCCCATTCCTAACACTTGCCTGTTGTTGTTGTTATGTGCCGTTGAGTCGGACCTGACTCGTAGCAACCCCTCCCTGGGTTTCCGAAGCAGTATCACTACGGAAGTAGATTGCTCAACCTTCCTTCTGAGGAGTGGCTGGTAAGTTTGAACCGCCAGCCTTCTGGTAAGCAGTCAAGTGCCTTAGGCACTGTGCTACCAGAAGGAGATATTAAAACTGGGTGCTATGTCTCATTACAGCTCGTCCTAACTACCCAAAGCTGACAAACAACCAGGGACTTGAAGGCATCCCAGCATCTGGACCCTCACTGACTAAGGTTTTGACCTGACCAATGAATAATAGAAATGTTTTAACGAAGTGTATGGGCTCATGGACTTGTTCTGCCCTATCCAGGCATGACCACCAGGAACTAGCACCCTCCAGTTTCTGGAAGATGGAAACCCCTAACTCTTTCTCATCAGAAAACTACTCAATGAATTTCTTGACTGATGACTGTTCCCTTGCCTGGCCAGTAAATGAATTCAAGCTCACTTTTATGTTCACTCTACTAGCCATTATCTTTGCCTTTTACAAACCCTTAGCACAGTGCTGGGCACATAGGAAATGAGTCACTGTTAATCACCTCTGACTCATGTGTGTCAGAATAGAACTGTGCTCCATAGGGTTTTCAATGGTTGATTTTTCAGAAGCAGATTGCCAGGCCTTTCTTCTAAGGTTCCTCTGAGTAGACTCAAACTTCAACTTTTCAGTTAGTAGCAAAGTGTGTTACCCATTTACCCCACCCAGGAATTCCAGCATAGTAACTGTTCAATAAACAGTATCTATTACTGTTATGGTTGTGTAGTCTTGTTCACACCTCTGGTGGCATAGCACCTAAGGTATTTGACTGCTAACCAGAAGGCTGGCAATTCATACGCACAAGCCACTCTTCGGAAGGAAGATTTGGCAATCTACTTCCACAGTGATACTGCCTCGGAAACCCAAGGAGGGGTTGCTATGAGCTGGGACTGACTCAAAGACAGTGAGTGAGTGAGTGAGTCCTGTGCAAACACTTTCCCTAGGCCCCCCTCTTATCTATCCTAGGCTTCTCACCCCTTAGCAGGACATAGTAATTAAGAAGCACAAATTATCCAGTTTACTGTCATAAGGAAGACACAATGCAGAAGGCAAAATTTCATCTGGTGGTTGATGGTAAGAGGGACTTTGGCAGTGAGGAAATGCCCACCAAGAACCAGCATGCCAGCTGCCAGGTCAAAGATACACCAAGAGACCAGGAGGCCAAGAGAAGCATGGAGTTCTTGTTCCTTGAAAGTAGAGAAGACAGTGAAACTCCCTGACCCACAGACTCGGTCACCTTCTCCTTGACTACGTGGCTCCAGAGCCTGAGTTTCCCCTATAGGCAGAGACTTTGGTAAATTCAAAAGCTCCTCATGTAAAGTGATGGATGACATCAGATCTCCACCTGTCCCTGCAGGAGTGAGGCCCAGGCACCTTGTCCCCAGAGAAGGAGTGTACTTAATCACTTCAGCCTGAGGAACATTGCCCTGGCTGAGGGGCCTTCTGAGAGACAACCCAGACCCTGGCCAGTGTCCTGAGAAATTGGCAAACCTTGAAAATCTGTCTTCAGTGTGCCCTGTGGCTGTAAAATCTGAGATAGAGGCTGGCCTGGAGGCTGAGTTCAGCTTGGGTGAGGAAGGACAATCTCAAAATCACCCCGCCCCACTCTCATCTCTCCTGCCCCTGCCCCAGGGCCAAATTCTCAGGTTAAAGAATCAGCTTCATAATTACTCCTCTCAGATTTATACCCCTTGATCCGAATGTTCCTCCTCCAGAGGCAGAAAAAGGGAAGGGAAGAGAAGAGAGGTAAAAGTCCCCTTTTCACTGAAGTATTCAACAGACTGAGGAATAAGCATCCACTCTGTGCCAAGCACTTTTCAAGGCATTATGGATAGAGAATGAAGTATGAATCAGGGAAAATTGGAAGTTGTCAAAATGAAATGCTTGAAGCTCAATATCCTAGGCATAAATGAGCTGAAGTGGACTGGTATTGGTCTTTTTGACTCCTCAGAAGTATGAATGGTGAGACTGTGACTCTGTTTGGACATGTCATCAGGAAAAACTAGTCACCAGAAAAGAACATCATAGTTGGTAAAGGGTAAATGAGAATGAGAGAATTATTCAATGAGATGGATTAACACAGTAGCCCAAAAAATGGACTGAAAAATGCCAATGATCATGAAGCTGATGGAGGGCCAGGCAACATTTCTTCTGCTATACGTAAGGTCTCCATGAGCCAGAGCTGGCTTGACTGCAACAACAACAACAACGTGGATGCAGGAGTGGATGAACAAGCAAGATACCTGCCCCGTGGGGTTTGTAGTGGGTTGAAAAGTGTCCCTCAAGAGCTATGTCCACCCAGAATCTCAGAATGCAACCTTATTTGGAATAAGGATCTTTGCAGATGTGATTAAGGTAAGGCTCTTGAGACAAGAACCTCCTGGAATAAGGTGAGCCTAAATCCAATGATGGGTGTCCCTATAGGAGACAAGAAAGAGAAGACACAGGGGAGAAAGCCATGTGCAGACAGGGGCAGAGACTGGAGTGATGTGGCACAGCCAAGGGACATCTGGAGCCACCAGAAGCTGGAAGAGACAAGACAGGATTCTCCCCTTGGACTAGAGAGAATATAGTCCTGCTGACACCTTGATTTCAGACTTCTGGCCTCCAGGACTTTGAAACAATGAACTTTTGCTGTTAAAGTCCCCCAACTTTGTGGTAATTTTTTATGGAAGCCCAAGGTAACTATTACTGGGCCTATTTTCTAACATAAGATGTGGATTAGAAATAAAAGTACAGATTGTACTGGGTGCTAGAGAAGAAATAAACAGAGTGTTGTAATAACACACTTTGGAGGAGATTGAACTTTAGATGGAGTGGCCCAGAAGGCCACAACCTGAAGGTGAATAAGACACCTGCAATGTGAAATCCTTCTAGGCAGATGGAACAACAGGCACAAAAGCTCGGAGGAAGGAAAGGGACAGGTGGAATTGAGAAACAGAGCAAATAGTGTGGTTGGAGAGCAAAGAGAGAAGGGATGAGCTGAGAGTGGGAAGAAGGCCCAAGCCTCACAGTATTTTGTGAGCCATGGTAAAGAATCTGGGTTTTGTTTCAAGTGCTGAGAAAACACTGGAGGTTTTATGCAAGGGAGTGACATGATCTGGTTTATGTTTCAAAAAATTACTTTGACCGCTGTACAGAGAATGGATAATACCTGTTAACTTATTGTTAAAAATTCAGTGGGGATGAGAAAAAGCCTGGTACCCAATAGTCCTCTTCCTATTTTATAAAACAAAAATTTACCTTTCTTGCATCCAATTCATGCTAAGATTCGTCTCTCTCGGGTGTATACTTCTTTCTTTGTGCCACACAGAAAGATATGTAAAAATATTGGTTTTAGGGAAAGCTTTATAAAAAGCAATCAACACAACTTAAACCCAGGAGGGTTAATATGTATTTCTATAAAAAGGGAAATATGGCTTTAAAATACCATTCCATACCATACCCACTGCTGTCAAGTCAGCTCTGACTCATAGCCCCTCCTTGGGTTTCCGAGGTAGTATCACTACGGAAGTAGATTGCTCAGTCCTCCTTCCAAGGAGTGGCTGGTGGGTTTGAACCACCAGCCTTCTGGTTAGCAGTCAAGTGCCTTAGGCACTACACCACCAAAGAGCTCCTTGGCTTTAGAATAGGTATTTGAAAGTCTGTACTGGATGGTACAAACAGTTAAGTGCTTAGCTACTGACCAAAATGTTGGTGATTTGAGTCTACTCAGAAGCTCCTTGGAAGAAAGCACTGGGACTCTACTTTAATAATGAAAAATCAGCCATTGAAAACCCTATGGAGCAGAGTTCTACACGACACATGGTGTCACCATAAGTCAGAATTGACTCAATGGTAACTGGTTTGGATTTTTAATGAGATATTCTGGAATCACAACAGCTGAAGCAGCCTGGATTATTTAAAGTGAACTTTAGAAAATCAATAGATAGAACTCATGGGTTAAACTTCATACAATTTCTCTAAGACTTTTGTATACTTTTAAAAACTCTGTTTGTAATTTGTAAAGAGTGCCAAAAGCAGTTTTCCTCTGTTTGGCAGGATCAGCAATGTACCTTCACAGTCTTGCCTTGAAGCTGTGTTAATTCTCCTGCTTCCTACTATAATATAGTATACAGTTATCATGACCACGATGTTCCACAAAACATTATACTGGTCCACTTTATTGATGCCATTAGGCTGGCTGGATCATATAAGCAGGAAATAGCAAGTACTTTAGACACTGTATTAGTGAGGGTACAAACAGGAGACAGAAACAGGCAGTCACAGATATTAAGAAAAGTCACTGCTCCTAGGGCAAGAAACCGACCTTTTGATTTAAGGGCATGGCCATGGCTCACTGGAAGGCATGCCAAGGAAGCATTTCATGGGAAAATGACTCCTTGGAGGCACTCTGCTGCAAAACTATCAAAAAGGTACCAAGGGAATGTGTTGGCCACTAGTTGCTGGTGGCCAAGGCATACTGCAAGAGCCAGGCACTGGAGAAGTTATTAACTGAAGGGCCCATGTGGTGGAGCCCAGTACTACAGAAGCCATGTGCTATAGGAGTCTGGTGAAAGGAACACATCAGAACAAGGAAGGGAAACCCCTTCCTTTTCCAGTGTTCCTCTAATCCCCTATATTGACGATCCTTAACATTGTTCCAGAAAACAAAGGAGAAATGTGTGCAGGGCTTGATCAAGAACTTTGAAGTAAGTCTGAAATTTTACCCTCCTTGCAAACTAACAAGTTAGTCTACCACAGTTTCATCAATATTGTCAGAAAACATGAGATACCTGGTTCAGATTCAAAGCCTTTTGTTCCTTATAGCACAGCAAACAGAGCAAACTTCACATTAGTGTTAGTTCTCCTCGCCTCCAAAGTCCCATGGCAATGATGCAGAGAAGCCCAGGTGGATGATGTGTGTATATGAGGTTTTCACAACAGCTGAGGAACTCTTACTTCGAGAATTCAAATCTTTTAGAAGCAAGCAAACATACCTGATTTTTGCCCCAGCTGTTGTTGTTAGGTGCATTGAGTAGGCTCCAACTCATAAGGACCCTATGTACAACAGAATGAAACATTGCCCAGCTGGTGCCCAGCTGGTGCTGTGTTGGAGCCCATCATTGCAGCCACTGTGTCAATCCATCTCATTGAGGGTCTTCCTTTTTTTTTTTTTTTTGCTGAACTTCTAGTCCAGGGACTGGTCCCTTCTGACCACCTGACCATACAAGGTAAGATGAAAACTGGCCATTCTTTCTTCTAAGGAGCATTCTGGCTACTCTTCTTCCAGGACAGATTTGCTTGTTCTTCTGGCAGTCCATGGTATTTTCAGTGTTCTTCTCCAACACCACAATTCAAAAGCATGAACTCTTTTCCAGTCTTCCTTATTCATCATCCAGTTTTCACATGCATATGAGACACCTGAAAAAAGTTCCATAGCTTGGGTTAGGCACACCTTAGTCTTCAAAGTGACATCTTTATTCGTTAACATTTTAAAAAGGTCTTTTGCAGCAGATTTGTACAATGTAATTTCTTAACTCCTGCTTTCATGGGAGTTGAATGTGGATTCAAGTAAAATGAAATCTCTACAATTTCAATCTTTTCTTCATTTATCATGATGTTGTTTATTGGTCCAGTTGTGAGGATTTTTGTATTCTTTATGTTCAGGTGTTATCCATACTGAAGACTGTAGTCTTTGATCTTCATCAGTAAGTGCTTTAAGTCTTCTTCACTTTCAACAAGCAAGGTGATGTCATCTGCATACTGCAGTTTATTAATGAATCTTTCTCCATTCCCAATGTTGCTTTTTTCTTCATATAGTCCAGCTTCTTGGATGATTTACTCAGCATAAAGATTGAGTAAGTATGGTGAAAGGATACAACCATGACACACATCTTCCTGATTTTAAACCTTTCAGTATAACCTTGTTCTGTTCCAACAAGTGCCTCTTGGTCTATGTACAGTTTCCTCATGAGCACAATTAAGTGTTCTGGAATTCCCATTCTCTCAATGTTAGTCATAATTTGTTATGATCCACACAGTCAAATGCCTTTGCATAGTCAATAAAACACAGGTAAACTTCTTTCTGGTATTCTTTGCTCTCAGCCAAGAACCATCTGACTTCAGCAATGATATCCCTTGTTCTACATCCTCTCCTGAATCTAGCTTGAATTTTTGGAAATTTCCTGTCAATATACCGCTGCAACTGTTTTCTTTTTTTTTTTTTTTTTAATTATCTTCAGCAAAATTTTACTTATGTATGATATTAATGATATTGCTCGATAATTTCTACATTCTTTTGGATTACCTTTCTTTGGAATGGGCACAAATATAGATCTCTTCCAGTTGGTTGGCCAGGTAGCTGTCCACCAAATTGTTTGGCATAAATGAGTGATCACCTCTAGCACTGTATCTATTTTTGAAACATCTCAGTTGGTATTCTGTCAATTTCTGGAGCCTTGTTTTTCACCAATTCCTTCAGTACAGCTTGGACTCTAATATCATTGGTTCTTGATCATATGCTACCTCCTGAAAAGTTTGAACTTTGGCCACTTCTTTTTGGTACATTAATTGTTTATATTCCTTTAGTCTTCTTTTGATGCTTCCTGATCATTCAATATTTTTTCCCATAAAATCCTTCAGTATTGCAATTTGAGGCTTCACGTTTTTCTTCAGTTCTTTCAGTTTCAGAAACGCCAAGTGTGTTCTTCCATTTTTGTTTTCTAACCCCAGGTGTTTGTACATTTCATTATAATACTTTGTCTCCTCAAGCTAGCCTTTGAGCTTTTCTGTTCAGCTCTTTTATTTCATCATAACATTGACCTGCTGGCACTTTAAATATTCATGGCATGGCTTCCAGCCTCACAGCAACACACAAGCCACAATAGTACATCAGATTGACAGATGAATGGTGGTTTGCCCTAGAGAGAGACATTATCTTTGCTATTGTTGTAACTTGCTGTTAACTCTGCCTTATGGCAACCATATGTATTTCAGAACTAAATGTTACCCAGTTCTGTGCCATCTTTATGATCACAGGTATGTTTGAATCCATTGTTGTGACTATTGTGTCAATACACCTCGTTGAGGCCTCCCCTCATGTTCATTGGCCATCTACCAAACATCATGCCCCTTTCTAGTGATTTGTCTTTGCTGATGACAAGAACAAAGTAAGTGAGTTGAAGTCTTGCCATCATCACTTCTAAGAAGCACTCTTGTTGCATATCTTTTAATACTAATTTGTTCATTCTTTTGCCAGTCCACAGTATATTCAATATTCAGTGTTGAATATCATCAAAGAATATTGAATCACAGTAAATAAACTGACCTCTGCTTGGAGAGGAAATATTATTTCTATCTTCCAAGGCTGTTTGCTATTCAAGTATCCTTGAAAAGGTTGTTTAGACCAGAGGCTATAAGTGCCTATGTTTGTAAGAAGCACAAACATGAGAGACCTGTGGAAAGTTGTCTCCTAACAATATTCACTGCTCATTTCTACACTGTCTTGACTTCTGCCAAATTTTCCTGTGAGTACGCCACTCTGTCAACCTCTCAGATTAATCTGACTGATAGAGGCTGAAATGAATCTAATCAATTTATCTTATACAACATTTAGTTAAAACTATTATCCACAGAAGGAGCCCTGGTGGTGCAATGGTTAAGCACTCAGCAACTAATCATAAGGTGGTGGTTCAAACCCACCAGCAACTCGCATGAGAAAAGGCCTGTCTATCTGCGCCTGTAAAGATTACAGCCTTGGAACCCTATAGAGCAGTTCTACTCTGACATGTGGGGTCGCTATGAGTTGGAATTGAATTGATGGCACACAACAACAACACTATCCACAGGACTCCAAGCAGCAGAATCAGGCTAACCTGCCGCAGACCCAACCAGTTGACCAAATCCCATAAACTATCAGTGTTTACCTTAGAAAGCTTCCTCCTTAAGTTTTTGTACTGATTTTTCTATTTGGACCTAGGCATTACTCTAGGTGCAGCAGGATATGTTACCAACTGCACAGACTCCACCTTGTCCCACAAGGAAGAAACCTAAGGCAGTTCTATCACCATTAACAAGCCTGAACCCTGAGTTGAGACTGATCTGAATTCTTTTCAAGACCAGGATGCTGTTTTCTTAAACACTTGATGGTCTTATATGAGGCCTTTACTTTTTTGAGGTACAACCTTTCCATTTTGGTAAGGCAAGTTAATGTCTGGTTTCCACACAAAAGTTAAAAAATTTGAGGGACCATCAAACCTACATCAGGGGGGAGGCACAAGGTGTCAGTGCCTTCAAAGGATGCATTGTCTGGCTGGCAGGGCATAGGGATCCCAAGGGACATAGCAGCTGACACTACAGTCTGAAATTGCTACAGAGACCTCTCTTGTTCTAGTCCTCACTTGAAACAGGTAGTCTTATGAGGGACTTTGTGGCTGGGTTGAAATGGTGTATGTTGCTTCATTAAAATCCAAAAAAGCCTAGCAAGTATTGTGCTTCACTTTTCTTGGTAAGTTGTAGAAGGTACAACAACTTGTCTTTCATCTTAGAGGGGATATCTCAACATTCTTCACATCATCGAACCCCAAACTTCAAGGAGGTGGCTGTCCATCAATTGCTTGGGGTTTATCTCCCACCTTTCAATTTGTGTGTCTTACTAAAATATTCTAAACTACTTGCTTCTTTCTTCTTACCAGGTCAGTAAGCATAATGCCATAAATACAGGCGATTAATATGATGCTTTTGGGAATGTCAAGGCAATTAAAATCTCTGAAGACTACATTATGGCAGAAAGCAAGAGAATTGACATAGCCCCCAAGACAAGACTGTACAGGTATACTGTTGACCCTGACAGACAGAGACAAAGTGTTCTGGCACTTCTTATAAACCAGTATGAAGAAAAAGGCATCAGCTCAGTCAATAGCTGCATACTAAGTGCCAGGGGCTGTTTACTTGCTTCAACAAGACACTACATCTGGGAGAGCAGGTGCAATTGTAGTCACCACACGAGTAAGGAGTTCGGATCATCCACAGTCATTGTCAAAGATACATCTGACTTTTGCACATTCCAAACTCGTGAGTTAAAATGGCATGTTCTTTTAAGCACCCCTGCTTCTTTCCAGTATTTGATAGTAGCACCAATACGTACAATTCCTTTAGGGGCACAAGATTGTTTAAGGTTTACTTGGGAAGCGAAGGTCAGGGACTTCCACTTTGCTCTTCTTACCATAATGACCCTTATGTAGCTTGTACCTGTTGGTTGGAGAGCCAGTGTATGCACTCTAATTATGTCCATCCCAATTATACTTTCAAAAACTAAGGCTGTAGCAAAAGTGTGAATCTGTGGATCCATTGGGCCCAATGTGAGTTGGACTTAAGGCAAGACTTCATCTATCACCAGTCAACAATAAACTCTCACTTTGACTGGAGTAGCCACTACTGTGACTCCAAGCAGGTCTACAAGAATGAGTGTCAGTTCAGAGCCAGTGTCTAGTGATTCCTGAAAACTCTGGATATTTCCTTTTCCCTAGTGTACAGTCAGGAGCTCTGGTGGCGTAAAGCACTTGACTGCTAACCAGAAGGCTGGCGGTTCAAACCCACCAGCCACTCCTCAGAAGGAAGGTTGGACAATCTACTTCTGTAGTGATACTGCCTAGGAAAACCAAGGAGGGGTCGCTATGAGTCAGGGCCGACCCGACGGCACATAACAACAACAGTGTACAGTCATTCCGGTTAAATAGCCACTGATCACTTTGAGAAACGCTTGGAGGAAGACTTATAGTATATACTCAGGGCAAAGATGCAGGATCCTTCCTTAAGATGACCTGGGCTCCATTTCAATCAAGGGACTCAAGATCTATGAATGGACTTAAGTTTGGAAACTAGGTCACTTTGGTGACTCAAATCAGATGTCTAGCTACCCGTCCTGGAGTTTCCCTATTATATAGGTCAAATAATCCTCTAGTAGACTGTCTATCTATTTCATTCTTGAAGAGACTATGAGCAATCAGTTACCACCAAAGATTACTGCAGACCAAGGCATTTTGATTATTGGTTCACTCTTGCTCCTTCTACAGTAGATATGCCCACATGGTCTTTGAGGGCTAAATTCTGACCCTTGGTCTCTGTTACTCTGTAATTATATCATCCCCATTGAAATCAGGAAACCCATCTAAATAGAGGCAGCCCCTACAGTCACACTTGGTCTACAGAGGAGAGCAACCATGGAGCTTTTCAAGGATATAGGTATTCTAATGTATTTCTCAATGCAGGAGTGTTCTGGTTACCTAATGCCGATCTGACAAGAATATACACAAATGGGATGGCCTTAAAAAACAGGAGTTTATTCTTACAATTTGGAGGCTTTAAGTCCAAGTTCAAAGTGCCAGGCTCTAGGGGCTGGGTGAAAGCCCCTCAACCTTGCGGTCCAGCTCTGCCTCCTGCTCCCGGCCCATTGGAGCTAAAGGCTTTTCTTCACTCAGACAGCTGCTGGATGCTAAGGCTGAAAAACTCAAGGTTGACAAGTAAAAAGGCACAGTCCTGATGCTACCAAACCACATGACAGGCCATTAACTTAAGTCCATTGTGAGTCCCCAGGTCGGCAGAGCATAGCAGGCTGCTGAGCAATGACACAACTACATGCAGGGTCCAAGCATGCCACAGGCTAGAGACCATCACCACGGTTTCTCCTTATATACAGGAAGCAGACCACATCCCAAAGGCAGCTACTCAGCTGCTTGTGATAGATCCCACCATGGAGGTGATTGCCAGTCTCATCATGGGGAATAACTATCACCAGCTGCCCAGCCACTCTACCAGGCCCAGCCAAGTTGACACACAAACATAACTACCACAAGGAGTATCTTCTCATGTAAAAGGATATTTAGGGGTGTGCAGTTTGCACAAGACCCAATACAACATTCCTATTTTTCTAAGTCTTTTGAGTCCTTCCTCCACCTAATGCTTAGAATACTAAGGCATCTCAATCTCATTAAATAAAGACAACACTGAGTCTAACTTTCCACCTACCAACCAAGTAAGTTATTGGTAATCCCCTCCAGATGGATGAGCTAATACAATATATCTGGACATTCTAGTAGGTGCACCCATATAAATGAACTCTGCCTGGCCTTTTGTTATACTTCAGCCTCCCCCAACATGCTTAAAGTCAATTCATACTCATGTTCCTCAGGTTTTCATTGACATATATTAGCAAAATCTTGTGATTCTTTTGTGTGTAGTTTCTTCTGGGTGCTAGTCTGTATTTGTCTCCTTGGAACATGCTAAGATTTGATATTAATTATGGATCTAATGGCCATAGCAGGTGGTTTTGATTGGGTCTTGAGGAGAATAGGTATTATCTTTCAAGTCATCTGCCCTGGCAAGGTTATCACAAAGTTTACAAGTGCAAAAGGCTAGTCTCCCCAGACCTCAGACACGAGAGGGAAAGCTGCTTCCATTACTAAGGGAGGCTGAGGATGACTTTGGGGTTCAAGATTTTCAGTTTCATCAGGGCCCAACCATAAGAACCCCATTTTATGTTTCAGTATTCCATTCCTTCCCAATCAATGCCTCATCACGTGAGAAACCTGGTGAGACTGATAATTAAACTGTCATTAAAACTCAGCAACTTGCACAATTATTCTGTGTTTTATTTTCAGCAATCAGACCTATGGCTACAAGAATTGAAAGGTTATACTAGTGAATCCCCTGACATTTGGGACCCAAGTCACCCTTTGGGCCTGGAATTGAACTCACTCCCGTAGTTTAACTCTCAGCCAAACATAGACAGGTCTATGAGCTGAACAACTACACCAGGGAGGTGCACTCTTTAGAACAATCAACCATGAGATCAGAAGGGCAGCATCTGCACAGGAGAAAGCTAGGCAGGCAGGGGTGCATAAGTAAGGACACAGGGCAGGGAAGGGTAATCAGAAGAAGGAGGTGGGAGAAGAGCTGTTGTATTGTGGGGATTATAATCAGTGTTGCAAAATAAAATGTGTATGAACTGTTCAATGTAAAAGAATCTGCTTTGTAAAATTGCACCCAAATCACAATAAAAAGGTTTTTTAAAAATTGAAAGGTTTCTTTAGGGCTGTTATGGAAACTCTCAGACTGTGATTTGAGCGGAGGTAAAGTACCTGAGTTTTTTGGTTGCTTTTGTTTTGTTTTTCTGTAGGTGTTTAAGAGCACTTCAGAAATCCATCCCACACCATAGTCTTTATAGTCATTGTTGTTGCCATAATGGTCAACTGCAGCAGCCACTTGGGCTCCCAACACATGTGCTTCAGTTGACACTTTATCATAGTCAATTATAGGTGATAGCTTAATTGTAATATCACTGCATGACATGGGTACTAGTATCTTGTTCCCATTGGAAAGGAGCCCAGCATTGCATTCAAATCCAAAGATACTACCAATAACCCCAAATCCCATCTTTACAATTCTATCTCTTGGAACACCCTACTTCTGGTACCAATTCTGTATTAGTCAGGGTACAACCAGGAGGCCAAAAGCACACAATAATTTGAACATTAAAAATTTAATATCAATAATTATTAACTACAACAGAAGATAAGGAGCTCTGGTGGCACAGTGCATAAGGCATTTGACTGCTAACCAGAAGATTGGAGTTCAAACCCACCAGCCACTTCATGGGAGGAAGATGAGGCAATTTACTTCCATAAAGATTTACAGCCTTGGAAACCCAAAGCGGTCACTGAATTGGAATTGACCTGACGGCAGTGGGTTTGGTTTGGACAACAGATGACTGAAGCAACAAAGGATTGGTTAGTAAGAAATAAAAAACTCTAAAGAATATAAGAATCACATATATTAGGAACAGCCACTACCCTTAGGGCTAACATGCAGACCTCACTGAAGGGAGTACAGTCATGGCTCACTGGATAGCAAAAAGGGACCCATTCAGTTGTGCCCAGACTCTTGACCCAAAGAAACTGTGAATAGTAAATGTAAATTGTTTTAAGCCACTAAGTCTGTGATAATGTTATTACACAGCAATAGATAAATACCACACCCTTCCATCAAAGCAAGGAGCCCTGGTGGTTAAAGCGCTCGGCTGCCAACCAAAACGTCAGTGATTCTAACACACTAGCCACTGTGCTGGAGAAGATGTGGCAGTTTGCTCTTGTGAAGACTGGAGCTTAGGAAACCCCATGGAGCAATTCTATTCTGTGCTAAAGGGTTGGAATTAACTTCATGGCAATAAGTTGGGTTTTGGGTTGGTTCTTTGTTTTGGTTTGGTTTTGGTTTCCATCAAAGCATCTTGCATATAACCCATGGATCGTGATGTGTGTGCTCATGTCCCCCAGGAGCTCTGTCTCAATTGCCTAACAGGATACCTGCCCCCTTTGCAAGGATCCAAGACAACTTGTAGGAGCCCATTCTCCACCAATCAAGAGATGAAATTCTTGATACCCTAAGAGTCTTTGATTGCATGGAAAGGAGCGCCTCTAGCTTCAGCACTTGGGTAGGACCAAGCAACAGGGAGTACCACTGCTATTATAGGTGTGTCTAGCAAATATGGACCCCAGTGCAAGAATGAATGTGGATCACTCCCTGCCTGCAATGCAGATTCCCTTCTCTTTCCCTATTAACATGAAAGGCATTGCCTAGGCAAGGGCCAGGTTATTTGGAAAAGAGGAAACAATATACAACTCACCAAAGGAAGAAGTCTCACACTTTGCTCTCTCCGAGAACACAGTTCCCACAGCCCAGATGGCATCCAGAGATTCCCAACAAACCCTGGCTCGAGAAGCTGCTTCTTGGTAACCAGCGCTCAGCTTTTGGAATTCAGATTAAAGACTTGAGCTTAGGCTAAGCTCCAGCCTCCCAGCTCCCACTCTTTTCTCCCATTCCTTCCTTTCTACCTCTTCCCCTGACTCCCTTTTTCCCATGATCTCTGAAACCTTCCTTTAGTCCAGCCCAAGGGCAGCTGTATGTAGGTAAAGATTTCATTGCAACAGCCTTTCTCAGGCAGGCAGGAGCCAACGTAAGTTGGAATTTGGCTGGTAACCTTTGACTCCAGGAATTATTCGATATCCCTTCCCTCATAAGGGCCATGTCCCAAAGAATACTTTGGCATTTTGAGTATAGATTTACCATTGACACTATGCCCAGGTATTGGCTTTTATTCTGCACAGATTTCATGTGTTAGGGCTTTGCGAAATTTTTAAAGGGATTTTTTTCCCCCTTTGATATCTTTTAAGGAGCTCTGGTGGCACTGTGGTTAAGGCACTGGGTTGCTGTTTTGCTTACCTAGTGCCATTCTGACAGGAACATACCACAAACAGGAGTTTATTTTCTTACAATTGTGGAGGTTAGAAGTCCAAGTTCCAGGTGCCAGGCTCTAGGGGCTGGGTGAAAACCCCTCAACCTTGAGCTTCAGCTCTGCCTCTTGTTCCCGGCCCACTGAAGCTACAGGCATCTCTTCACTCAGGCAGCTACTAGCTGCTGAGGCTGACAAATCCAAGGTCAACAAGTGAAAAGACACTGTCCTGATATTACCAAACCACATGGCAGGCCATTAATTAAAGCCCGTTAAGTCTCAAGATCGGCAGGGCAACATGGCAGGCTGCTGAATGACTCGGCTACATGTAGGGTTCAGGTGTGCCATGAACTGGAGACCTTTCTCAAAGCTATTTCTTATATACTGGAAACAGACCACATCTCTAAAGCAACTAATCAGCTGCTCCAGTGGATTGCACCATGGAGTTAATTGCCAATCTCACCGTGGGGAATAATTACATCCAGCTGCCCAGCCACTCAACCAGGCCTAGCCAAGTTGACACACAACTTTAACTACCACAGTTGCTAATCAAAAAGTTGGCAGTTCAAATCTACCAGCTACTCCATGGGAGAAAGATGAGGCAGTCTGCTTCTGTAAATATTTACAGCCTTAGAAACCCCATGGAGGTCACTATGAGTCAGAATCAACTCAATGGCAGTGGGTTCGGTTTGGGTTTTTGATATCCCTTTAACTGGGTTGAGAATGTGATAGAATATTGTTAGCTCCAGAATTAGACATGGTGATTGCTGGAAGAACATCAGAAACATTTTGGATTTTGAGTATGAAATGTGGTAGTTAAGGTTGTATGTCAACTTGGCTGGGCTATCACTTTGAGTAGTTTGGCATATGGTTCCAGTTATTCCTCATCATGAGATTGGATGTGTAATCAGCTCTATGGTGGAATTTGCTGAGCAGCTAATTAGTTGCCTTTGGGTGTGACCTGCTTCCATTATATATGGGAAAACTTTGAGGAAGATCTCTAGCTTTTGGGCACATTTTGGATCTTGCATTTGGCTAAGTCTTCATTTCCAGCTCCTAGACTTGAACCAATGCCCTGCTGTGTTGCCTGGTGGTCTTGGGATTGTGCCATTTTATCTGCTAATCTTGGGTTCGTCAGCCTCAGTTGCCAGAAGTTGCCTGAGTTAAGAGACACCTC
>NW_006921681.1:10172484-10173038 GCF_000298275.1 Orycteropus afer afer | reverse complement strand
CTGTGAGTAGGGGCCGACTCGACGGCACATAACAACAACAACAACAAGAGGACCAGGACATGAAGTAAGGTCCTTCTTAGCTCATGTCTTATCCTCTCCACCAGGGCCAAGCACTGACTGACTTGGCATCTCCTTAATCAATAAAATCAAACTTGTAAGGCACCCAGCTTGTGGCAGAGTTCACACTTGCCACACCCAACTCAGGGCCCCAAGGTCTAGTAGAGGCCCTTTATATAACTGGCTACAGCCTTCACAATTTTCAGGGAGCATGAGAAGTTCTATTAAAACAATGTATATATGAGAAGTGAGAGCCAGGACAGGAACAGATACATGCACACCCATGTTCATCGCAGCACTATTTACAATAGCAAAAAGATGGAAACAACCTATGTGTCCATCAACAGAAGAATGGATAACCAAACTATGGTACATACACACAATGGAATATTATGCAGTACTAAAGAATAATGTAAGGGAGCTCTGGTAGCATAGTGCCTAAGGCACTTGACTGCTAACCAGAAGGCTGGCGGTTCAAACCCACCAGCCACTCCTCG
>NW_006921681.1:10166858-10169754 GCF_000298275.1 Orycteropus afer afer | reverse complement strand
GAAAAGTTGGCAATTCAAAGTCACAGCCCTCGAAAGATGTGGCAGCCTGCTTCCATGAAGATTACAGCCTTGTGAACCCTGTGGGGCAGTTCTATGCTGTCCTATAGGGTCACTATGTCAGAGTCTACCTGACTACAATGGGTTTAAAGGGTTGGGTCCCATCCCCAGGGACTAAATCAGCCTTGGATAGGCCCAGGTGTGAGGATTATTCTAAAACATGGTCAGGGTACAGGTTGATGAAAGACACTGATCTGGTCTTTCATTGCCTTTCAGACTGCATGACCAGTCATACTAACCTTCTTTCTCCTCTCAAGTACATCTTGAGTCACTTGAGTCAAGTCACTTCTGTTCAGAGTGTTACGTTTGCTGTCCCTTTAGCTTAGGTTTAACAAGGCTGGGACTAGGGTAAGGCAAGTGAGGCACTTGTCTTGGGCACAAAATATAAGAGGGCACCAAAATATTCAGTAATCAGAATAAATTAATACTTTAATGCAACATTTCTAAAATTCAAACTGAATATAAACAAAACAAACAAAAAAAAAAACCAAAATTACCAAAATCTCAAAATTTTAAATAAAGACAGAATCCTACTTTGCACTTCCACAACATACCTGACCCTCTCATAGAGACCCCTCTTTGGATTTCCGAGATGGAATCACTGCAGAAGTAGATTGCCCCATCTTCCTTCTGATGAGTGACTGGTGGGTTTGAATGCCAGACTTCTGGTTAGCAGTCAAATGCCTTAGGCACTACACCACCAGAGCACCTTGTTTTTACATAAGCTTTGATATTTTGTTCATTGTGGATTTTTTTTTCTCATTAATGTTGATTTCAAAAAACTACTGAATGAAAATATGATTTATTTGATTACTGAGTTTTTTTGGCACCCTTTTAAATTTGAAGCCCAAGACAGATGCCTCACTTGCTTGGCTCTGGCTTCGAATGTTCTTCTCTGACTTCTATAGGCTGTTATAGGGTTTCTCATCTGTTGGGCCTGAGCTCAAGTTTTACCTTCTCAGAGAGGCATTCTTTATCGCAAAAAACTAAAAAAGCACTTTATCATCCTGTCAGTAATCTGGAATTACCCTACTTATATATTGCCCATTGTCCAGCTCCCTCATCTGACTGTCAGATCCATGGGGGCGGGAACTGGGTCTTCCTTGTTTCTATGTCTCTCCTGGACCTGGCAAGAGTTCTGACATAAAGTAGGTGCTCAGTCAATAATTGCGGAATGATTTCTGGTTTTACCTTTTGAAATGGCATTATCCTTCCACAGAGGAAGAGAAATGGTTCCAGACAGCTAACAGGAAACTCACGAGTGCCTCTGAAAGGGGTATTGATCTTGGACAGAGTGGGGCCCATAAACCAAAACAAAACCAAACCCATTGCCATCCAATCAATTCCAACTCATAGCAACCCTATAGGGCAGGACAGACGTACGCCTTAGGGTTTCCCAGGCTGTAAATCCTTAAGGAAGCCAACTGCCTCATATTTCTGCCATGCAGCTGCTGATGGGATGTTCATAGTTAACTTCTGAAAACGCAACAAATCCGCCTGTAGAATGACCAGTATTATTTCCACCACCAGGTGGCAATATACCCTAATCTCAGGGAAGTTACATAAAATGAGATGCCCAGTCCTCGGAAGGAAGATGGGGCAATCTACTTCCATAGTGATACTGCCTCGGAAACCCAAGGAGGGGTCACTATGAGTCAGGTACAACTCGACGGTACATAACAGCAACAACAATGTTTATTTTGGCAAATTTTCCAACACATGGCTAACCACCCATCCATCCATCCACCCATTAACTCATTTATAAACCCATTCTCTTATTCAATTATGTACCCATTCACTCATCCATTTATCCACCCATCAATCTATCCACCATCAACCATTTATCCATCGCATTCATTCATAACCCCATTCTTTCATCCAATCGTATATCCATCCATCCATTTATTCATCACTGAATATTTCGGTGCCCCCTTATATCCATCCACCCAGCTATTGATTATTTATAAGCCCATTCTTTCATAAACCATTTCCCCATCCAATTATTCATGCATTCATTCCTTCTTTCAAAAAGTAAAAACAATGGGTCCGGTAATGAACAATAAGGATACAGCTATGAAAAAGCAGAAGTCCTCCCTGAACGAATGACATTTCCGTTTTTAGTGGACGAAGACACATAATCAGCACGGAAACACACAAAGGAGCAAGACAAGTTCAAATTGACAAGTGCCATGAGGAAAATTAAAAAGGATAATGTTGAGGATAGAGATGAGGGACAGGATGGGATGGCAGAGTGGACAGCAAGAGTTCTTTAGGGAAGACGTTCAAGGCAGAAAGTCTGAGGAGGGACATTTGAGATAAGTCTGGAAGAACAAGTAGTAGCCAGTCTTGCAGAATCTGGAGGACATCTTTTGAGGCCAAGGAAATAGCAAGTGCAGAAGACTCAAGGTAAGATTGAGCCTGGTGTGTCTGAAGTGCAGAAAGATGGACAGTCTGGCTGGGTAGAGTGAATGGAAGAGATGTGGCAAGTGACTGAGCCAGAGAGGTCGGCAGGGCCAGCTTCTTCAGTGCCTCAGAGGCTGTAGGATTTTATCTAAGGGAATTGGAAAGCCACAGAAGGGGTGTAGCACAAGAATGCCAAGTTCTGATGCTGTCTATATATATATTTTTTTTAAGTTCCCTCTGGCTGTTGGGTGAGGAATAAACTGTGAGGCAAGAGGTGAGACAGGGAGACCAGTTACAGTGTTGGGAGGTGGGATGTCGCAAGACAAAATGGTAGCTTGGATCACAGTGGCACAGTTAAGCTAGAGAGA
This sequence comes from Orycteropus afer afer, assembly GCF_000298275.1. Classification (NCBI taxonomy): domain Eukaryota; kingdom Metazoa; phylum Chordata; class Mammalia; order Tubulidentata; family Orycteropodidae; genus Orycteropus; species Orycteropus afer. Next base: position 10,166,926 of record NW_006921681.1, on the reverse strand, counting down.
AATGCATGAGTTCAGGCTATATTGTGGGGGTAGAAAATTCGTGACCAGATGATGGTTGTGAGTGGGGA
>NW_006921681.1:10161923-10166408 GCF_000298275.1 Orycteropus afer afer | reverse complement strand
CAAAAAACAGAAAAATTTGGACATGGAGCAAATTCTCAGCTCCTTAAATATATTGCCCTATTAGAAGCAAGGGAAAGAGAGACATTAGGAGAGGACCTGTGGGGTGCTGAGGGGTGCAGTAGATGTTTCCCTGCTGTTTATAATTGCTTGACTGTGGGTAGTGGACATGGTTAACACACTAGGCTGTTAATAAAAAATTGGGAGGTTCAAGCCCCTCCAAAGGCACCTCAGAGGAAATGCCTGGTGATTGACTTCTGAAAAATCAGCCACTGAAAACCCCATAGAGTATAGCTCTACTCTGACACCTATGGGTCACCGTGACTTGGAGGTGACAGTAGCTGCTTTCTATAATTGCAGTTTCTCACCTTCCTCCTACATATACTCACTGCTGTTGAGGCAGATCTGACTCATAGCAACCCCTCCTTGGGTTTCTGAGGTGGTATCTCTATGGAAGGAGATTGCCCAACCTTCCATCCAAGGAGTGGCTGGTGGGTTTGAACCGCCGGCCTTCTGGTTAGCTGTCAAATGCCTTAGGTACTACGCCACCAGAGCTTATCAGGAGGCCATGGGCTCTAGGTTGTATCCAGATAAGGGCTGGGTTTTCAGACTTTTCTTCCCAAAAGCTTTTGGTTGAATAATGGTGTGAATTTGCCACAGACATAGGCAAGGTTTGGGCTGAGTGGGAAAAATCATTGAATAGAACAAAGCCAATTGTGCAAAGCAACTAGTCGTCAACCTCGCTTTCTTTGGCTCTGGCCTGTGCTGTACCCAGCCTGAGATGGCTACAACAGTTCATTACCTGTGTCAACACTTGTCATTGCCCCCAGGAGCTCTGAACTATGACAGACTCTTAAGCTGTGTCTGTGTTTAACAGAGGCATAGGGCATTGGGAAAATTTACTGCAAAATCTCTCTTTAAAGTTTCAAAAAGCAAAGATGTCAGTTTGATGACTTCAGATGCTCCTCATCCAAGCCATGGTCTTTTCAATTGCCACAAATACATGTCAAAGCCGGACAATGAAAAAGGAAGACAGAAGAAAAATGGATGCATTCAAACTGTGACAGTGGCAAAGAATATTTTGAGTAGACTGCCAAAAGAATGAACAAATCAGTCTTAGAAGAAATACAACCAGAATGCTTCTTAGAGGCAAGGATGATGAAACTGTGATTTGCTTATTTTGGACACTTTATCAAGAAAGACTAATCACCAGGAAAAGACATCCTGTTTGGGAGAAGGTCGGCGATAACAAGGGAAACCCTTAATGCAGTGGATTGGCACAGTAGCCACAACAATGGACTCAAACACGAAAATGGCACAGGGCCGAGCAGCATCTTGTCCTCTGACATGAGGTCAGAGCTGATTGGACAGCAACGAACAGGAAAGTCATATGACCAATTAGGGCTGTCTGCAGTGAGCTCTGGTGGCACAAAAGCACTCGGCTACTCATTAAAGGATTGGCAGTTTGAATCCACCCGGAAGTGCTCGAGAAGCAAAGCCTGGCAATCTACTTCCAAAAGGTCATCAAACTAAAAGAACAAGGGAGCTCTGGTGGCGCAGTGCCTAAGGCCCTTGACTGCTAACCAGAAAGCTGGCGGTTCAAACCCACCAGCCACTCCTCGGAAGGAAGACTGGGCAATCTACTTCCGTAGAGATACTGCCTTGAAAACCCAAGGAGGGGTCGCTATGAGTCAGAGTGGGCTTGACTGAAAATCCTAAGGAGAAAAGTTCAACTCTTAAACACCTGGGGTTGCCATGAGCCAGACTCAATGGCAAGTGATTTGTTTTTTTTGCTGCGGGCTTAATATGGGGGCGGGGGGCGGAAATAGTGGCACAAGAGCTATATATTTGCCAAACCTGAAACTAATTCCATTGTTTTCAAGCTTATGTGGTCACTTTAATTAAAAATAACTGAATATCTGAATATTCCATGAAATATAGTTACAGGACATTACATTTCATGTATTAAATACATTTCAACCATTTTGGATCATCTCTTCCATGCACATTGTTTTAAGAAACATTGTTATATTGTGGACATCCTTATAAGGAAAACAGCATAGTGATCCTAATAATGAAAATAATAACAGCTGAAACTTTCTAGACACCTACATGTCAGTACTAGTCTAAGTTGTTTAGATAATTAACTTGTTTAAACTTGTCAATGACCCTGTGAGGTAAGCTCAATTATTGTCTCCATTTTGTTGTTGTTAGTTACTATCAGGGAGCTCTGGTAGCGTAGGGCCTAAGGCACTTGACTGCTAACCAGAAGGCTGGTGGTTCAAACTCACCAGCCACTCCTCGGAAGGAAGATGGGGCAATCTACCTCCGTAGTGATACTGCCTCGGAAACCCAGGGAGGGCACATAATAACAACAGTTACTATCAAGGTGGCTCCAACCCCTAATGACCTTGTATATAACAGAACAAAACATTGCTCAATCTTGTCCCATCCTCTCAATTGTTGGTGTTTTGGTTACTTTGTGCCACTCTAACAGAAAATATCACAAATGGGTGGCTTTAACAAACAGGGATTTATTCTCTTACAGTTTTAGAGGCTAGAAGTCCAAGTTTAAAGTGCCAAGATCTAGGGGCTGGGTGAAGGCCCCTCGACCTCGGGCTTCAGCTCTGCCTCTTGCTCCCAGCCCACTGAAGCTGGAGACTTTCTTCACTCAGGCAGCTGCCGGCTGTTGAGGCTGACAAGCCCAAGGTCCACAAATAAACATGGCACAGTGCCAATATTACCAAACCACACGACAGGTCATTGATTCAAGTCCATTAAGAGTCCCAAGATCGGCAGACATCATGGCAGGCTGCTGACCAATGACTCGGCTACATGCAGGGTTCGAGCTTGCTGAAAGCTGCAGACCATCCCTAAGGCTTCTCCTTATACATTAGGAGCAGACCACATCCCTAAGGTGGCTACTCAGCTGCTCACAGTAGATTGCACCATGGAGTTGATTACCAGTCTCATCATGGGGAATACTGCATCCAGCTGCCCAGCCACTCAAAACCAGGCCCAGCCACATTGAAACATAACCCTAACTAACACAGTTGGTATGTTTGAATTCATTGTTGCAGCCATTTTGTCAATCCATCTCATTGAGGGTTTCCCTTTTATTCCCTGTTGTTGTTGTTAGATGCTGTCAAGTTGGCTCCAACTCATAGCAACCCTATCTATGTACAATGGAATGGAACACTGCCCAGTCCTGTGCCAGCCTCATAGTCCTTGCTATACTTGAGTCCATCATTGCAGCCACGGTGTCAACCCATCTTTTTGAGGGCCTTCCCCTCTTTTGTTGACCCTCTACTTTACCAAGCATGATATCCCTCTCCAGGGAATGGTCCCTTCTGACAATATGACCAAAGTGGGTCAGACAAAGTCTGGTCATTCTCACTTCCAAGGAGCATTCTGGCTGTACTTCTTCCAGGACAGATTTGTTAGTTCTTTTGGCAGTCCATGGCATGTTCAGTATTCTTTGCCAACATTACAACTCAAAAGCATCAACTGTTCTTCAGTCTTCCTTATTCACTGTCCAGCTCTCACATGCATATGAGGTGATTGAAAATACCATGGCTTGAGTTAGGCACACCTTAATCTTCAAAGAGACATCTTTGCTCTTCAGCACTTTCTTTTTTGCTAATCCTCACTTTATGATGTCTTTGTCCAGCAATTGGTCCCTCCAAATAATGTATCCAAAGTAAGGGAGATAAAATCTCACCATTCTTGCTTCTTAGGAGCATTCCGGCTGTACTTCCTCCAAGACTAATTTGTTTTTCTTCTGGTATATGCAGTATTCTTTGCCAATATTATAATTGAACATTTCAATTCTTCTTTGGTCTTTCTTTTTCAATGTCTAGCTTCCACATGCATACGAGGCAATTGTAAATACTATGGCTTAGGATCTCCTATCTGTTCAAGTTGACTCCAGCTCTAGTCTCCTCAATGGTGATTTCCCCACACATTCTGGTCTCATTCACAGCTCATACTGTTCCATGGGAACCTTTCTTATCTGTCTACCAGGTAGAGGGACACCAACCTGACTTCCATAAGGGTCATCATCTTCTCATTGAAGTCATCCTTGACCTTTCATCCTCCCTCCACATTGACAGATGCTGCCCCCTTGAAGCCCTTCAGAACTCCTCAATTGTTTTGATTATATGGATATGATCACTCCTGTGTCTCCCTGCCACCAATCAAATACTTCTCATGAGCAAAGATTGTATCTCAATCATCTCTTTATCTCCAGCATCTAGAAGAGTAAATGTTTGTTTAAGGGATTTTTCACAATACAGTATGGTGTTAAAAGTCTCTAACCATCATATTCCTTAAGGTCATTAGATATAGTCATGAAGTTTGCTTTCTTTTTGTTTTGTTTTTCCCAACAGTGAGTCCACATTTTCCAGAGCTGATAAATTAGGACAGAGGCAAAGTGGAGCCAGATGAATTATTACTATTATAAATGGAAGCATCAGTATTTTAAGAATG
>NW_006921681.1:10160633-10161163 GCF_000298275.1 Orycteropus afer afer | reverse complement strand
GCCTTTCTTCTAAGGAGTGGCTGGTGGGATTGAACCGCCAGCCTTCTGGTTAGCAGTCAAATGCCTTAGTCACTACGCCACCAGAGCTCCTAGCAATAACATAGAAACAGCCCAAATGTCCATCAACAGATGAATGAATAAACAAATCATGTTATATACACACAATTAATATGATTCAGACATAATGAAAAATGAAGTACTGATATATGCCACAATGTCGATGAACTTTGAAAACATTATGCTGGTGAAAGAAGCCAGACACAAAAGGTTGCATATTGTGTGATTTATATGTAATATCCAGAATAGGTAAATCTATAGACATAGAAAGCAGATAGGTAATTATCAAAGGCAGAGGGAGGGGAGAATGGGTAGTGATTGCTTAACTAGTAGAGTGGTTCTTTTTATGGTGATGAAAATGTTTTGGACTAGGTAAAGGTGGTGGTTGCACAACATTATGAATGTACAAATTACCACCAAATCATTCATTTTAAAATGGCTAATTTCTTTTTATTTATTTATCTATTTATTTA
>NW_006921681.1:10147930-10156378 GCF_000298275.1 Orycteropus afer afer | reverse complement strand
CTACCACCACTCGGGAATCTTCAAGATGTCTGTGCCCTCAGGGTCGCTCAGGATTGCTGCCAGACCACAGCTCTATCTCATTTTTTGGTATTTTCACTCAAATTCTTCTGCTAGTTGGGGTTTAGTCCACTTCTATATACTTCCCCTCAAGGCTTAAGAGTCCAGGATTACCTTCTGTGTCTGTGTTAATTGGTTCCCCTTTTCTTTGTTGAAGAGGGTCTGTGCAGTCTTTCTGGCTAGTCTGCTATCTTGCCGGCTCCCCTTAAAATGGCTAATTACTTGTTATGTGAATTTAATATCATAAAATAATGTAAAATCAATAGTGTTTGTTATATACCCTCTCTCTCTCTCTCTCTCTCTCTCACTGTCATCAAGTTGATCCCGACTCATAGTGACCCCTCCTTGGGTTTCTGAGGCAGTATTTCTACGAAAGTAGATTGCCCGGTCTTCCTTCCAAAGAGTGGCTGGTGGGTTAGAACCACCAGCCTTCTGGTTAGCAGTCAAATGCCTTAGGTACTACACTATCATAGGTCCTTGTTATATACCCATTCCTTACTTACTGACATGGTAAGTTTCCAAAGACTAGGTCATTATGGGAAAATTAGTATTATGGGAAAATTGAGGATGACCAAATTAGATTACAAAACGGAAGATGACTACATCATTACATAACTGCCAAACCATTAACAACTATGGCCCATCCAAGTTGACAAGCTGGACAATGAATAAGGAAGACCAAAAAAAACCTGATGCTTCTGAGTTGTGATGTTGGAGAACACTAAGAGTACCATGGACTGCTGAAAGGACTAACAAATCTGTCCTGGAGGAAGTGCAGCCAGAATGCTCCTTGGAAGCAAGAATAACCAGTCTTCATCTACTACTTTGGTCAATGTTGTCAGAAGGGACCATTCCCTGGAGAAGGATATGATGCTTGGTAAAGTGGAGTGTCAACCAAGAAGGGGAAGGCCCTCAACGAGATGGATTGACACAGTGGCTGCCATGATGGGCTCAGGTATAGCAAGGATCATGAGGCTGGCACAGGACCAGGCAATGTTTCGTTCTGTTGTGCATAGGGTTGCTATGAGTTGGAGATGACTCAATGGCACCTAACAACAACAATAAAGCTGACACAAAACCTTAACCATCACACAGCATTACTCTCAACTCTTACTGCCATTTGTACATCATTAATGTGCAAAATAGTTGGATAGATTTTTCACTATTGTAAATGCGAAAGGTCAGGTCACAAGGTAAGTGTATTATTCAAGATAAAATGTATTATTCTTTGTATCTTAATAAGGCTAAAATCATCCATAAAAACTTTAATTCTGTAATATTGTTGTTGTTGTTATGTGCCGTAGAGTCAGACCCGACTCATAGAGATCCCTCCTTGGGTTTCTGAGGCTATATCACTACAGAAGTAGATTGCCCAACCTTCCTTCCAAGGAGTGGCTGGTGGGTTTGAACCACCAGCTTCTGGTTAGCAGTCAAGTGCCTTAGGCACTATGCTACCAGAGCTCCCATAATAATATTAGGAGCTATTATATGTTCGCCTGTAGATTTGATAAACATACTAGTAATTGACTTCTGTTCAGCCACTGGAAGTCCCTGGGTGGTGAAAATGGTTAATTCACTTGGCTATTAACCAAAAGGTTAGAAGTTTGAGTTCACCCGGAGGAAACACCTAACAATCTGCTTCCAAAAAATCAAAGATTAAAAACCCAGAGGAGCACAGTTCTACTTAGACACACATGGGTTGCCAAGAGTCTGTCTTGATGGCAACTAGTTTTGCTGCTTAGTGAGCCCTAAGTGTTCAGCATTTAAATGCTTTGCCTCATTTAATCCCCACCTCACCCTATGAAAAGCATCTCTTGCTATCCTCATGGTTCAGAGAAAGATAGATAGGTGCACACTCATGAAGCCACAAAGCTAAAGTAGGGGGTTCTGGGCTCAGCCCAGAGGTGTGTACTCCAAGACCAGGCTCTTAATTTCTGGGATTGCCATGGGTTGGAATCTACTTGACGGCCAAAGGTTTAGTTTTCTGGCTTTGGTACCCATTCTCCTTAAACTTCTTCTCCCTTCCATGTTTGTATTTCTTCCAGAACCAACTGAACATTAACCACTTAAATATCATCTTCCTCCTCATCATCATCATCATCTCATAATGGGCAATGTGCCCTGGGAGACTCAGTGCTGGAAGGACCAGGATGGAATGGCACGTGCTGGGCTCAGCCTTCAGAGCCAGCCACAGACCATCTCAACTGTGACAGTTAAGGCTGTATGTCACCTTGGCTGGGCCCATGATTCCCAGTGGTTTAGCAGTTGTGGTATGGTCATCCTCCGTGATGAGATCTGACATAATGTAATCACCTCCATTCTGATGAGATCAGTTGAACTGACTTAGGGCAGCTGTGGGAGAGGGGAGTGAGGGACCAACTTTGGCAGCATGGTCTTTGCAGCCAGATTGTCTGGTTGTCCATGTCATCTCTGCTCTTAACTAGCTGTGTGAACTTGGATGATTTACTTAACATTTCTATGCCCCAGTTTGTTCACTTGTGAAATGGGGGAAATAGTTTTGCTTCTCTAGAGAACCCAGCAATCAGCCTAAAGCACCTGCCACCAGGAGTTGCTTTTCTTGTGGGCTGGAGGAAAAACACTAATGCTGGATAGCCTGTTTTCCTGGGCCACCTGGACACTGAGGCCTTCAGTTTAGTCCTTGAGCTCCAGGCTGGCCTGTAATTCCATCTGGATTAGAGCCATCAGTATGAGACAATCTGAACTCCAGGTGGGCACATGACCAGTGTAAAGAGAAAACTAAGAATAACATACCCTTGGCCTGTCTCCTTGGGTCAGTAGTATTTATATAATTATAAACTAGACTTGTTTATTACTCTAAAAGCCATGCCCATGGTGAAATATTCCAGCATGACAGAAACATTTTATTTATTTATGAACATTTAAGTTTCCAGACTAACAGAAACTAGGAAGAAAGGCCTGGCAATTTACTGAAAATCAGCCAATGTAAACCCTGCGGAGCACAATGGTCCAATTATGGGCATGCCTAGGACTAGGCGCATTTTGTTCTATGTGCATGGAACCACCATGAGTCAAGGTCACCAACAGCACCTAACAACAACAACAACAATATTAATCCTTATCATGTGTCACCTAATCATTTATCAATCCAGTGAGATAGGTACTATTGTCCCCATTTCATAAACAAACAAACTGAGGCACAGAAATGTTAAGTAAATCATCCAAGGTCACATCCAAGCCCTGCCCCAAGGTAATGAGGAGCAGAGATGACATGCACACTCATCCTGGCTGCAAAGACCATGCTGCCAAAGTTGGCCCCTCACCCCCATCTCCGACAGCTGCCCTAAGTTGATTCCAACTCATAGCAACCCCCATTGGGTTTCCAAGGCTATAAATCTTTACAGAAGTAGATTGCCCCGTCTTCCTTCCACAGATTAACTAGTAGGTTTGAACCACTAACCTTCTGGTTAGCAGCCATTACTAGCCTTATCCACTACACCACCAGAGCTTCTTACCCCAGAGGTATACAATGTGATCTTTTGGGCAGATATAAGGTCTTCACCCAGAGTTGGGACATCAGAGCTAAATCAAATTGCCTGCCTCCTACAAGAGGCCAAACTGTTGTTCCCAAATCTACTGTAGCTTCTGAGTATGTGCTTGATCTGCCCCCAAACCCACAACCCCAAACCCACAACCACAAGCTCAGACCTTAGCTCACTGAAATGTCAAGTGAATTGATTCATGACTTGCTTAACAAATATGAAGTACCTACTAGTGCCAGGCTCTGTGCTTAACGCTGGGCTTACAATAGTGAGCCAGATAGGACCTATAGGCTCGAGACCATAGTCATAGGGGACATCAAGCTCAATTGTCCTAACATACTACACAAAAACATTGTTCCATATCCTACTTTGGCGAGTAGTGACTGGGATCTCAAAAGCTTGCAAGCGTCCATCTAGTCGGCAATGATGGGTCTCTCCTCGTCCAGAGCAGAGAATGAAGAAAACCAAAGACACATGGAAATAATTAGTCCAAGCGATTGGTACACCATGTGATCCTCAGCCTGTATGACTATGAAAAAAAAAAAAAAAATGAGGGGACAAGGTTTGTTGGTCTGATAGACCCTGGTGGAACCACTGAGACTATGGCCCCTAGCTGCCCTTCAAGTCTGGAACTGAACCCACTCCCATGGCTTCCAGCCAAACAAAAGACAGGCATGTGAGCTGAACATTTACATTAGGTAGATACATTCCTTGGAGAGATCAATCATGGGAGAATAGAAGGGCTGTGTATGCACAGGGAGACAGCTCAGGGGGCAGGAGTGCATGAAGGGAAGGACATAGGGAAAAGGTAACTATGGGAGGAAGTGGGAGGGAGCTGTTGCATTGTGGGAAATGGCAGTCAATGTCATTAGACAAAGTATGTGTGAGCTGCTGTATGGAAAGTGAATTTGCTCTGTAAACTTTCACACATATCAGAATGAAAACTAAAAATAAAAAAAAGTGAACCAGATAGTATTTGTCTACAGTGTTTTTATATTCTCTGCAGGGAAAAATGACCTGAGCCCTATACATAATTAAGGTGCACCAAGGGTGAACTTTAATTTCATTCTGTTGTACATAGGGTTGCCGTGAGTCAGAATTGACTCAATGACACCTAACAATGACAACAAGGATGAAGTGGATACCATTCCCTGACAGGTCTTAAGCCCTTTGAGGACAGGGATTGTCTCTGAAATTGTTTTCAAACTCTCAGTAATGAGTCCAGTGATTGGCACGCAATGTTTGACATTGAAGAAAGCAAGGGAGGGTGGGAGAGAAGAAAGAAGAAAGGAAAGAAAAAGGGATGCTGGGTGGAAGGGAAGGAAGGCAGGAGGAAGGAAACAGAAGAGCAGATATAAAAGGAAGAGTAGCAAAATCTGTAGAAAAAGAGGGAAGGGAAGTAAAAGAGAAAATGGAGGGGTGGAGTACTGAGTGGTGCAAATGGTTAATATGCTCAGCTGTTAATGGAGGTGCCTCTGAAGAAAAGCCTGGCAATCTGCTTCCAGAAATTCAGCCATTGAAAACCCTGGGGAGCACAGTTCTCCTCTGAAACATGTGAGGTCACCGTGAGTCAGAATCGACTCAACGGCAACTGGTTCTTTTAAGGCACAGAGAAAAAGTTAGACAGCCCCCAGCAAAGAACAGGGCCTGGGCACAAACACACCAATGTGTGTGATTTCTACACAGTGCAGAAATCTGAACTTGGTTCAATGCCACAGGGTAGCAGGGACATTGGCAATGAGAAAGTGCTCAAAGACAACCCACACAAAACCCCCCAGGAGAAAGGCGGGCTGCACCTGAAGTGGCACCAGCCACAGGACACGCATGCTCTGAGATTACGAGACACTGCTGCCTGGAGAACCAGCTCAGGAACTTGTCCAAAGATGACTGGCCTGCTTATGTGGGTTGCTTCCTCCCATATAACCTCTTTCCATCTGTCCCTGACTCAGTGACCTGGCTAGGCATCTCTGAAGTGCCATAAACACAACAGGGCCCATGGGAGCTAGAAGGAGCTGCTTCCCCCAGGAATGCAGGGACAAGGGAAACCCATCCTATTTACTGCGGGGAAGCTTGTGGTGCCCAAAGGTTCAAGCTCAAGTGGGATAAGAGAAGGGTCTCGCATGGGTTATACACGTGAGCTGATCTACTCTGTGGCCTACTCTTGCAGTTGTAAATCAGGAGATGCAGTCAGCCTTCTTCACCAGACTCTGGTTATCATTGTTAGCTGACATTGAGTTGGTCCCCAATTCATGGAGACCCATGCCCAGTGGAACAAAACATTGCCCAGTCTTGCACCATCCCAATGATCAGTTGTATATCACACCATTGTGACCTACAGGGTTTTCATTGGCGGATTTTCAGAAAAAATCACCAGACCTTCACAGCCAGCTACCCAGAGGGAGCAAGTAGTTGAACCTGTGGGCTCAGGACCATAGTCACAGGGGACATCAAGCTCAACTGGCATAACATACTTTCGCCTCCTACTTTGGTGAGTGCGACTGGGATCTTAAAAGCTTGCAAGCAGCCATCTAGATGCAACGATGGGTCTCTCCTTGTCCAGAGCAAAGAAGAATGAAGAAAACCAAAGATTCATGGAAACAATTAATCCTTGTGACTGGTGCACCATGGGATCCGCAGGCTATATGACTGTGAGACTAGAAGAACTAGATGGTGCCCAGCTACCACTGTCAACCACTTGGAGGGGGATCTATGTAGGGGATCCTAGACAGAGGGAGAGCAATGTGGAACAAATCACAAAATCGTCTGGGAAAAATAAAAGGGGGGGCCAGGTTTGCTGGTCTGATAGAGCCTGATGGAACCACTGAGACTATGGCCCCTAGCTGCCCATCAGGTCTGGAATTGAACCCACACCTGTGGCTTCCAGACAAACAAAAGACAGGCATATGAGTTGAACATGTACCTGAGATAGATACACTCCTTGGAGAGAACAATCATGGGAGAAAGAAGGACTGTTTATGCACAGGGAGACAGCTCAGGGGGCAGGAGTGCATGGGAGGGAAGGACACAGGGAAAAGGTGACTATCAGGAAGAAGCGGGAGGGAAGCTGTTGCATTGTGGTAAATTGTAGTCAATGTCATGAGACAACATGTGTGTGAACTGCTGTACGGAAAGTGAATTTGCTCTGTAAACTTTCACCCAAATCACAATAATAATAATAATAATGAGATGGCTTTCTAAAATCCTCCAAAAGTGTGTGTGTGGGGGGAATCACCAGACCTTTATTTCTCATCTGTCTTAGTCTGGAAGCTCCACTGAAATCTGTTCAGCATCATAACAACACTCAAGCCTCCACTGAGGGATGTGTGGTGGGTGAGCATGACATGCATTGGCCAGGAATCAAACCAAGGGATCCCACATAGAAAGCAAGAATTCTACAACTGAACCACCAATGCCTCATAGAGTCTGCCTAGAGTGGGTGTTTGAGTTTCCTAGGGCTGCTATTATAAGAGTCCACAAATGGGGTGGGTTATAAGAACAGAAATGTATAGTTTCATAGCCCTAGAAGCTAGTAGTCCAAATTAATGTGTTGATCAGGCCATACGCCCTCTAAATTCCTAGGGGAATCTTTTGTCTAGCCCAGGCATTCCTTGCCTTGCAGATGCATCTTCATATGGCCATTCTTCCTCTGTCTTTCCCTTCTCTTCTACAGGACACCAGCCAGATTGCATTAGGGCCTGCCCTACTCCAGTACAACCTTCTGTTAACTGATAACATCTTCAAATACCCTATTTCTAAGGAGCATCACATCCACAGGTTAAGACTTTAATATATCTTTTGCACGAATGCAAACACACTGCCGTCGAGTCGGATCCAACTCATAGCAACCCCTCTTTGGGTTTCCGAGGCAGTATCACTATGGAACTAGATTGCCCAACCTTCCTTCCGAGGAGTGGCTAGTAGGTTTGAACTCCCAGCCTTCTGGTTAGCAATCAAATGCCTTAGGCACCATAACAATTCAATCTGTAACAGTGGACAAGCACTGCCTTATTCCAATTTGCTGCCCTGACACACATTTAATGCTCCAATCCAGGCCACATGGGAGAGGCAGAAGAAACAATGGGTTAGGAGGATAGATTCAGAAGCCAGACTTCCTGGGTTTGAATCCTGCTTTTTTTGCTTATTGTCTTATGGCCTTAGGTGCTGTTGAATTGGTTCCAACACATAGCACCCCTATGTACAACAGAATGAAACACTGCCTGATCATAGCCATCCTCACAATCTTTGCTATTTTTGAGCCCAGTGTTGCAGCCTGTGTCAATCCATCTCTTTTAAGGTCTTCTTTTTTACTGACCTTCTACTTTACCAAGCATTACATACCATAGAGACTGGTATGTCCTGATAACATCACCAAAGTACATGAAATGTGCTAAGACCTGCAGTTAGAAAACCAAAAGGGAAGAATATGCTCAGCATTTCTCAAGCTGAAAGAATTGAAGGAAAAATCCAAGCCTCGAGTTGCAATATTGAAGGATTCTATTGGGCAGGATATTGACCAAAGCAGGAATCATCAAAAGAAGATGGAAGGAATACACAGAGTCACTGTACCAAAAAGAATTGGTCAACGTTTAACTATTTCAGTGGGTAGCATAGATCAAGAACCAGTTAGTTCAGGAAGAAGTCCAAGCTACACTGAAGGCATTGCCAAAAACAAGCCTCCAGGAATTGACAGAATACTGATTGAGATGTTTCAATAAATGGATGCAACACTGGAAGCAGTCATTCATTTATGTCAAGAAATTTAGAAGACACTTACTTGGCACATTGACTGAAAGAATCCATATTTGTGCCCATTCCAAAGAAAGGTGCTCTAACACAATGAGGAAATTATTGAACAATATCATTAAATATC
>NW_006921681.1:10130821-10133644 GCF_000298275.1 Orycteropus afer afer | reverse complement strand
GAAACCACTCAACGGCACTTAACAACAACAACAACAATCATTAAATACTACACACAAAACCTTGCTGAAGATCATTCAGAAAAGGTTGCGGCAGTACATTGATAGGGAACTGCCAGAAATTCAAGGCAGATTCAGAAGAGGAGGTGGAATGAGGGATATAATTTGTGATGTCAGATGGATCTTGGCTGAAAGCACAGAATACTAGAAAGTTGTTTACCTTTGTTTTATTGACTATGCAAAGATATTTGACTAGGTGGATTATAACAATTTATAGATAACATTGCAAAGAATGGGAATTCCAGAGCACTTAACTGTGCTCATGAGAAACCTGTACATAGACCAAGAGCCAGTTATTTCGACAGAACAAGGAGATACTGTATGGTTTAAAATCAAGAAAAGTGTATGTTGAGGTTGTATCATTTCACCATACTTATTCAATCTGTATGCTGAGCAAATAATCTAAGAACTTGGATAATGTGAAGAAGAATGCAGCATCAGGATTGGAGGAAGACTCACTGACAACTTGAGATATGCAGATGACACAACCTTGCTTGGTGTAAATGAAGAGGACTAGAAGCACTTACTGATGAAGATCAAAGACTACAGCCTTTGGTCAGGATTATACATCAACATAAAGAAAACAAAAATCCTCACAAATGGACCAATAAGCAAAATCATGATAAATGAAGAAAAGATTGAAGTTGTCAAGGATTTCATTTTACTTGGATCGACAACTAATGTCCATGGAAACAGCAGTCAATGGGAAATCAAACAATGGGAAGGAGGTTCCAAGGTGGCAGATAAGGCACATACACTATTCAGACCCTCTACAACAAAGACTAAAACAAAACAAAACAAAACAAAAACAAGGGAAATGGCCACAGATGACAACACTGGTTCCCAGAACTTCTAATGAAAGGATAAAGAAATGGATCAAATACCAATGAGAGGAAGAGACTGAACACAGCATGGCCATTTTGAATTACTGCAAACAATCTTCTAATGGGAGCTGTTGCTGTTGTTGTTGTTATCTGCCATGGAGTCAGACCCAACTCATAGTGACCCCTCCTTGGGTTTCCAAGGCAGTATCACTATGGAAGTAGATTGCCCAGCCTTCCTTCAAAGGAGTGGCTGGTGGGTTTGAACTGCCCGCCTTCTGGTTAGCAGTGAAGTGTCTTAGGCACTATGCTACCAGAGCTCTCTAATGGGAGCAGGAACCACAAAACTTGCCCAGGACTATACCAGTACCCACACTGGTGATCAGGCAACCAGAGAGTTGGGAGGCAGTGACCCTACCTAGACATACCCACCCACATCTGCTGTGCCCTAACCAGTGGATGAGTGCCACCACCCACTCCAGCACTACTGGACTAATGACAGATGGTGGCAATACCTGCCCAGCTTGCCCTCCTCTGCCCTGCACAATCCATGATTAGAGACTCATGTCCACACTCCCACCTGCCACCAAATCCCTCCAGAGACAGGTGGTGAGCACCCAATGCCGTCAAACTAGCAACCAGAGTAACATGTTGGCCCTGTTGCCTGAATATATTAAATCAGAATAAAGCAAAAACTCAGGGTGAAGCAAACCAACATACAATCAACAAATTAATACAACAGTACAATGTCTCAGAGACAGCAGACAACTTCAAATCACACACACACACACACACACACACACAACAGGAGAAGATGGCTCTAACAAGTGAGCAAAATATAGGGCCAGAAAATCTTCCAGAGGAAGAAATGCTAGTGAAATCACCTAATAAGGAATTCACAATAACTATATTTAGTGAATCCTTAAGTGGATTCAAAGAAAGTTTGAGGAAACCACAGAAAAAATCAAAGAAAATACAGACAAACTCTAGAAGAACTTAAAAAATATATATACAATACATTAATACTAAAATTTCAGAAATAGATAATGAAGTAGAAGGACAAAGGAATAGAATTGAATCAATGGAACACACAATTAGCAAGATTGAAGACAATTCTCTCAATACTAATTGGCTAGAGGAACAATCAGAAAAAATAACAAGAAATTTAAAAAATGAAGAAAGCCAAAGAATCATTTGAGATACCATCATGAGGAATAACATGTATAATTGGAATTTCAGAACAGTAAGAGACAAAAACAAAGCACTAAGAAAACTGTCAAGGATTTATTGGAAGAAAACTTCCTTAATATCATGAAGCTCAATGAACCCAAAAGAGGATAGATCCCAAAAGAAAATCACCAAGACATAACATAATCAAACTTCCTAAAACCAAAAAGACAAAGAAAGCATCCTGAAAGGAACTCAGGAAAAACAAAAAGTCACCTACAAAGGAGAACCAATAAGACTAAGCTCTGATTTGGCAGAAACCATGCAGGCAAGAAAGCAATGGGATGACATATATAAAAACATACATAAAACATATATAAAACCTTGAAAGAAAAAAAATCGCCAATATAAATAAAATGAACACAATCTGAGGTAGATAATTTGAACACTCTCATCATAAAACAAGAAATCAAACAGGTCATAAAGCAATTACCAACAAAAAAAAAGGTCTGGCTCAGACGGCTTCACTGGTGAATTCTACCAAACATTCAGAGAAGTGCTGACACCAATCCAACTCAAACTATTTCAGAACATAGAAAAAGATGGAACACTACCACTCATTCTATAAAGCAAGTGTAGCACTGACACCAAAACCAGGCAAAGACATCACTTTAAAAAATAATAATTATATATATTATATATAATTGACCTATATATCAATTATTCAATTATATATAATATATATAGGAGCTCTGGTAGCATAGTGCCTAAGGCACTT
>NW_006921681.1:10107683-10130721 GCF_000298275.1 Orycteropus afer afer | reverse complement strand
TAATAATAAAAATAATACATCATGACCAAGTAGGATTCAGACTGGGTATACAAGGAAGGGTCAACATTAGAAAAACAATCAACATAATCCACTACATAAATAAAACAAAGGAAAAGAACCACATAATCATTATCAATTGATGTAGAAAAGGCATTTGACCAAATCCACCACCCATTCTTGATTTTTTAAAGAAACACTCAGCAAAATAGGAATAGATGGAAAATTCCTCAACATAATTAAGGGCATATACCCAAAAAGCAATGGTGAAATTATTCTCATTGGAGAGAGACTAAAAACATTCCCCTTGTGAATAGGAACCAGACAATAATGCCTTTTTACCACCACTCTTAAGGAGCTCTGGTGGTATAGTGGGTAAGGCATGTGGCTGGGTTTGTTGGCAGTTCAAACCCACCAGCTGCACCACAGGAGGAAGATGAGGCAATCTCCTTTTGTAAATATATACAGTCTTGGAAACCCAATGGGGGTCGCTATGAGTCAGAATTGACTCAATGGCAATGTTTTTGTTGTTGTTGTTGTTGTTGTTTAATCACCATTCTTATTCAATATTGTACTGGAAGTCCTAGTCAGAGAAATAAGGCAAGAAAAGGAAATAAAGGGAATGCAAATTGGCAAAGAAGAAATAACACTATCTCTATTTGCTCATGATATGATCCTGTATGTAAGAAATTCTAAAGACTTAACAAGAAAACTACTGGAACTAACAGATGGATTCAGCAAAGTAGCAGGGCACAAGATCAACATATAAAAATTACTTGAATTTACTTTAACAAAGAGAACTCTGAAAAGGAAATCAAGAAAACAATGCCATTTACAATAGTCACCCAAAAGATGAAGCTGTTGTTGTTAGGTGCTGTCAGATTGGATTTGAGTCCAGACAGCTGACCCTAGGGACTGCACAAAATATCCTCACTGCAGCTTACAGATTATTTCTGTTCCGTGCTTTACAGACTTCTTTTTGTCACCCAGATGTAAAAATTGGGTCTGTCCTTTGGAGATCTGGTTCCACTGGCCCGAGTTCTCCCGAGGCGCATGGGAGCCCAAGGCTCCTCCAACTTCTGTACATTCCTGCACCTCAGTTTTGAGAACAAGAGAAGAGGCCCTGACACCCAGGAGAGGCCACTGGTCCCATCAGCTGGGCCTTGTATTCTCCTGAACATAAACAACTTCACCGGACATGCATGTGAGCACCTGTGGCTATGATGGACTGAGACAAGATCACTTCAAATCACGTCTGTTCACAAACAAAACAAGAATCCAAGCCACAAAAAAAAAAAATCCAAGCCACAAAAATGGCCAATATGAGTGACTGCTGCTGCTTTTTAAAGGACAGCTTTCGCCTCAGTCTCAGCATCTCTCCTTCTACACAAGATTTATTGAGAAGTCTCCCCACTTCCAACCTAGAACAAAGCCCAGCTTCCTTAATTGTTTCACGTATCACCTGACCAGACCCACATGCTATAAGTCCTTGCTAACATCCTCCTGAAGGCAGTGGTGTTCGGTGGTAGAATTCCCATCAGCCATGCAGGAGACCTGCGCTCGATTCCCAGCCAAGGCACCCCATGCACAGACACCCCGTTTGCCAGAGGAGGGTTGCATGTGGCTATGATGCTGAGCACGTCTCAGTGGAGCTTTCAGAGTAAGATGGATGACAAAGAAAGACCTAGAAACCTACTTCCGTCTGCTCCCCAACTGATCACGGGATGGCACAGGACCAGGCATCGTTGATTCAATTGTGCAGAAGGTTGCCACGAGTTAGGGCTGACTGAACAGCAGTTAACAACAACACATCTTCTTATTGAGTCACCTACCCTCCACAATTCTCCAACAAGCAATAAATACAACTTGTTCAACCCAGGTGTGTTTATCTGGCTCAAGAGTGGTGACACTTCCTCTGCTTCTCTCTAGCCCCTCCAGGGATTGTGTTGTCCAGATTTGGCTCTACCCTGACCTCTACTAAAAGTCAGCCCAACAACAAAAAGACACCCTAATCAAAACTGGCAAAAGACTTGAATAGATATTTCACCAAAGAGGATATTCAAATGGCCAATAAGCACATGAAAAGATACTCAGTGTCATTAGTCATTCCAAAACCAAAACCCACAGCCATTGAGGCGATTTGACTCCTGTGACCCTATAGGACAGAACAGAACTGCCCCATAGGGTTTCCAAGGCTGCAAATGTTTACCGAAGCAGACTGCCACGTCTTCCTGCCATAGAGTGACTGGTGGGTTCAAACTGCCAATCTTCCTGGCCAATCTTTCAGTTGGCAGCTGAGCACTTAACCTCTGTGCCACCAGGGCTCCCTTCATTAGTCATGAGAGGGATGCAAATCAAAACCACAATGAGATAGCACCTCACCCCACTAAAATGTCAATGATCAAAAAAAACTGAAAAATGGCAAAGATGTGGGAAACTGGAACTCTTACCCTTTGCTGGTAGAAATGAAAATGGTATAGCCACTGTGGAAAACAGTTTAGTAGTTTCTCAAAGCATTGGACATAAAATTACCATATGATCCAGCAATTCCAATTCTAGGTATATACCCAGAAGAAGTGAAGGCAGGAACACAAACAGAAACTAGGTTTCCCAATCACAAACAGAAACCTATTGTGAATAGCACTACAGTGTTCTTTGCAGCATTATTCACAGCCATCAAAAGGTGGAAACAATCCACGTGTCCATCAACAGACAAATGGATAAATGAAATGTGGCCTATACATACAATGGAATATTATTCAGCCATAAGGAGAAATCGAGTTCTGATACATGCTACAACATGGATGAACTTTGAAAATACTGAGCTGAGCGAAGTAAGTCAGTCACAAAAGGGCAAATATTGTATATCCCACTTAAATGAAATAAGCAAATGTATAGAGACCAAAGCTCGTTAGAGATTATGAGGAGTGGGAGGGAAGGGGGAAAGGGGAGTCATTGCTGGGGGGTGGGCACTGAGTTTCTGTTAATGGAGTGAAACAATTTGAAAAAGGATGGTGGTGGTGTTTGCACCACGTGATGAACTAATCAATGCCACTGAACTGTACATGTAAAAACTGTTGAAGAAAAACATTTTCTTATATATATCTTTACCACCTGTGGTAGTTAAAGTTGTATGTCACCTTGGCTGGGTCTGGTTGAGTGGCTGGGCAGCTGGTGGTAGTGATTCCCCATGATGAGACTGGCAGTCAACTCCATGGTGGGATCTACCACAAGCAGCTCAGAAGCTGCTTTGGGTATGTGGTCTGCTTCCTGTATATAAGAAGCAGCTTTAGGAATGGTGTCTAGCCTATGGCACCTTGAACCCTGCATGTAGCCATGTTATTTGCTCAGCAGCCTGCTATGCTCTGCCAACCTTGGGACTTACAATGGACTTAAGTTAATGGCCTGCCATGTGGTTTGGTAATATTGGGACTGTGCCTTTTTACTTGTCAACCTTGGGGCTTCTCAGTCTCAGCATCCAGCAGCTGTCTGAGTGAAGAAATGCCTCTAGCTCCAGTGGGCCAGGAGCAGGAGGCAGAGCTGGACCCCAAGATTGAGGGGCTTTCACCCAGTCCCTAGAGCCTGCACTTTGAACTTAGACTTAAAGCCTCCAAACTAAGGGACTAAACTCCTGTTTGTTAAGGCCATCACATTTGTGGTATATTTTTGTTAAAGTGGCACTAGGGAACCAGAACACCACCAAAACAACAAAGCCTCTCAATTTCTCCCAGTTATGTGCACCATCTATGAGTTCAGAAACTTCACTGGTGCACAGAGGAATGAGGGAGATGGTCCCACTGCTCCTGCTTCCCGGGACCCACCACCCCACTGCCTTCCACAGTCTGCATGACCCCATGCATGCCTCCAACCCCCACCCACACTCTGGTGGCTTCTCCTTCTCCGGCCTGAATAGCCAGGTGGGCCTGATCTTCCGGCTTCACCTCTGGAATCCTGGAGCACCAACTGTCTCCATCTGACTGCACGGGCTTTTCCCAATGTTCTATAATAGCCATACAACCAACCCACCAGTTGCCGTCAAGTTAATTCCAATTCATGGTAACCTCATTTGTGTCAGAGTAGAACTGAACTCCACAGAGTTTTCATGGCTATGACCTTCTGGAAGCAAACAGCCAAGTCTTTCTTCTGCGGATCCTCTGGGTGGCTATGAACTGCTAAATTTTCCTTGAGTAGCCTAGCACTTAACCATGTGTACCACCCTGGGAGCTCTGGTGATTACTAGTACCTAAGGCATTTGACTGCTAACCAGAAGGCTGGTGGTTCAAACCCATGAGCCACTCCTCAGAAGGAAGGGTGGGCAATCTACTTCCATAGTGATACTGCCTCAGAAACCCAAAGAGGGGTCTCTATGAGTCAAAATCAACTCAATGGCAGTGACAGGGACTCCTATAATAACCAAGAGATACTTAGAGTACCTTTAAAAGCAAGAAATTATTTTATTTTTAATTTATAATATCATTAGAAAAAGTAGGGGATGGCTTCTTTTAAATCTGCCATGATTTCCCCAAACATAATAGGAATCTGCATTTCTGCATAATAATCAGGCCTGAGTGCAGAGGCTTCCAGCACCTGCCCCGTTCCCAGGGAAGACGACAGGAGGGAAGGAGCTTGTACTATATGCAGATCCTGGGACTGATGCCCCTACACTATCTCAACACAGGCAGATCAGGAAACTGACAGGAGAACTAACAGTAGCTGTCGGGAGTTCCCTCGAGTCAGCTTCCGCTCATGGAGCCCTCATGTATAACGTCGCACAGCCCTGTGCCATCCTCATGGTTGTGGGTAGTTTTGAACCTATTGTTGTGGCTATTGGGTAGTTCCTTCCAACCTAGGAGGCCCGCCTTCCAGCCCTCTATCAGCAACATTCTGTGTGATCCATAGGGTTTGCACTGGCCAATTTTGAGAAGTAGATCACTAGACTTTCTTCCTGCCTTAGTCTGGAAGCTCTGCTGACACCTGACCGCCACGGATGACCCTCCTGGTATTTGAAATACTGGTGGCACAGATGCCAGCATCACAGCAACATGCAAGTCACCAGAGTATGACAAACTGACGGACAGGTGGTGGAAGAGCAATAGCAGCTATTGTTATGGTTGTCATTACTGAGTGAGTTCTATTGAGCAATTATTAATGTGACAAGCACTGTACATGTAGTCTCTCATTTAATCCTTGTAATAGCCAAGGATTAGGAGCTCTGGTAGCATAGTGGCTAAAGCACTTGACTGCTAACCAGAGGCTGGCGGTTCAAACCCACCAGCCACTCCTCGGAAGGAAGGTTGGGCAATCCTACTTCCGTAGTGATACTGCCTCGGAAACCCAAGGAGGGGTCGCTATGAGTCGGGGCCAACTCGATGGCACATAACAACAACAACGACAATAGCCAACAGCAAAACTGTTAGTAGAACTGGTGTTTAAGAGCTTGGGCTCAAGGGACAGACAACCTGGGTTTATGTCAGGCTCCTCCACTAAGTCTGAGGCCCTGAACAAACTACTTAACCCTCTGTGCCTCCATTTCCTGACTAAGTCTGAGGCCCTGAACAAGCTACTTAACCCTCTGTGCCTCCATTTCCTCATCTATAAAGTGGAACTAATGAGGCTTCATTGTATTTAGTGAGGTAACACATACCAAGTTATTAGATCAGTGTCCAGCACATAGTGAATGATCAATAAATGCTGGGTCTTATTAACTCATCAACCATCCTAATAACATTAACAAGTCGTAAGGCAGGTATCGTTGTTAGTACCACTGTTTTATCAATGAAAAGTTAGAGAAAGGTGACTTACCCAGGATCCATATCTATTACATGGCAGAAAAAACATAAGACAAACCCACTGCCATTGAGTTGATTCTGACTCATAGAGACCCTATAGCACAACAGAGCAGAATTGCCCCATAGGGTTTCTCAGGTAGTAAATCTTTACAGAAACAGACTACCTCATCTTTTTTTCCACAGAGCAGCTGGTGGGTTCAAACTGCCAACATTTGGTTGGCAGCCGAATGCTTAACCACCAGGCCACCAGAGCACCCTACATGGTAGAGTCGGATGAAAGCTGGATACACTGGCTCTGGAACCCTGCTCTTAGCTACTCCACAATGCTGGCACTAGTTGTTGTTAGCTGCCCTTGAGTCAGTGCCTGGAGTAAAAGAGAAAGAAGGAAACCAAAGCCCGTGCACAATGGAACGCAACCCTGCCCGGCCTGCATCATCCCCACGACCAGATGCAGATCAGACCATTGGGGTCCACCGGGCCTCCACTGGCTGGTTTTCAGAACTGGACTACGAGGTCTTCTTCCTTAGTCCATCTCAGCCTGGAAGCTCCACTGGAACGTGTTCAGCATCACAGCAGCAGACAAGCCTCCGCCGACAGACAGAGGGTGGCTGTGCATGAGGTGCATCAGCTGGGAATTGAACTGAGGTTCCCGTATGGAAGGCCAGAATTCTACCACTGAACACCACCATCTCACGGCTCAGTGTTAGACCCAAGAATAAGGCAACGCACAGTGGAAGACACTGTAATTATACAACCTGCGTTTCTGAGTACCTCCATTCTGTGAGTTAGTATATCAATAACTAGTTAAATAAATGAATAACTTCTAGCCAATAAACAAGGGGCTTTAGAATATTGTCAAGAGCTGTGGTGGAGCAGTGGGCAATGCATTTGGCTGCTAATCAGAAGATCAGTGGTTCAAACCCACCAGCTGCTCAGCAGGAGGAAGATGAGGCAATCTACTTCCATAAAGATTCACAGTCTTGGAAACCCAATGGGGGTCACTATGAATCAGAATCAACTTGATGGCAGTGGGTTGGGTTTGGCTTGTATGTCGTGTGTGCTAAGAGGTAGCAGATAACTCAAGACTTGGATTGGAAACACTAGTGTTTGTTGTGATTCCCATCTGGAATCTCCCTCTGGGTGTCCTGGGACACGGCAGGGCTCCCTCCATGGGAGAGAAATTCAGGCCAGGGGATGGAATGGGCAATGGGCTAGATCCAAGGAGGCCAGGAGTCAGAGAGCAATGCCTCTGCTGTTATATTCCAGAGAGGAAAGGGGAGGGGTTGGACCTACTGGAAAATAGTAACATGTACTGAGTGTCTACCATGTGCCCAGTGCTTGCTAAATGCCTGAATAAGATGGTCTCATTTACACATCAGCAGACGCCCATAGGGTATCACTATCACTATCCTCATTCGACAGAGGAGGAAACTAAGGCTCCAAGAGGGGCTGCCCTAGACTTGAGGCTTGACAGCTCACACACAGTGGGGCGGGGATTTGATCTGAGCGGCCTGGTTCTCGGGTCCTCGCTTACCCAGTATTCTTTTCTCCTCTCAATACAGGCTTCCCCTGCTGTCCAAAGTACCATGTTCCTATGAAACGTTTCGTAAGCCAAAATGGCATAAAGTGAAGAAGGAATTACCATTCATTTATATGAGAAAAATTTTGAGCATTCCCAGACCCAATAAATAACCTACCAAATCATACCAGTTAACAGAATCTAAAATAACATGTATAGTGCTCACAGGCACAGTTCAGAGCTGTGGTAGCTTGATCCTGAGATGTAGTTCCTGGGCAAGGAGTTTGGCAACACCACTGTCACTGTTCAGGGTGCAAGCAACCTCTCTAACAGCTCCCTGCAGAACAAGCAGCAGAACACAAGTTTTGCTTTCCACCTTTTTCTTACGTTAGCAAAAAACAGGCACTAATGTAGTTCTTTCAGAAAGGAAAGTGGTGTAAAGTGGACTTTCAAAAAGCAAGAGATACCTATATAGGGTCTTAGGGAACAATCAGGACAAGGAGTTCACAGAGCTTTGGAGTTTAAACTCTCTTCCCATCCTCCCCACCCCATTGGGCCTCCCTGAGGTCTGAGATTTAGCTGGGGTGGGGGACGACAGGCCACTGAAGACAGCAGTGGGAGTGTGTGGTGGCCTTCTGATAGTCCTAGTAGCTGGATAAGACAAGGATGTTGGGTGCATCGGATGGGGTTACTTGTGGCTAGAACTCTGAGTGCTCAAGGCAGTCACACAACTTATACAGTTAGCCCTTGATATCCGTGAGTTCCACATCTGCAGATTCAACCCACTGTGGATTGAAAATGTTTGTGAAAAAGAATAAAAGCAATTAAGTGGTCAAAGCAATTGCTCAAAGGCTAAGAGAGAGAATAAAGTGCTATTTACACAGCAGTTACTTTGGATTAGATGTTATAGGTAACCTAGAGATTATCTAAGGTATACGGGAGGATGAGTGTAGGTTATATACAAATACTGCATCATTTTATATAAGGGACTCAAGCATCCTTTGATTGTGGTATCCACAGGAGTTCCTGAACCAATCCCCTATGGACACTGAGGGACAACTGTATACAGTAGCCAGGTACTGAGGTCCCTCATGCCAAGCACATGTCCTATTGACAACCATTCCAGGAGAACCACAGGTATTGGACTGAGACTCTGCAAGATTGCATCACTTTCCCAGGATCACACATGCTGGGACCCAACAAAGGTGAAGAACAATTTCAGCTGAGTGTCAGGGGCTATGTGCGAATTTCAGGCAGATTCATGGCAATTTAATAATAGCAACAACAACAATAAATATGGTGAAGTGCCTGGTGAGCCAGGCATAGCTGTTGTTGTTGTTGTTGTTGTTGTTGTTAGGTGCCATCAAGTCGTTTCCGACTCATAGTGACCCCATGCACAGCAGAGCGAAACACTGCCTGACCCCGTGCCAGCTCCACGATCCCTGCTATACTTGAGCCCATCATCGCAGCCACCGTGTCAATCCATCTCGTTGAAGGCCTCCCCCTCTTTCGTCGACCCTCCACCCTACTAAGCGTGACATCCTTCTCCAAGGAATGGTCCCTTCTGACAACATGACCAAGATAGGTGAGACGAAGTCTGGCCATTCTCGCTTCCAAGGAGCATTTCGGGTGCACTTCCTCCAGGACAGATCTGTTAGTTCTTTTAGCAGTCCATGGTACTTTCAGCATTCTTCGCCAACACCACAACTCAAAAGCATCAACTCTTTTTTGGTCTTCCTTATTCATTGTCCAGCTCTCACATGCATATGAGGCGATTGGAAATATCATGGCTTGTGTCAGGCGTACCTTAGTCCTCAAGGAGACATCCTTGCTCCTCAGCACTTGAAAGAGTTCCTTCTCAGTTGACTTTCCCAATGCTACACATCGTCTAATGTCCTGACTGCTGCTTCCATTGGCATTGATTGTAGAACCAAGCAACGTGAATTCCTTGACAACCTCAATCTTCTCTCCATTTATTGTGATGCTGCTCATTGGTCCAGTTGTGAGGATTTTTGTTTTCTTTATATTGAGACGTAATCCATACTGCAGACTGTATTCTTCAGCTTTCATCAGTAAGTGCCTCAAGTCATCCTCACTTTCAGCAAGCAAAGTTGTATCATCTGCATATCTCAGGTTGTTAATGATTCTTCCTCCAATCCTGATGCCACGTTTTTCTTCATATAGTCCAACTTCTCAGATTATTTGCTCAGCATATAGATTGAATAAGTGTGGGGAAAGGATACAACCCTGATGCACTCCCTTCCTGATTTTAAACCATGCAGTGTTCCCTTGTTCTGTTCAAACAACAGCCTCCTGGTCAAGGTACAGGTTCCTCATGAGTACAATCAAGTGCTTGGGAATTCCCATTCTTCTCAATGTTATCCATAATTTGTCATGATCCACACAATCAAATGCCTTTGCATAGTCAATAAAACACAAGTAGACATCTTTCTGATATTCTTTGCCTTGAGCCAAGATCCATCTGACAGCAGCTATGATATCCCTTGTTCCACATCCTCTTCTGAATCCAGCTTGCACCTCTGGAAGTTCTCTGTCAATATACTGCTGCAACCGTTTTTGAATTATCTTCAGTAAGATCTTACTTTCGTGCGATATTAATGATATTGTTCTATAACATTTATTATACAGTTAATGATAATGATGATAGTGATAATGATGGCATAGCTGTTAAGTGCCTTAAAATCAGAAACAGTTGCCATCAAGTTGATTCTGACTCACGGTGGCCCCATGTGTGTCAAGTGGAACTGTGTTCCGTAGGTTTTCATTGACTGACTTTTTGGGAAGCAGATCACCAGGCCTTTCTTTTGAGGTACCCTGGGTGGACTTGAATCTCTAGCCTTTCAGTTAGCAGCTGAATGTGTTCATTGTTTCAACACCCAGGGATTCCACTGAGTGCCTTACTGTAAAAATCTCATTCATTCCCACAACAGCCCTGTGAGATAGGTACTGGTGTCATACCCACTCTATAGATGGGGCCCTGAGGCCCTGATGCTTAACTAACTTGTCCACATTTACTGAGCCAGGAAGTAAAAGGGCTCAGCCCTGAGTCCAAGACCTGACAGGGAAGCAACTGCCCTGTCTCCTCCTGGACCAGCAAGGGCTCACCCCCTGGGATGCCCCTGCGTGAGAGCTTAAAATCAGAGGTACTTGGTGTGTGTAAATTGAGCAGTCAGAAAGCAGAGGCTTACCTCCATTTTAAGGTCTTGACATGAGTCTAGAATCCATGTTGAATTTTAGAGCCACTGTTTCTAACAGCAACTCCTCTAACCTTAATGCTAACCTAACCATATACCCTAAAGGAGACATTCTTGTCTCTGAGGTCTGGCAGGTGCAGGATACCCCAATCTATTCCTAGAGGGTCTTTCTATTATGGTCAAACAGATGCAAGGTACCATAGCTTGTGCCCAAAGAGTCCTGATGTACTACATTATTATAAATCTTTAGAATGAACCCTAGAAACAGACTTGATTGAAAAAGTTATTTTTATAGCAGGTTACCTGACAAACCTGTCCTGCCATTGTCCTGTGACCATCCTGTAATAAACTGAAAAGCATGTACCTTAACCAAACGTGTAATCCCACATATGCTATCCACCCCTCCCTGGTAGGTCCCCACTCTTAGATAGCCTGCCTTGGACTAACCTGATTGTCTTTCAGCCAATTATGATAGTCTCGCTTTTAGTTCCTGTTCTGACTGGACAAAAATGTTTTGTTTTCTTCCTCACTGTCCAGCAGAGAGGCCATCTTCACTCTGTGAATTTGAACATCTTCCTAGTCTGGACCGCTCCTGTCCTTCAATAAACCTCTTGTGGTTTTACTTTAAGCAGACTCCATGATGTTGCTCCAGGACAGCTGCCTTCCAAGGCCAGCACTCCACAGAGAGCAGCTCTCTACCGCTGGCCAAATAAAACAGAGCTGAGGGTGCCTGCTGCAACTAGAAAATGGGAGATACAGTGAGCATCGCTGAGCATAGAGGGTTTGTGGACCAAAGCCTCCCAAAACACAGAGTCCAGAGGGGAAGGAAGTACAAGCCTTTCTGGGTGGCAAACTGGTGCCTCCTCAAAACCAGCCAGCTCCAGCCAGGCCTCCTGGGAACACTGAGTACAGCAACTGGTGGCTCAGAATTCCACCTGTCCTGGGGGGTAATGTTATGAATCCTACTTCACAGATAAGAAAGTTGAGGTTCAGGTCACAGACATGAGGCAGCCACACATAAAACCAGTTCAAAGGGCTCAAGCGCCACCTCAACTGGGTCCCTCGGGAATGATGTTGCAGGTTTGTGCACATTAGCTGGGGTGTCCTGGACTGTGTGGGCCCTCCTGCCTCCAATCCCCTCCCTGCACAGTTCAGGATTCTGGGACATGAACTTACAGTGCCTGGTGTCCCCAGGAGGCCCTGGGGTGTCTGGGGATGATGGGGTGGGCCCTGAGCCCCACTAGAATGCTTTGGTCTCACCACACACTAGAATCCCTGTCCTTGGTGCCCCCTCTCCACTGCTCCTCACTTCTTGGCTGCAAGTGGCACCCCCTGCACTGTAAACCAGCCAGCTGACCCAGCCCTGGGAGAGGACCACTTGGGGACACTCCCTCTAGCCAAGAATTCCAAGAATTTAGGGGGTGTGGCCCTTGAGAACACAGGCCATGTGACTTGTGTTTGGGCCCAGGCAGCATTTCCAGCAGGCCTGGGAGGTCTCCCACAGTGAAGCTGGGCATGTCCCTGGAGGGAGAAACCCAGGCCCTCACCAGACCCTCAGAACGGTTGGCTGGAAAAAACCCTAGCAATTGCAGCCGAGGACTTTCCAGGGGTGTGAGTTTCTCTTTGGAGGCAGGGTGAGGCAGGCAGTGAAGAGGCTGTTTTGCCTCAAGTGGAAACTTGGTGGAGTTTCACATCCAAAGGAATGTCCTCTGTCATTAGTCTGACAAATATTTAACAAACACATGGCATTTCTAGAACCTTCTGACCATGTCAGTTTTTCCTATTGTCATGGCTTACATGTTGCTATGATGCTGGAAGCTATGCCACTGGTAGTTCAAATACCAGTAGAGTCATCCATGGTTTCGGCAGAGCTTCCAGACTAGGAAAGACAAGAAAGAAAGGCCTGGCAATCTACCTCCAGAGTTCAACCAATGAAAACCCTGTAGATCACAACAGAATACTGACATGGTGCTGGAGATGAGCCTCCTAAGTTGGAAGGCACGACACAAAAGCCACAATGGACTCAAACATGCCAATGATGAGAAGACGGCACAGGACTGAGCAATGTTTCATTCTGTTGAACACGGGGTCGCGCACATGAGTAGGAACTGCCTCCACGGCAACTAACAACAGCAACAAGGGATGGGAGTGTAATCAGCATCAAGCCCATTTTATAACCAAGGAAACAGAGGTACAAAACAGTTAAGTAACTTGCTCAAGATCACACAGTAAGGAAGCTGCAGAGCCAGAATCTAACCTTAGCCAGGGAGCCTGACCAAAGTCAATGTGTCCAATTGCTATACAATCCTCCATTCTTTACCTGGGTGTTCAAGATTACATCATGGGGGAGGGTCATCACCACCAAAACCCACAACACAACTTTGTTATTTCTGATCAGCCAGGCTCCTGCCTTAAGTGTGACAAACTATAGATGAGGGCTGGCATGGAAGCTACTAAAATGCCTTTGTTCCCCTGCAGGGGGACTCAACTGGTCCAGGCCAGGTATAGCTGATGTTATAACCGTAAATGCTTGCTACCAAGTGTGGAAGAATTCCTGGGTGGTGCAAATGGTTAAGTGCTCGACTAATGGCCAAAAGCTTGATGGTATGAACACACCCAGAGGGACCTCAGAAGAGAAGCCTGGCAATCCACTTCTAAAAGGTCTCAGCCTTGAAAACCCTGTGGGACATTGATACTTTGCACACACAGGGTTGTCATGAGCCAGAATCAACTCGATGGTAACTAACAAGAACCACACTAAGCGTGGGGCACTTATCCAGTGCCAGGCATGTCTCCAAAGGCTTTTCCTGCATCATCTCTTTTCAAGGCTCAGCTCACTCCTGATTAAACCATTCTTGGAACTGTTCCATCTACCCCCTACTCCAGGAGAATTGGCCTACTCTACTTTGTTTGAATTTATTGGAGTAATAGCTATTATTTATTGGGCGTCTATAATACCCCTGAGGTAAGGCATTTGGCTGCTAACCAAAAGGTAGATGGTTCAAACCCACCAGCTGCTCCACTGGAGGAAGATGAGGCAATCTACTTCCATAAAGATTTACAGCCTTGGAAACCCAATGGGGGTTGCTATGAGTCAGTAGTTGGCTGCTAACTGAAAAGTTGGCAGTTCAAACTCACCCAGTGGCTCACCCAGAAAAAAAGATCTGGTGATCTGCTCCAATAAAGATTACAGCCGAGAAAACGCCATGGTGCAGTTTTACTCTGTCACATGGAGTCGCCATGCATTGGTATTGACTTGAAGACACCCAGCAATAATGCTCACAAAAATCCAATGTAAGAGGCAGGCGCAGACTCAATGTTTCAGATAAAGAACCGAAGACAAAAGGATCATAACTTACCCAAAGCCACACGGCCAGAAAAGAGTAGGCATAAGCCCAGGGTGTCTGGCCAGGCCTGGCTTCACAGGCACACCACCTGTGCAGTCACACAGGCCCCACATTGAAAAGGGCCCACATTTTGTTTAATGCCCTGCTGTCACCATCTTGAAATTCTTACATTTGGACACAAGGCCTGCACTGTTTGGGCTCCAGCACCCAGTGTGCCTTCCTGATCATCCCATACAACATCATAATGCCACCTCCCCCACCCCCACCCCCATACTCTATGTCTGACTTCTCATCCTCTGACTTACTACATTTATTATTATCTGTCTCTCTGTTCAGCTCCCCCTATTGGAACCTCATCTCCATGAAGGCAGGATTTGTCTGCTGTGGGCACTTGTCCCCAGCACCTAACCCAGGTGCTCTCCACAGAGATAAATGATTCTTTTTATGGTGGCAGATTCACCTTCTTCATTGTGTTTTTAACATGGGTGTTCACATTAGCTTACCTTTCCTGGACCCACATCATCTGCTCTATAGCCTCTGGACCAAATCACCTAGCTCCTCCACCTCCTAGCTATGTTGTGACCTGATCCTCAGTTTGCCTCATCTGTGAAGAGGGCATAATAATAGTATCTACCTTGGTGGGCTGTTGTGACGATCATGCACAAAAAGCCCTTAGCAGAGGCTGGCTCATTGTAGACACTTACAACTTTAGACAGAGAGCATCTATGTTTGGTGGCAAGAAGAGACAACCCTTGGACTTGAAGAATGAGCTCGGACCAAACTGAGGGACAGTTTCCAAAATAATTGGCCTGTACTCTTAAAAAATGTCAAGATCACAAAAGATAAAGAAAGATGGAAGATGAGCTTGAAGGAATCAGAAGGGGCATGACTACTGACGTGTGATCCTAGATTGAATCTCAAGCCAGAAACAATTAGTTTTTCTTTTGTGTTAAAGGATGTTAGTGGGACAACTGGCTAGATGTGAATTAGGTCTATAGATTAGATAACAGTACTATATCGATGTCGTTTCTGATTTTGATTCTATTACTGTGGCTATACAACACAAGGTTCTTGTTTTTAGGAAATGCACACTAAAGTATTTAGAGGTAGAAGGAAACATACTCTCAAAGAAAAACAATTAGATAGATTTAAAGAAAAGTTGCTATTGAGTCACTTCCAGATCATGACAAACCCCTGTGGATCAGAGCAGGACGGGGCTCCGCAGGGTTCTCAGTGGCTGTGATCTTTTGGAAACAGATCGCCAGGCCTTTCTTCTGAGGCAACTCTGGGTGGCTTCAAACCACCAACCTTCTAGTTAGTAGACAAGGGCTTAACAAGTTTGCACCACCCAGGAACTTCTAGATGGATGAGTGGATGGGTGGGTGGATGGATGGATGGATGGATGGATGAATAAACCAACCAAACAAACAAACTTACTGCCATCAAGTTGATTCCAACTCCTAGTGACCCTAGAGGACAGAGTAGAACTGCCCCACAGGGTTTCCAAGGCTGTAAATCTTTACAGAAGCAGACTCCCTCATCTTTCTCCCACGGAGCGGCCAGTGACTTCAAACCACCGACCGTTTGGTTAGCAGCCAAATGCTTTAACCAATGCACCACCAGAGCTCCTTCAGATGGATAAATAGATCAATGTAAAATGTTAATACGTGAGTGGAAGGTATACAGGGATTCTTGGTTCTATTTCTGCAACTTTTCTGAAAGTCTTTTCAAACTTAGACTTTAAAAACATTTCACCAATGAGCTATGAGAAACCAACTAGTAACCATTCCAGGGGGTATATGGCAGGGGCAGGAGCAGAAGGGAAGGACAATTGTTAGACACCTATCAAGTGTCAGGCAGTCTCTGCAGTGTTACAATAGCCCCCAAACCAAATCCAACCCAGTGGCCATGGAGTCAATTCTGACTCCTGGTGACCACGTGTGTCAGAGTAGAACTGCACTCCACGGGGTTTCAATGGCTGATCTTTCAGAAGCACATTGCCAGGCTTTTCTTGTAAGGTACCTCGGGGGGGACTCAAGCCTCTAACTTTTCAGTTAGCAACCGAACTCCCTACAGGGTAATTATTATAACCTTCATTTTTAACTTTGAGAAAACTGAGGCACAGAGCGTTAAACTAACTTGCCCAAAGCCATTTCAGGTGTTAGGCCAGCACCCCACTTCCATATGGGGCTGCCAATATTAACACTTAGTCTGTCCCCCACTTGCTACCTTTGTCACCCAAAGCAGCCTCAGAAAAGATCCAGTCCCACTGTCGGGCAGGAAGGGGGAGGCGGGAGTGTCATTCCTGGTTTTACAAACCTGTTGTTTCTCAAAGTTTAGGGCCAGCCTCAGCCTGTTGGGCCCCACAGACGCTCAGCATTCGCCTAAAATGAAATAAAGACCCAACGTGATCCAAACAAAGTGTTTTTATAAACTTATGAAAAGAGTCCTTATTAGAAAGGGCTTAGGCAGGAGGCAGGGTGGGGGTTAGACAGGCCTGATCAGTTCTGCAGGCTCTTGGCAAGCAGTGATCATTAGCAGATTTTGTTCTGGGGAGGCTCAGTGTCAGCTCCACATTATGGGATTTTATGAGATTTATGCACAGACCTTTCCTACAAAGCAAGGTATTATAGGGCGGATTAGGTGGGTCCAGGAAGCCTGGCTCCCCTCCCTGTCTGATTTTTTAGCAGATTTTTTTAAAGGCTCATGGTTGGGGGCTCTGTGGCCTCACATCAGAACTCCTGTATCCTGCTGGCTTTCAAACAAGCAGACTTAAAAAAAAAAAAAGAATGTTGGATTTCCTTCATATAAACTCATTATAGAACATTGCTAAGAAGTAAAAAGACATTAAAAATAAGAAAAAAATCTTATGTCATTCTATCATCCCCACAACTTGTCTGTCAGTTTGTCCTACTGGGGGGGCTTGCGTGTCGCTGTGATGCTGGAAGCTATGCTACTGGTGTTTCAAATAGCAGCAGGGTCCCCTATGGGACAGGCTTCAGCAGAGCTTCCAGACTAAGACCAGGAAGAAAGGCCTGGCAAGCTATTTCTGAAAATTAGCCAATGAACGCCCCACGGATCACAGAATATTGTCCAAGACTTTGACTCATTTACATTGGACACGTCATTAGAAGGGACTGATCACTGGAGATGGTCATCATAGTTGGTAACTTGGAGGATAAGCGAAGATTAGGGAAGCTCTCCATGAGATGTGCTGACACAATGACCACAACCATGGACTCAAGGAAACCACAGACCATGAGGATGGTGCAGGAGTGGGCAGTGTCTCCTTCTGTTTCTCATGGGATCACCGTGAGTCAGGACCAACTGAACAGCACATAACAGAGACAACCACTGTCACCATTCTGATGTACTTCTCTCTGTGTGGAAGGGTGGGCATGCCTGCCTTGTGCGTGCAATGTATGTTCGTGTACAGAGACACAGAGAGAGAAAGACACTGACCCAGAGAGGAAGAGAGTGCAAAGAGAGAGCACGTGGGCCTTCAAGTTAAAAAGGGTCAATTCTAATTCCATATCTGCCACTCCTGGGCTTTGCGACCGTGGCCAAGTTGCTTAACACTCATGTAAAATGTAAAATGAGGATATAGTCTAGCTCAAGAAAGTTGTTTTGATTAAATGAGATTAAATTAAATGAATATAAAGCATTTTGTATACTGCCTGACACACAGTAAATTCTTACCAAATGGTAAATGACTAAATATGAATACATAGTGCAGGGTTTTTCTTTCCCAAAGTAGGGTCATACTGGCAACACAATTTTGTATCCTAACATTTTAAAGGGCTTTACCACTATAACTATGAGAAAACAGACTTCTATTCTCAAGCAGCTATGGAAAAAAAAAATGTTCTAGAATTTCCAGTTGCACCCTGCCTTTAGCTTAAATTTTTAATAATGTCAATACTGTGTTGATATTTTATCTTGTTGTTGTTATTGTTCTCTTCCTTCATAATTGACTGACCCCTAACATAAGTCCAGGAGTCCCTGAGTGGCACAAACAGTTAAGCACCACTTCACTAACCAAAAGGTTGGTAGTTTGAATCAACCCAGAGGTGCCTTGGAAGAAAGGTTACTTTGGAAAGGTCCCATCCGTGGAAAACCGTACGGAGCACAGTTCTACTCTGATACACCTGGGGTCATCCTGAGTCAGAATCCATCCACAGCCACTGCTTTTTTAGCATAAGCCCAACATGCAACTAAATGAGGCTACAGGGTCACCATACCCAGTGGATCTGATTCTTCCATCTGGTATCCTAGCTGTTACAGGAGGACACTGTCCAGAGGCAGTGAAATTGTCAGAAACCAATCTCCTAAATCAGGGTTCTAAAGCCTGCTAGAAAGTTTGCAAGCCTACGGCCTCGGACAAGTCACTTAACCTCAGCGTCCTCAGCTCTTGACTGGTCCTGTGCCATCCTCATGCTTCGGTGCAGTTTTGACCATTGTGATCCACTGGGTTTTTCATTGGCTGATGGTAAAAACAAAAACCAAACCCAATGCCATCATGTCAACTCCGACTCGTGGCAACACATGCGTTACAGAGTGGGCCTGTGGCCATAGGATTATCTTGGCTGTGACCTTTTGGAAGTAGATCACCACGCCCTCCTTCCTGCTGGGGCTGTAAACCATTTGTACCATTGGTTAAAAAAAAAAAAAAGCCTAAACTAAACCCGTTGCAATCAAGTTGATCCCATAGGACAGAGTAGAACTGCCCCATAGGGTTTCCAAGGCTGTAAAGGCTGTCATCTTTCACAAAGCCACTGGTGGGTTCTAACTGCCAGCCCTTCAGTTAGCAGTCAAATGTTTAAATGTTGTGTTGCCTGGGCTCCTTAACTAACTCAGAGACTATCCGGCCGACAAATCTAAAATATTTATATCTGGCCCTTTACAGAAAAAGTTTGCTGGCCCCAGTATAGGGTCAGGATCTAGCCCTCCTATGGCCCCAGGTTTAGGCCAGTCTCTGATGGGGCTTTCTGAGCCCCTGCCACCAGGGCTCCCGCCACTCCCCCTCTGGACCGTGTATTCCTTGAGGGCACGAAGCCAGGGGAACAAAGGCACACCCAGACAGCATCTTCTCTTTGCCAGCCCTTTGAAGACCTCATCTCAGTGCTGTTGATGCTGTGAGTTGCCCTCAAGTCAACTCAGATTCATGGCTACTATACACATGGAAGGAAGGTTGGGCAATCCTACTTCCATAGTGATACTGCCTCGGAAACCCAAGGAGGGGTCGCTATGAGTCGGGGCCGACTCGACGGCAAACAACAACAACAACAACAACAACAACATACACATGTAATAGAACCAAACACTGCCCAGCCCCGCACCGTTTTCATGACCTGTGGTATGTTTGAGTCCGTTGTTGCTGCTGTTGTGTCAATCCATCTTGTTTAGCGTTTCCCTCATTTTTGCTAACCTTCTACTTTACAAGGGGAGCTCTGGTGGCGTAGTGCCTAAGGCATCTGACTGCTAACCAGAAGGCTGGCGGTTCAAACCCACCAGCCACTCCTCGGAAGGAAGACTGGGCAATCTACTTCCGTAGAGATACTGCCTCAGCAATCCAAGGAGGGGTCGCTATGAGTTGGCACCGACTCGACGGCAGTATGAGTTTGGTTTTTTTTTTTTGGAGTTTCTACTTTACAAACATGAAATCCTTTCCTAGCGATGAGTCTTTCTTGATGATGTGTCCAAAGCAAGCGGGCCAAAGTCCCGTCATCCTCCTTTCCAAGGAGCATTCTGGTTGCATTTCTTCTAAGACTGATTTGTTCATTCTTCTGGCAGTCTACAGTATGTTCAATCTTCTTCACCAACACCACAATTCTAATGCAATCTTCTGTAGGCAGTGAAACTCTCACTTTAGGGATGAGAAAACAGAGGCTCAGAGAGGTGAATAACCTGCCCAAGACTTCACAGCTGACAAGTGCCTGAGCTTGTATTTGAACCCAGCTCTGCTAACCCCAAAGACATCCTTAAACCATCACCTCCTACACTGATTAAGAATTGTCTGACCCACCAGCAGACAGAAGGGCGCCCTCCTGGCCCCAGCCCAGGCTTTCTCAGGTTACACCCTTCAGACTGTTCCTGGCTGAGCAGCCCCTGCCCGTGTTCCTTCCACGTTCCCAGCCTTGGCTAGGGCCTGCGTTTTCACCCAACCTTGGCAGCCAGAATAAACACAGCTTGCCTGGCGTCCATTCGCTTGGAGCTGCCTGGCTGAGGGGCATGCAGAACCCACCTCTCTGCATGGAATCCCAAGCAATGATGAAAAAGAACACCTACGCCTGTGTGTTGTGCGCGCCATGTGGGCGTAGACTGTGGCTCTGGAGAGCCCCAGGAGAGAGACGTCATTCAATGGAAAATATTCACCTGCAGGATGCAGTGTTTGTGGACTGAAAGGGACCTTTCTACCTGCCTTTATATGTAGCCAGTGTTATTAGCCAGGCCTCACCAAGGCAAAAAAGGGGCGCTCTTGGCAAATGTTCTGCCTGAGGAAGGGGAGGTGTTTTATGAGGGTTTTAAACCTCTGCGGCCTTTGCAGGCTGCTTTCCTGGAGAGCCTGTGCCTGGAGTACCCCTCCTGAAAGCAACTTTCCACCAGTCCCCTGTGAAACCAGTTTCCCCCATCTCTGTTGCCTTTGGCCGAGCACATGCCACACTGGCCATTTCATACAGCTCAGCCGCTCCCTGTGTCTGCTCTGCAAAGACCCTCCCAGGCAGCTGATCCTCAACTTCATGGAACATGTTTTTCCACTAGGCCAGGAGGCTTTCCAAATCCAGCCTCCCCTTCCACACTGCCAGCTTGTTGTATGAGAGGAAAAGTAGGCAATTATCAGATAAAATCATGTGTGTGTGTGTGTGTGTGTGTGTGAGAGAGAAAGAGAGAGAGAGAGAGAGAGAGAGAGATTTAGAATCCTGCTCAAAGACTGGAGGAAAGACAGGAGGGAAGGAGATGGGCTGAGCTATGGGGACTGAACT
The DNA here is from genome assembly GCF_000298275.1 of Orycteropus afer afer. Taxonomy (NCBI): domain Eukaryota; kingdom Metazoa; phylum Chordata; class Mammalia; order Tubulidentata; family Orycteropodidae; genus Orycteropus; species Orycteropus afer. The sequence goes on along the minus strand of NW_006921681.1, from coordinate 10,109,871 downwards.
GCTTAGTTTTGGCTTCAGTGACTTGAGTGTCTCTTGGGAGAAAGGTGCTTGAGCTGAGTGCTCATGGTAGCAAAGCTTCAGGTATCACTGTCCACCCATCACTTACCTGGTAGCATGCAGCCAAGCCACCTCACTTCTCACCTCAGCGTCTGACCCTCCCTGTGTCCACTCTTGTGTCCTAGAATCTGTTCTGGACACAACAGCCAGAGTGAGCTTCTAAAGCATAGACCCTATCTCACCTCCCCTCTGTTCACACTCCCTCCCAAAGGCTCCCGTCCCGCTGAAAACAAGACGAAAAGTCTCACCATGGCCTCCAGGACTCCTGCACAAGGGTGTCAGACCATTGGGATCCACGGTATTTTCACCAACTGTTTTGTGGGCAGTAGATCCCCAGGCCTTTCTTCCTACTCTGTCTCAGTCTGGGAACTCCACTGAAACCAATGCAGCATCACAGCAACACGTGAGCCTCTACCGGCAGACGAGTCGTGGCCGCGCATGAGGTGCACTGGCCAGGAACCGAACCTACGGTCTCCACACGGAAGGTGGAAATTCTACCACAGAACACCACTGCCTCCTTTCTCTCAAACTTCAGGTGCTCGGGAATGCCAGAATGAATCATGAGGAGCTTATCTGTATGCAGATTCCTGGGCCCCTGCTCTAGGATTCTGACTCCAGAAGCCTAGGATGGGGGCCCAGAGGTCTTCATGTTCATAAGCTCCTCATGAAATCCCATTCTGGTGTTCTCAGGACCAAGTTTTAAGAGATATTGATGAAACAGACAGAGCTTGGGCCATTAACAAGGAGCTCTGGTTGTGCAGTGGTTAAGGTATTTGGCTGCTAAGCAAAAGGTGGAAGGTTTGAATCCGCCAGCCACTCTGTGGGATAAAGATATGGCAGTCTGCTTCTGTAAAGATTTACGGCCTTGGACACCCTCAGGGCAGTTCTCCTCTGTCCTTTAGGGTTGCTATGAGTTGGAATTGACTCAAGGGCGATGGGTTTGGGGCCTTTGACTGGTTCAAGCCCCACCTCCACCTTTCAGTAGCCTCAATGTCTTAGGTGAGTTTCTTAACTTCTCTGAGCTCAGCTAACTAGAAGGCAAGGACAAGGACCATTTTTTTCCTTGGCTTGTGGGGCCTGGCCCTCAGCTGAGATGGCAATGAGGGAAGTGCTTTATAAAAGGACAGCCACAGGACTTGTGGGCTCAGCACCATGGACAAATTGTGAATCCAGCCTGATGGCTCACCAAGGCCAGCAGGTCCCCTGTGGGTCACAGGCTGACTCTCCTGGCAGCCTCACCCATAACCCTAAGACTTGCTTGGGGGCGCTCCCTTCACTGGCCCTCAGCTGGAGGGAGGCTCTGCTCCGCTCTGCCCTGCTGGGTCCTCACACCTCCCGCTGCGCTGCGGGGAGAGCTGAGTCACTAAGTTTTTTAGGCTGTAGCTTACCTCCTCCATAGAGCCCACAAAGGCTCCTTTCACATTTTCAAGAGAGGGGAGGAAAAAAAAAAAAAAACTGTGGGCCCCTCTTACCAGGCCAGGGATGTGAAATTTCAAACTCTGCCCTGGAGTTAAATTCCCCACCCTCTGGCCCTAAGAAAGCTAAAGATGGAGAAGGGAGGGGGTACCCAGAGCAAAGAATGAAGGGTGAAGGTGGGAGGGAGAAAAGGGAAGGACTGCCTCCTGTGCAGGTCTCACTAAAGCCAGGCCAGGAGTCTCAGGGCTGATCTCAACTGTGCATACCCTCAACTCATTGTCCCCTCATTCCTAGCTTCTCAGGGATAGTGGGGGTAAATAAATGCAAACTAAATCTGTGGCCAGGAAATCGATTCCAGGTCATAGGAACCCCAAATATTATAGAATAGCATCGCTCCACAGGGTTTTCTCGGCTGTAATTAGAAGCAGTTAGCCAAGCCTTTCTTTGACAGCACTGTTGGGTGGGTTTGAACCAACAACCTTTAACCTCTCTGGGTAGCTACATGGAAGAAGCTTGAGGCTCACAAGGATGAAAAACAAACAAAAACCACCCTCCTGAAAATGGAAGGAGCTCTGGTAGTGTAATGCCTAAGGCACTTGACTGCTAAGCAGAAGGCTGGTGGTTCAACCCCACCAGCCACTCCTCAGAAGGAAGGTTGGGCAATCTACTTCCATAGTGATACTTTCCATGTTGACATGTGGCCACACCATGCTCC
>NW_006921681.1:10072470-10107583 GCF_000298275.1 Orycteropus afer afer | reverse complement strand
GAAGGTTGGGCAATCTACTTCCATAGTGATACTGCCTCAGAAACCCAAGGAGGGGTGGCTATGAGTTGGAGCCGACTAAACAGCACATAATAACAACAACCTGATGATGGAACAAGTAGCAAAAAAGGAGTCTGCTTCTGGCCACCCCTCTGCAGGGATCGCAGCCCCCTCAGGGGCAGCCTCAGAAGTTCCTTTATCCTCTGATTCCCCACCAAGCCTGATGGTTGAGAGAGGTGAGGGGAGCGCCCTGTGTGACCTTCACGAGTTACTTAGATTCCCTGAGCCTGTAACTTCTCCTCTGACAAATGGGCAAAATGACATACCTCCTCTGGCTATGAGGTAAAATGAGATAATACAGAAAAGGGCCTGGCCCTGGGAGATGCTTGGTTGATCTGATTCTTAACTGCCCTTCCTCCCCACCCCCCAGCTCTGGCCCTCCATCCCAAACACACACCCAAAGGAAATGGAAGCCGGACACCAAGGTGGTCTGGCGCCCAAACAGGGTGGGGTAATGGGTTATGTTGACATGGCTCTCTGTTTATAAGGGGCTTAACATCTCTGTGCCTCGGTTTCCTCAATAAAACAGTGAACATGGTAGGGGATTTAAAATCTTTGTGAGCCCTTTGTGGCCTGGAATATTAAATGGTCAGAAAAGCCTAGTGGTGCTGTGGTTAAGGCACTGGGCTGCTAACAAAAGGTTGATGGTTCAAATCCACAGCTGCTGTGCAGGAGAAAGACAAGACAGTCCCTATGAAGGTCACCATGAATTTGAATTGACTTGATGGCACTGGCTTGGTTTATAGCTGATTAGCAAGAACACCTTTGGTAGCATAGTGCCTAAGGCACTTGACTGCTAACCAGAAGGCTGACGGTTCAAACCCACCAGCCACTCCTCGGAAGGAAGATGGGGCAATCTATTTCCATAATGATACTGCCTCAGAAAACCAAGGAGGGGTCGCTATGAGTAGGGTCCGACTCGATGGCACATAACAACAACAGCAAGAACAGGGGGCAGCTTAAAGTTGCAGTGCCCTGTCCCTGCCACTAAGTGGCTTCCGAGTATAACAGATGAGAACAGGCTGTTTGCACCAGGTGCCAGGCTTTAGCCCGTCCCAGTTAGTCTCTGCAGGCCCTGATGACACCAGCTTCTTCCAAGTGGGAAAAGCCTGTCTCTCTCATGCTGGGATTCCTTTTCCATTTTTAAAGAACACAAAGATGGGAGGAGACAGCCATGATGGAGCCCTGCCTTTAGTGGTCCTGGGAATCTGATGAAGCCAATGTCCTTCATAGTCATACTTCTAGGGGATTGGATGGAGCAGTCCTGGCGGCCCTTCCTTCTCTATCTCTCCTCTCCTGTCCCAGAGGTGCAGGGTAAGGAAAACAGGGTATGCATGTGGGATCACAAGAAGTCTTGGTGGTGCTATGGTTAAGTGCTCCAGTGCTAACCGAAAGATTGGCACTTTGAACCTACCAGCAGTTACCACAGGAGAAAACAACTTGGCAATCTGCTCCCATAAAGATTACAGCCTCGGAAACCCTGGGGGGCAATTCTACCCTGTCCTATACGGTCACTATGAATTGGAATCCACTCAATGGCATCCAACAACAACATGAGGATCCTTATTCAACTTCCTGGCTGGGTTACCTGGAAAATGGAGATAACAACACCTCCACTGCAAGGACAATGTGAGGATCAAATGTCAGAATGGAAGCCTTCAATGTAGGGCAGTTTCCCAGTCCACCCCTGCTCTCCTAAGCCCTCTCCTCCTTTGCTCTGCTGTGGTTCTCCAGACAAACAAGTTTCCCCGTTCACCTGGGAGGAAGTGCTTCATCTGCAGAAATGACAACAACAAACCCATTACTGTCAAGTCAACTCCAACTCATGGCAACCCCATGTGTTACAGAGGAGTACTGCTCCACAGGGTTTTCCTGGCTATAATCTTTATGGATGCAGATCACCAGGCCTTTCTTCCGTGGCCCTGCTGGGTTGGACCTGCCAGCCACTAGGTTAGTAGTCGAGCACAAACCCCATTTCTGCCACTCACCTGCACAACTTCTGTGAAAACTATTGGGTCTCTGCAACTGGGGAGGTAATTCCCAGCCTCCTCCCCCCAAATTAGCATTTCACAAAGTCATTTTTTCTCCAAGATCTTCAGCAGAACTAGCAGGCAAAGGATTAAGAATAAAGATCACAGTACACCCTAGACCTGCAAAGTCAGTATCTCCAGGGGTGCAATCCAGACCTCCCAGTTGGAACAAGAACCGCTGAAGGATCACTGTCCCAGCTTACCAGGCAACTCCCTAGCCGACACTCTTCTTTTGGCCTAGGCTCTCAATCAGAGCAAGAAGCATGTGCTATCAGCACGTTTTATTGGGGCTGCTTTTTAGTGACTCACCCCTCAGAGATTTCCTGCAAGAGACACTCTAAATAGCTTGGTCCCTCCTCCAGCAGAGGGGACATTTTACTTGGGAAAGGACACCCAGTTCCACAGCGGGTACCTGCAGCCCAAAGAGAGAAGAGCCAGGCCAGCACAGGCGGTCCTGCAGTTAGGACGTTTGTTTACAGGCTTTTGTTATTAAGGAAATTGCTGTCAGTCAAGGTAATTCTAGCACAGAAGAGCAATAAATATGCCCCCGGCTAATCTTATGGGGATTTTATTGGCACCTCGGGGGCAGGGGTTTCTTTGCCTGGCCCACCCCCTCCTCTCAAAGGAAAACTCTGCTCCCTAGCTGTTTTCCCCTAGCGACGTGAGGGATTTGGCTCAGACTTGGAGAAAGTACACACCAAGAGAAGTTGGAAGACAACTAGGCAAAGGTCGGGAGTGGCCTCGGGTCCTACCTGGAGGCGGGGCATGGGCGTGGGGAGGATGACAAAATGACCCCTAATAGACCCTGGGCGGCGAAGTTACGTAAAGGCCTGTACAAGTCTCCCCTGGGCCTGCCCCGAGTGCGGGGGTAGTCACTTCGCCCTCTGGCGCCCCTGCTTGGGGAAAACGCGTCCCAAGCCAGGAGGAATGTCTTGGGGAGAGAGCCGGTTCGCAGGAGTCGGTTCCTGCGTGTTCCAATTACAGCTGCAAGCATTCAGGGGCACAGTCCGCAAGTCCCGGCTTGCTAAAGAGGGAAGCCAGGCCTAGAGAGCGCGAGTCGGGGCAAGCCTGGGTACGCGCCCGCGCGCGCGCTCCACCACGGCGCAGGGGGAGGGGAGCCGCAGCAGCCACTCAGAGGCACAGTAGTGAAACCTCCGAACACTTTAACTGTCAATCAGACTTAACGGGGTATTAAAAAAAAAAAAAAAATGTGGGGAAGAAAAGGGCCGTCCTCTCGCTGCGCGCAGCGGCTGCCGGGGGGAAACGAATGAATAAGGCGGCGCGGACCAGGGCGTCGGGTCCTTGCGCGCTCCGCACCCGGGCCCTCTCCAAGTTAGAAAGGAGAAAAAGAAGGCAATCCATATTTAAGAGAGAGAGGGAGCCCGATCGTGCGGCAACTCCCAGCTTCTGCTGGAGGAGCGAGGGAGGGAGGGAACCGGCTCGAGCGAGCGCGCGCGAGGGCGAGCCAAGCACGGAGAGAAACTGACACCCGGACCCCCCACTTCTCCTGCACGTTGCTGGCAATCAAAGCGCGTTTAAGCAATTTCCTGAGCCCAAGAATAGCAACGAGTCGGTAGACTTTTGCCGGCTCAATTGGGGCTCTCCAAATACTTCCGCCCCCTTTTTGTTTTTTTTTTTCCTGGAGAAGGGGGGGGGGTGCCTACAATTTGGAAACGGCGTTTTATTTATTTATTTTTTTATCTTGCACTTTGAAACCGCAGGGCCGTAGCAGGGTGCGCGCGTGTGGTTGGTGCTTTTTTTTTTTTTCCTCCCCTTCCCTGCCTAAACTCCTCTGTCAGCCTGTAAACATTACCTGAGAATTCCCCAGCCGAAACGGCTGCCGGGGCAAGAAACTTCTTCTAAGAACTTTCCACCTCCGGCTTCTCTTCCACCCCTCTTAGCGTCCCAACTTTCGGAGACGTTTTTTCTCCTCCCGAGGCGAATTTTTTTCTTTTTCTTTTTCCTCACCCGGTACTTAGCATTTGGGAAGAGTTGATTTCACGAGTGGCCAGGTGGGACGCCTCCCTCCTCCAGATTCGGTTTATTTATTATTGTTTGGGGTGTTTTCTTTTTTAATTCTGGTTTTGTTTGGTCAGGGGAGTTTAGCCCCCTGTCTGGCTCAGCGACGCGGAGGATGGTGTGGAAATGGCTGGGCGCGTTGGTGGTGTTCCCTCTGCAGATGATCTATCTGGTGGTGAAAGCCGCCGTCGGACTGGTGCTGCCCGCCAAGCTGCGGGACCTGTCGCGGGAGAACGTTCTCATCACCGGCGGCGGGAGAGGCATCGGGCGCCAGCTGGCTCGCGAGTTCGCCGAGCGCGGCGCGAGAAAGGTACGGGCACCGCGCCTCAGGGGAGGGAGCTGAGGGCGAGGAGAGCTGCGGGAGGGGGGATGTTGCGCCCACCTGCTACTGCTGCCGGATCTAGCTCCTGGGAGCTGAGTCGCCCGCCGCCCGCCGCCCGCAGCCGCACTCCTTTGCGCCACCGGCGAATGCTGAGCTAGTCAGTTTCACCTTGTAATTTTCCCGGGCACCCAGCTGTCTTTTTTTGGCAGATCCTGAGCTGGTCAGCTCCTTTGGGATTGTTGGCTGGCTGGCTGACTCTGCACCCCCACCCCGAAACTTAGGAGACCCACCCATTTCCCACATTCCTCCCTCCCGGAGGAAGGTGTTGTGTTTTCCCCTCTCGCCTTCCTCTCTTTGCCGCCACCCTGGGAGTGCTGGGTGTGTGCGCCCCTGGGTATTGCTGGGAGCCGCCTGCTAGCTGGCGCCTCGTATTTTCCTTGGCAACCTGTTTCCCGGCCCCCACCTGGGCGGCTGCAACTCTGAAGATACCATGAGAAGGGGATGCTTGGTTTGGGTTTGAAAAGTGGGGAGCAGTCTTGGGACAGTCTAGCCTGGCAGGCGCTAGGAGACGGAGGGGCTTAGGACTCTGGAAGGAGGGAGGGCTGGGGTAACCAGAAGCTGATAAAGAGCCCTTGTTCTCACCTTCAATCCTGCCCCTTCCCCCAGTACAGCTCCAGAGGGGATCCCTTCCTCATTTAGCATGGAGGTGGCTCTGTGGGGAAGGGAGCCCTCCAACCCTAGGCACTGCCTTTCACTTTTTGGTTCCCAGCAGCTCTTCCCCCAGTTTTCACAGACCTGGTGCTTAGGGAGAATAGGGAGGGTGAGGCGGCTGTCACCCAACCAGGGCTCTGGCTCAACTGACTCACCCAGTGACAAGAGCAATGGGAGAGGGATTTGAGGCTGTCTGCAGCCAACCCTGTGAAGAGGAAGAGCAAAAACAGGGAATTAGTTTGAAACTTAAACTGTTGGGGGTGGGGGGTAGGTGAAAGGGCCAGCAAAGCCAGCTGATCTGACGTGGAGCCACATACCTTGGAGATTAAGTAAATATGTACTGTAGAAAACCAAACCTGCATGTAATTCCAGGTTGCTTTTGTTTTGTTAAATACTGCCCTGAGATTTACAATTCCACCGGGGTAGCTCTGACTGGGGCTGAACTTTGGAGCCTGAACTATCAGCCAAAGCCGATTGCCCATTAACTCTTCCCTAGCCAGGCTGGTGGGGGCCAAGCTAGCTGGAGTCTGGGTGTCCAGGACTCCCTACTTCTCCTTGGGTGGTTTGGACAGCTGCTTGACCTTGTACTCAGAAGGGGAATTCGGAAGTGTTTTTAACCCTTGAGCACAATGAATAAGGGGAAGTAAGAGTCCCCCACCCCACCTCCGGCAATTTCATTGCCTTCGGGGCTATGCTGCACTGAGGGGCTTCCAAAGCCCTTTGCTGAGGGGCATCAGGAGGGTGGACAAAACCTCCCTTGGGTCAGGACGGGGAGAAGGGGATGTGGGATTGATTAGTGCCCCGGCGATTGCATGTGCTTGTCCTTCCTTCACTGTGTGCATCCCAGAGGAGCTTTCTCTGAATCTCCCAGCTGGCCCAGACTCTGGGTCTCCTTTGCTGCTCTTTAACTCACTGCAGTAGGCATCGGCCGGACTCTCCTAGTCAATCTGGAAAAGCTTGACTGACTATAAACAATCCTCAACTGAAAGAAGAACATGGCATGGGTGGGGGGTTAGAATAGTGCAGAGTGGAGCCGGCAAGTTCAGGCATCCTCTACCAGGAAATAAACCTAGGGCTGACTAGAAATAAGACTTAAATTGGTGTCAGGGTCACAGAAAACAGGATCCAGGGAGGCCTATGAGACTTCCAGTGCCATTCACTTTAGTTTCAGCCTTTGGACCAATCAGGATGACCATGAGCACTCCCTGGAACTTATAATTATCTGGCCAATTACTGGAGCTACTTTCTAATGAGCCTTCTGTTGATGTCAAGGTGGGGAATTTGGAAATCGTGGCTTCTTGCCTGAGTCCATCTGTGGCCAGTGAGAGGGCCTTGGGATAATTCCCAGGCCCATGAGTGCTTGGGGAGACCAGTGAGCCTGGGGGCAAAGGGCCCAGTGTTGTGGGGGTGGGAACATCACAGGAGCTGGCTAAGTGACTTGGGGACATGGTGGAACAGTGGGTTTGGGAGTGGTCCAGGACCAGCTGCAGAGGGCCAGGGGGGACCAGGCGCCAGCCGCAACCTGCAGTGAAGTTAGACAGGCGGCGATGTTGAACTGCAGATGACTGTCCTCCTCTCTCTTTGGTGGAAGTAGAGGCAGCCTTTCAGAGCCCTTCCAGCCTGTGTTCTGGTAGGGCTGGATATAAAGGGGGACCAGAGGTTCTGCAAACAACTGACACATCCAGAAGAGGCCTGTTGATTTTGAGGGGGAGGTGACAACCAGTCCCCATAATGACCCAGGTCAATGACCTTGAGTCAAATGGGATTTAGCAATATTTGTGGCATTTGGCAATATTTGTGGGCGGTCGTGAGCCTTAGGCTGTAAAGATGACTTGAATGATGGTTCTTCTTAAAGGGACACAAAGACTGTAGAAGGCATTTGAAAATTTCTAACCTGGAGACATCTCTCCTTACCCACAAGGTACCCAGGTTGCCTGAGGCTGGGCCAATTGTGGTTAAGATCTCCAAGGGTAGAGTTCTGGCTGGGTTGTCCCTTACTACGATTCTTTTTTTGTTATTTTCTATGCTCTCTTAGAATTTCTCCCATGAAAGCATTCACAAAGCTCGGGCCCCTTTCCCTACCAAGGCTCCTGGCTAGTTAGTCGACCCAGTCTCCAAACGCTTTGAGTTTAACATGGTGTCTTCAGGAGTCTCCTGGAGAAGGGGGCTATTTTTGAAAGTATTTGCCATGATGGTTCCAGTCTTTAGTCCAGGATTGGGCAAATAGTTGGACTGGAGCACTGGGCTGTGATTACAGACCTGTGGAGGAAGTGAAACATAGGTGGACCCACCCCCTCCATCAGTGGGAGAGATAGAGCTAGGATCCAAGGACATAATTCATGGAGGTGATATGAGAACTGGCTTAGGCTGTATCTGCCTTGCTATCAGTGAATTTACGGTATGTGGATGGAGAGCCCTGTTCCTAAAGCAGCTAGCCAGGAACCAGCCCTCTAAGTTTAAACCTATTCTCCATCACATTCATTCAAGTCTCACATCCCTTCTAACTATTGGGCAGAACCCAAGCTCATCTCTCCCATGACAACCATTTTTGAGAAACCTAAACAAACCTGTCTGAAGTGTGCCTTAAATGCATGGCACAGGTCTGGACCCTGTTGGGGATGGAAGGGATATGCAAAGATGAATAAAAGCGTGGAGACAGTGGTCAGGTGTTACAATCAAGGCATAAATTAACAGTGTGTTACTATGAGACTGGAAACTACCAGCATAAAATAAAGCAGGATCACCCATGGTAATCCAATGGAGCTTCCAGACTAAAATAGACTAGTGAGACCTGGTTGTCTATTTCCAAAAATTTGCTAGTGAAAACCCTATGGATCATAACAGAATATTGTCTAAGATTTCACTTGCTTACTTTGGACATGTTATCATGCTGGAGAAGGACATCATGCCTGGTAAAGTAGAGGGCCAGCGAAGGCAAGGGAAGCCGTCAATGAGACGGATCGCCACAATAGCTGCAACAATGGACTCGTGCATACCAGCAATCATGAAGATGGTGCAGTCTGAGCAACGTTTAGTTCTGTTATTCACAGAGTCATCATGAGCCAGAGCTAAAACCAATCCAGTGGCAACTAACAATATCCATAATTAGTTTTCTAGAGCTGCCGCAAGTCACCACAAACTTGCTGCCTTAAAACAAAAGGAATTTATTCTCTCACAGTTCTGGAGGGCAGAAGTCCAAAATTAAGGTGTCTGCGGGGCCATACTCCTTCTGAAGAGTGTGAAAGGGAGAATCCTTTCATGCGTCCTCCAGCTTTAGGTGCCTTCTGGCATTCCTTGGCTGTGGCCTTCTCCTCTGTGTCATCACATGGACTTCTCTGTGTCCTCCCTTCTTCTTTTAGGGACCTCCCTAAGTCCAGTGTGAGCTCATCTTGAAATCCTTAACTAATTACATCTGCAAAGGCCCTATTCCAAAAAGCATCACATTCTAAGGTTCCAGGTGGACATGAATTTTGGGGGACTCCATTCAACCCACTACGCAATGGAAGCACAGTGGAGTTGTTAATCTAGAGCAAGTGTTCCCAGAAGGCTTCACGGAGAAGATAGAGTTTCAACAGAGGGGATAGAAGAAGGGTAGTCTGGGTACAAGAAAAACACCTGATCAAATAGTGTATATCTGGTGGGACTAGGGCAAGGAGGTGGAAAGGAAGGGAAGAAAATGTGGTATAGAGGGTTAGGGAACCGGGGAGGTAAGCAGGGGGCTTACATCTCAGGCTTTGAGCCAACTCCATACTGGTAAGAATAGAAAACAAAAGAAGAGAGGAGAGGGGTCCAGACAGGTAATCTTGTGGGACCCAGAGTCATCAGACCAAATTAGTGAGTTAATTTGATTATTCAGCACACATTGATGTGTGCTGAAGGTTGCAAAGCCAGGGATGGGGATGGGAAAGAACAGGGCCCCATCTCCCCCCTGCTGGCCCTGAATGCAGCCTTTTCTGGGAATTTTTGTGGAAAACACCAGACCTCACTGTGACTTGGCCTGGGAGCAGGAAGGTAACCTACCTGTCCTATCTGTGACATTTGGGAAAAGTTCTTCCTAGAACAATGGGCCTTACAATATGGGCTGTTCCATGAATAGACAAACACTTCCCTCTACTACCCCACCCCCTTTTCATTATACTGTCCACACTGGGACTGTCCACACTAGGAGACGAGAGACTGCATTCTACACCTTGTTCTACTAAGACCGGAGAAAGTCGCTGCCTTCTCTGAGACACAGCTAAGAAGCATACCTTTGAAATGAGAGAGAACACAGTGATTTCTAAGGTTCTGGCAGGCTCTAAAAGTCTCATGTCATGCACTAGCCATCTCAGGAAAGCAATGGATTGTCAGACTCCCTGAGTTGGAGGGTGATTTCTGAGAACACATTTGTCTTCATTTCTGCTTATCCAGCCTTTCTCCCTGGGCATCAGAGACCACCTAATGACAAAACAGCAACAACTCAGAGTTGGGAAATGTGCCAGGTCCTCAGGTAGATGCCCTGTGTCCATTTCTAAATTCCCTTAACAGCTATCAGGTAGCTGTCTGCCATGAACTGATTTCTACTCCTGTTGTTAGTTGCCATTGACTTGGCTCCAACTCAAGGGAAGTCCATGGACAACAGAACTAAACACCACCCAAACCTGCACCATCTCCCTGATTATTGGTGTGTTGGAGTCCATTGCTGTGGATTCACCTGCTGCTATTGTGACAGCCACCTCACTGAGGTCTGCCTCATTCTCACTGACCCTCTGCTTTCCTAAACATGATGTGGTTTTCTAGTGATTGGTCTTTCCTGATGATGGGTCCAAATCAAGCAAAGAGAAGTCTTTTTTTTTTTTTTTTTTTAAATTACAATTTGGGTGAAAATTTACAGAGCAAATTCATTACAGCAGTTTACATACACTTTGTCTCATGACATTGACCACAATTCTCCACAATGCAACAGCTCTCCTCCTATTTCCTCCCAACAGTCACCTCTGCCCTGTGCCCATCCCTCTATGCACCCCTGTCCCCTGAGCTGTCTCCCTGTGCATAAATAGCTCTTCTTTCTCCCATGATTGTTCTCTCCAAGGAGTGTATTTACCTCAGGTAAGTGTTCAACTCATATGCCTTTTGTTTGGCTGGAAACCACAGGTGTGGGTTCAATTCCAGACCTGAAGGGCAGCTAGAGGCCATAGTCTCAGTGGTTCCACTAGGCTCTATCAGACCAGCAAACCTGGTCTCCCTTTTTTTTTTTTTCAAGTCCTTTTGAATTTTGTTCCACATTGTTCTCCCTCTCTATCCAGGGTCTCCTACATAGATCCCCCTCCAAGTGGTTGACAGTGGTAGCCGGGCACCATTTAGTTCTTCTGGTCTCACAGTCATACAGGCTGTAGATCGCATGGTGTACCAGTCACTAGGACTGATTGTTTCCATGAATCTTTTATTTTTTTAATTCTTCTTTGTGCTGGACGAGGAGAGACCCATTGTTGCATCTAGATGGCTGCTTGCAGGCTTTTAAGATCTCAGTTGCTCATCGCCAAAGTAGGAGGTGGAACAGTGTTTTGTGTAGTATGTTAGGCCAGTTGACAAGCAAAGAGAAGTCTTGCCGTCCTCGCTTCTAAAGAGCATGCAGGTTGTATTTCTCCTGAGACTGATTTAGTCTTTTTTTTTCTGGCAGTTCAAGGTATATTCAATACTCTTCACCAACACCATAATTCCAATGCATCATTTTTTCTTCTGTCTTCCTTTTTCCTTGTCCAGCTTCTGCATGTATATGAGGTGATTGAAAAGATGTTAAGGTTTTTAACTTGTACCTTTCAAGGCAATGAGGGGTCCAAGTTTCCTAATTAGCAAGTCAAGCAGGACTTCCTATTATTTATCACAGAATCACCATATTGTCTACTTGGGCTTCAAAGAATGCCTCCTAGACCTAGTAGTAATGAATCTGTATCAAGATTAACCATCTGTGGTCTAACCAGCCCTTCTGCTAATTCTTGTTTAGGCTTCAAACTTCTGAACTTTCGTTTCTTCAGACTGAAGGGCATTTGTTTATTACAGCAGGGAAGCTGTTCTCTCTGGTTCATTTCCATCTTCTTATAGGCTGGGGAGGAACCCTGGCCGCTAACCAAAAGGTCAGCAGTTCAAACTCCTCAGTGGCTCTAGAGGAGAAAAGACCTGGTGATCTGATCCCGTAAAAATTACAACCTAGGAAACCCTATGGGGCAGTTCTACTCTGTCATGTACGGTAACTATGATTGGTATTGACTTGACAGCCCACAACAAAAACAACCACATGGGTTGAGGTTATCTGCATTGAGAAAATGGCCTTAGCCATATTTACCTGAAGGTGACCCTTAGCCACCTTAGCCCTTAGCCCTAGCTTGGACAAAAGCTTGACTACATCTAGAATATTATGAGGAGATACAACCTAAAAATATACCAAGTATATAAGATATTTGGAAGGAAACATTTGAAACATATTATTGAGATGAACCAGGAAGGTCAGGAAACAGCAAAATGAAAGGAGAGAAGCTCATCTCAAATGTGGGTGTTAGAATTCTAACAAATACATGTCCCAATTCTCCAAAAGAGAGTGCCAAAATACCAGAACAGGTTAGCAAACGGATGGCTGGTGAGAACTCATTCACTTAGTCACTCATTCATAATATCTATTGAGCATCTACTATGTGCTGGGCATTGTTCTAGGCACTGGGGATACATCAGCGAGCAAAACAGACAAAAATCCCTGCCCCTGTGGAGCTGGCATTTTAGTGAGAGTGACTGATGAAAAATAAGGTGAATAAAATAGATAACACAATAGTACATTGGAGCACTCCTAGTAAGTGCTAAAGAGAAAAGAAATCAGGCAAGGAGGACAGGAACGAGAAAGGGACTGAAATTCTAGATGAGGTGTCAGGGAAAGCCACACTGAGAAGGGGACATTGGGGAAGCCTTGAAGGAAGAGGGCCAGAGCCTGAAGGATGGGGTGGGGTGGGGGAAGTGGCATTCTACTTCGGGGTAGGAGGAGAGTAAGGTAACCTGAGGAGGCCACGGTGGCTGGAGCACAGTGCAGGGAAGGGCTGAGGTGGGAGTGGGGGAGTAGTGCATGACTTGCGGGGGGGCCCCAGTAGGACCTGGGACCAACCAGCTTTGGCATTGACTCTGAGTGGAGCTGGGAGCTATTGGAGGGTTTTGAGCCAAAAAGAGAAGTATGACATGACCTAAGTTTTGGTAGGATCACCTGGCTGCAGTGGTGGGGAAGATGGTGGGGCTATCATGGCAGGGACAGGAGACCAATTAGGAGGCCACTGGGCATTTCCATGTGATGTTGTTGTTGTTTGTCGTCAAGTCGGCACCGACTCATAGCGACCCCTCCTTGGGTTTCCGAGGCAGTATCACTACGGAAGTAGGATTGCCCAACCTTCCTTCTGAGGAGTGGCTGGTGGGTTTGAACTGCCAGCCTTCTGGTGAGCAGTCAAGTGCCTTAGGCACTATGCTACCAGAGCTCCTTGTGATAATGTTACATTTTACCTGAACTCTGTTGTCCTGGACAGCAGTAATGGTTAAGGAGGTCTCCCCACCCTTGTGTTCAGGAAAACAGCTCATTACAATTAACCATCTTTCCCACAGGACTTAGATGAGACTCACTGATGCTCCTTTGTTTACCTAGGACAATGCCAGATACCCCAAAACAAACCCGACTCATAGGGACCCTATAGAACAGGGTAGAACTGCCCCTTGGGCTGTCATCTTTATGGAATCAGACTGCCACATCTTTTTCCTGTGATGGGGCCTCAGGGATTCAAACCACCAACATTTTGGTTTGCAGCTGAGCGCTTTAACCATTACACCACCAGGGCTCCTTCAGGCCACACGGACCTCTCAAATTCCCCTTCTGTGCCTCATAAATGATTAACTGAACTGCTTGCCCCACTGATCAATCAGAAACAAAGTGCTTGTTAACCAAACTTTGGTTAAGCTTCTCTCCTCCCCCCAAGTCCCTGAACTTTGATCCACAGTCAGCCTGAGTCAACATATTACCCCCCCGCTTTAAGGGCCCCTCCCAGAGAATAAGCTAGCCTCAGCATATAACATTCCCTGATTTATTATCCGATCATATCACTCTTTCCTTTAGTCTCTATAGAAGAAAAACCTCTTTTTCCAAACTCTTGAAACATTTGTTGACCTTAGGGTCAGAGGGTTCTCTCTATTATGATAGGCCTCTCCTTTATTATAATAGCCCACTTCCCCCTGCCATAGTCTGTCTCTCTGAATAAAACTTCTCCTTATCTAAATCAAGTTGAGGTTGTTATTTGACACACAGATGTCCCAATGTTACACTACACTTGCTTCATCTACTTCTTGGAGAATTTGCCAAAGTCAGGGCACACTCTCAGCGTTGCACTTGGGTTTATAAGGTGCCGATGATCTCCTCCTGTATCTTTACAGCCAAGATGGAGCATGTGGGCTGAAGGGTGGACTTGGTTGGCTGATATGCCACTGTTGATAAGGGTAGAAGTCACCCGGGACCCAGGACTCCCAGGTGTCAGCCGGGTCCTAATCTATTCTTCCTGCTGACTAGGGGAGGAATGTCAACTGATCAGAGGATGACCTGGATTTGAGGGACTATGGGTCTCACAGATCCATCCATTAATTCATCATACTAGGCCTTGGAGGTGCAGCAGGGAACCAGACAGGACAGGCTTTCTCTTTGTGACAATTAGGTTCTGCTGTGATGACCATATCTGGCTTGAGAAGGCCCCTGATGCTTTCAAAAGATGAGTTGACCCCAACAAGATGACTTTCAATGGCAGTGGAGTTGAACTCCTAGCTAGGAAATAAAACCCACTATATGGGTGCTCAGAATGAAGGAGATGCTTTTCTGTTCTACTTTGGCAGAGGACTTCTACAGCATTGTGATCAGTATTGGTCAACAGTTTGAGAGGGTCCTTGAGCACTTGGAGGGTGTCCAGGTTCGGAATAGCAAAGATGTAGGGGGATTGGTTGGGTGGCAGTTCCACGGGAGTTTGGTGGCCACTTAGGGGGTGGGTGGCAATATCCACAGAGGCACTGGACCCATTCCAAGTGGTTCTGGGGGTGGCACCAGGACCATGAGGAGGGCTCGGCCTACAACAGGGACACCTTCCTGCTCTTTCGAGCCTTCTGCAGAGGAACCAGTGCTTCTTAGTCATGTCTGTTGTAGAGATTCCTGCATGAGGGAAAGGTTAGGTTCCAGATGACCCCCTGGGTCCCTCCCAACCCTTAGGATCTATGAGTCTGATGTCAGTGAGGACAGTGACCCAGGCAGGGTCAAGGGGTGAGAAGGAGGAACAGCCACCAGCATCAATCAACCCACCCTTGAAAAGAAGACAACCCTTCCCAGCATGACCTCACCAGGATCCTTCGTCGGTTATGTCAGCCCTGTGTCTGGGTTTCTCAGGGTGCTGGAAAGAGGAGAGGAGAGGAGGAAGGAGGTAGGAGAGCATAGGGCAGGTGCATGCTCACAGCCATTGCTCTGAAAACTTAGCACCTTGGTGGTTCAGTGGTAGAATTCTCGCCTTCTGTGCTGAAGACTCAGGTTCTGTTCCCAGCCAATGTACCTCATGTGCAGCACCACCTGTCTGTCTGTGGAGGCTTTTGTGTTGCTATGACGCTGAATAGTTCAGACAGACTGGGAAGAAAGGCCTAGCTCTCTACTTCTGAAAATCAGTCAATGAAACCCCTATGGCCTCACAATGGTCTGATCCACAGTCCACCATGGAGATGGCGCGGGACTGGGGAGCGTTTCGTTCTGTTGTGTGTGGGGTCATCATGAGTCAGGGACCTACTCGATGGCAGCTCACAACGACAAGGACTAACTTTGACCCTTCACACCTGAACTTGAAGCTGGCAGCTTCTTTGGGCTCTAGTAATAAACCCGTCTGTGCTGTCCTCTTTTGCGTTTGTCGTCTTCCTGACCCACTTGGCCATGCTCAGAGGCAGGTCTGACTCAGTCCCATTTCAGAGATTTAGGTGAGGTGAGTTGCCCTAAGATACTTAGCTGGAGATGGACTTCTGAACCGTGGAGTCTTAGCTTCAAACTAGAGCCTTTCCCACTCAGACAAATCATCTCAGCCTAGCAGGCTTATTTCGTCCAGGGTTATGGAGAGGTCAAGAGACAAACTGTTAAATAATGGGGCAGAGTACACCAGGGCTCTGGGGAGAGGTGTGATAAGCTGTATGTGAGTCAACAGGATGGGGGCGGGGATGTCATTAAATCTACTTTAAAAAATTGAGCACTGTTTGCTGCTATAAATGGGGTAACTGCCAACTGATTAAAGTAATCATTGGTTATCAGGATTTAAAGAACTAACTGATAAGCTGGAGACTAAAACCAAACCAGTTGCCATGGAGTAGACTCAACTTGTGGTGACTTCATGTGTGCCAGGGTAGAATTGTGCCCCATGGAGTTTTCAAGCGCTGATTGTTTGGAAGCAAAATGCTTAGCGTTTCTCCTGAGGTGCCCTTGGGTGGACTCAAACCTCCAATCTTTGGGTTAGCAGCTGAACACCTTAACATTTGTATCACCCAGGGACTCCAAGGTGAAGAGTTTCATTCATTTGACAATGGGTATGTTGTTGTTATGTGCCCGTCGAGTTGGAACTGACTCATAGCAACCCCTCCTTGGGTTTCCAAGGCAGTATCACTATGGAAATAGATTGCCTAACCTTCCTTCAGAGGAGTGACTGGTGGGTTTGAACCGCCAGCCTTCTGGTTAGCAGTCAAGTACCTTAGGCACTGAGCTACCAGAGCTCCTGGACAATGGGTATGTTGTTGTTGTTATGTGCCGACGAGTCAAACCCAACTCATAGCGACCCCTCCTTGAGTTTCCGAGGCAGTGTCACTACGGAAGTAGGATTGCCCAACCTTCCTTCCGAGGAGTGGCTGGTGGGTTTGAACCGCCAGCCTTCTGGTTAGCAGGCAAGTGTCTTAGCCACTATGCTACCAGAGCTCCCAACAATGGGTATAATAACTTAAATAGGCAAGGCCCAGATGAGGAGGGATGAACCAACTGCCGTTGAGTTGAACTGGACTCCTAGTGATCCCTCCTTGGGTTTCCGAGGCAGTATCACTACAGAAGTACATTGCCCAACCTTCCTTCCAAGGAGTGGCTGGTGAGTTTGAACCATCATCCTTCTGGTTAGCAGTCCAGTGCCTTAGGCACTACGCCACCAGAGGGATGAATGAGTGAGAAGTCAGTAGCTGGATCCTAGGAAGTGACTGCAGAGTTTGGATGGTACAGAGAAGGAAGAGATCACTGTGAATTAGAGGGAATCTTAGAAGCCTCTTAAGGGAGAAGCAGTTGAGGAGGTTGCAGGAAGTCATGGGTTTGAAAGACTTTTGAAGATCTAAAGCAAGTATGAACCCTGGCCCAAGAAGATAACAAAGATACCTTAAGCTTTTAAGAGGTCCTTGCACTCCCATGGATCCTACCCTAGATACTAAGTTAAGGCTTGAACTAGACCCAATCAAGACCTATCCAAGGCCATAGGCTAGGCTCCAGATCTAGGGCCAGAGCTCAGGTTGGACAGAAGGGAAGCTGTGATGTCCCAGGATCCAAAGCCAGGACCAAGGCCAGGAAGAACAGTGCACATTTGTGGCTTGGTGCTTAACACCAGCAGCCAGCCTGACAAAGGCCATGGAGGTCCAAGCCTTTTGTACTCCACTGGTGATCCTTGATTTGGGGAACATGGCCTTAAATTCCCTCTTCTGTGGCCTTTCAGAGAAAGAACTAGAAATGTATTTTGACTGATGCGCCGTTTCCTTTTGTCCATACTGAAACCTTATTATTTTCCTGGGGAGGTGTTTAGAGAGAACAATTTCCTGTCTGAAGAGCCCTAGTGGTATAAAAATTAAGTGCTTGGCTGCTAACTGAAAGGTTGGTGGTTCAAACCCACCCACCCAGCAGCTCGGCAGGAGAAAAGTCCTCACTGTGAAGATTACAGCCTAGGAAAGTCTATGGGGCATTTCTACTCTGTCACACGGGGTTGGCCCAAGTTGGAATGGTCACAATGGCCACAGTGTCTCCTGTCTGTAGGGCCCACTTCTGTCGACTTCTAGTCCATCTGAGATCTGACAATCCCCAGAACAGACCTCATTTTAGGACCAATTTTTCAAACTGGGTTCCGTAGCACCCTAGGGCTCCAAAGAAGGTGGAGGCAAGTAGGAGACGGAGCCAATAGAGTTGTGGGAGAACCTCACCTCCATTTGACTAGGTTAACTTCACTTCTAGCTATTTCGTACCTTTGGATTCCTTGTCAGGTTTGTGAATGCGTTTTTAAAGATGCCACTGCATTTTCTAAAAAAGGAAAAAACAATAAGTCTTGAAAATGACCGTTCTAGGAGATTACTCGGGGCACACTCCCTCTTGCCAGTGGATCCTGACTTGGATCTCCCGAGTGATGTCTCACTGGTTCCTGAGTTTTACTTGAAGGTGATAAAGCCAGTGGACTGAAAACCCCTCCATTTAGCTCATGCCTTTGCACCTCTGGAAGGGGGCCCTAGCTCCCATCCCAGGTATGGAGCCCCAGGCCTGCTTAGCCCCCCTCCTCTACTGAGGAGCCCAAGAGCTAAGCCAGGTACCATCCAGTTTATTCTGATTCATGGTGACCCCATGTGTGTCACAGAGCTGTGTTCCATGGGGTTTTCAATGGCTGACTTTTTGGAAGTAGATCACCAGGGCTTTCTTCCTAGGTACCTTTGGTGGACTTGGACCTCAGCCTTTCAATTAGTAGTAGTTGTTGTTGTTGTTGTTATGTGCCATCGAGTCAAATCCGACTCATAGCGACCCCTCCTTGGGTTTCCGAGGCAGTATCACTACGGAAGTAGGATTGCCCAACCTTCCTTCCGAGGAGTGGCTGGTGGGTTTGAACCGCCAGCCGTCTGGTTAGCAGGCAAGTGTCTTAGCCACTATGCTACCAGAGCTCCCTCAATTAGTAGTAGAGTGTGTTAAGTGTGTTTAACTACCTTAAATACCCAACTGGTGCTGAGATAGGCCCAATAAGAGGACACTGCTCAAATTCAGCTGCCCCAAAGGGCTTCTAGAGACTTCTGCTGGTCCCTCTCTGCCTGAAAGCATCCAGCCCTTGAAGAGTGTGACTTGGTGACCTCAGACCCAAAGCTCAAGGCTGACCCACAGGCAGTGTCTCAGCAGCCAAGGTCTTTGGAAGGTAGAGACCCGCTCATTGGCCAGAGTACTCTTGCAATACCTAATGCCGCCAGGGCCCCTGGGAACCAGCTCCTAATCTTTTAAATCTCGGAGGACCACCCAGTGACCTACTGTGTGACCTTGGGCAAGTGACTTTACCTCTCTGGTAAATTCCCTCATCTGAGAAATGAAGGTGTGAAGATTTAGTGAAATAACTAATGCAAACCTCCTATTTCAGCGTAAGGGCATTGGTAAGAAATGATTGCTGCTTTCGGCGGAGGTTTTGGGGGACAGTGGCCATGCCGACCCCATGCACCGTTTGCAGATTGATGAGGTAAAAAGGCACAGAACCCACTGCCCTGACTTGCCCTGATGAGGGTGTCTGGGATTCCCCTGAAAGGGAGAATGCCTTCCTGCCACAGAGGCCCTCGGGGAAAGTCAGCCTAGGCCCTTTCTAGAAATTAGTGGGAGGGGATCTCTCTCCTCAGAGGGCGGTATCAGAGACCAGAGCATTCCCTCCCACTTGAGACTTCAAACCCTGTTGAGATGACTGGTGACAACGCCCCTTTCTTTATCAACAAGGGCCAGTCCAGTGCAGGCCCTTCTGTGGCAAGAACTGGAGGAGCAAAGGAGGGAGTGGCTGGTCTGAAGGAGGGAGTGGCTGGTCAGCAGACGGGCCTCCATTCTGGGCCTGGCTGGCTCCTCCACTCCCACCCACTTCCCCTTGCACAGACATTAGTCATTTTCATCTCTCCATCCAAGTAGCTCAATTGTTCAGGGTTAGGCTGTGGTGAGGTCAAACCTGCTGGTTACCATGGCAACCCACCACTAGGGCAGCTTATGTCTTTTCTCCAAAAGGTGGTAAGATCCACGTGGACAGGTAGGTGTTATCCTCTTACTTGCCAGGTGTCTTGAGCACCTAACATGGTGCTTGGCATATGTAGGTGCTTAATAATGTTTGTTGCCTGAATGAATGCGTGACTGACCCAGCATGACTAGTTAGAGCCAGTGTTTACCAACCACTACTACGTGCCAGAGGAGCTCTGGTAGAATAGTGCCTAAGGCACTTGACTGCTAACTAGAAGTCTGGCAGTTCAAACCCACCAGCCACTCCTCGGAAGGAAGGTTGGCAATCTACTTCCATAGTGTTACTGCCTCAGAAACCCAAGGAGGGGTCGCTATGAGTCGGGGCCAACTCAATGGCACATAACAACAACAACTACGTGCCAGAGACCATTCTAAGCACTCTACATGTAATGAAGTAATTTAATTCCTATAGATTTAATCCCTGTGAACACTGTTATCATTGCATTTCACTGATCAAGACCCTGAGAAGGTCAGTAATGTACAAACCACACAGCAAGGAAGAGACAGAGGAGGCTTTGAATTCAAGGCATTTGCTCTTAAGCCCCAGCAGAGGCTGAGCAAAGTGTTTGGTTAGCAGCCAGGGGGTCTAAGTAGATCAGACAGCATTGAACAGCTCTCCTGATGGTGGGTCTGGAGATGTTCTACAGATTGCTTTAGTGAGTGGTGTAACCAGGTGGTCCATGGGTAGGGTGAACTTCTGGCACAGCTGGATCTAGGGGCACAAACAGTGTTGTCAGGACTGTCTTTGTACTTTGTTCTTTCCTTCAGGCAGGTCCTCTCTGCCATGGAGCCTCTTAAACCTGCCTTTGCTGCTCCAAACTTAATTTCTCTCAGTTCTCAAGTCTGGTAGGCAGATACATGTCCTGTACCCTGCAGTTCTGGCAGGGGCCAGGAATTGAGTCACTGGCTGTGATTGTGTTGAGCCTGAACTAGTCACTGGGTTTGGTGCTCTAATTGACCAACTGTAGGTCACAGATGAGTCCCTGAGCCAGGCATGTACCATAGCAGCTCAATCCAAATTCCAGGGTGTAAGAGTGGAGAAGCAGTCATCCTTGGAAAACCAGAGTGTTACCAGGACTGAGGAGGTTGGGTACAGACATCCAATGCACAACCTTTTGGAAGGGCAACATCAAGTGTTCAGCCATCTCAAGCAGAACCTGCCAGAAGACATCCACCCAACCCCCCACCCCACCCCCCAAAAAAACTCACTGCCGTTGAGTCGGATCTGACTCATAGCAACCCCTCCTTGGGTTTCCAAGGTGGTATCACTACAGAAGTGGATTGCCCAGTCTTCCTTCTGAGGAGTGGCTGGTGGGTTTGAACCACCAGCCTTCTGGTTAGCAGTCAAATGCCTTAGGCACTACGCCACCAGAACTTCTCCAGAAGACCCAGGCTGACCTATATCAGCCCTCTGAGGTTTAGTCTTGGAGACCTTATAGGGTCATTTAGTAACACCTGTAACTGAAAAGGACAGAATGGCCTTTTCAAGACTGCCATCTGAAATCTTTCTGCCCTCAGGGAGTTTGTAGTTCAAAGATGCAAAACGAACAGCCACTAGAAGTTGTCCAGCAGGTTGTCAACAGACATTCTTTGGAAGTTTTTTTTTAGATTTAAAGCCTTTGTGGCAGAAGATTAGCTAACCAAAGGGTTGGCGGTTTAAACCCACCAGCTGGTTTGAACCCACCAGCCATTCCACAGGAGTTTGCTTCTGTAAAGATCACAGCTTTGAAAATCCTGTGAGGCAGTTCTACTCTGCCCTACAGGGTCACTATGAGTCAGAATCAACTCGATGGTACTGTTTTTGTTTTTGTTTTGTTTTGGCGGGGAGGGTGGCAAGAGCATGGAGGGAGCCTCTTGCTAGTCACGGTTTATAGTGCTGTTTCCTGGGTGCGAGCAGCTGGCTTCCCCTTCTCTTATGCTGCAAACACAGGAGCAGGACAGAGCTGATACAGGGGCCTTTCCAGGCAGAGCTCTCTGCCCTGGAGTGTCTCTTTTCAGAACTTTCAGGGTCAAGGGGACACAGTTGACCCCAGCCTGCTGGCCTAGCACACTGGGGCCTCTCCCACAGCCCAGTAGCAGGTCATCATGGGGAACTGGGGCCAATGTAACCACAAAGGGCAGTGTGACCTACCTTCAGGCAGGCAGCCCTGCCAGACACACCTCCTGGAGTCAGTCCACCATTGGCTCTTGCACCCCACGTCCTTACGTCTCAGTTGGCAGAGAGGGGTGACTCTCACCTCACTCTCCAGGCCACTTCCTTGTGAATACATGGTGTGTGTGTGTGGAGGGGTGGCAGTGGTGCTTCAAGGGGCTGGGGACATGGTATGCCCTCAGAGCTCACACATTCTTGGCTGGCAGACCCATTGCCCTGGCTTTGGGGATACCACTTAAGTTTTTGAATCAGTGGGTGTGTGAGTGTCTATAAGTGAGTGTGTAGCCATATACAGCCTTTTTTTTCTTCAGGAGCCAGTATAGTATAGCAATCAAGATTGTGAACTCAGGAGTCAGGCACCCCAAGATTCCAATACAAGCTGTTCACTTCACTGGCTGTGTGACCCTGGGCAAGTTGCTGAACTTCTCTGAACCTCAGGTTTTGCATATGTAAAATGAGGATTAAATGAGATGATGCATATAAAGTCCAAAGCACAGAATAGAATTCTCAGTAAGTGTTGGCCACACTGGATACAGATCTGTTTGACTACCTGCAATAAGGGCATGGAGGCAACATCTTCTGACTTCCTCTAACTTCCCAAGGAGACAGAATCACCATTAGCAGCCCAAGGCTTATTCCTATGAGGCCAGACATGTTACCACCTTCCAACTTTTTTACCAGTTCTGACACCAGGCTCCCACTGCACTCACTACTTCTCTGCTGGGTTCTATAATCCATTGCAGTGGCCACACAGAACTCACAGACATTACTCATGATTTTAAGGTTTATTAGGGAAGTAACAGGCTATAATTTAGGTTCAGGAGCCTACTCAGAATACAATTCTTTGATCCGGATAGTCTCCCCTCTGCTGTGCCCTCAGACATGCCTCTTGGCCTGGCCCCTGCCCTGCTTGGGCAAGTGTTACAAACTCCTTTTAGCTCCACTGATAGGTACACCTACACGCACCCTACTCTGCCAAGGGCACACAACTTTCTCAATCTGTGTGCCAGGAAGCCTGCCGCTCTATCTCCTGCCTCTTGCTTCCACTACTACCATCTCTCTGCCGGGCATCTCTCACTGCCAGGCGTCTCTCTCTGTTGAGCATCTCTCTCTTTTGAGTGTCTCTGTGAAGGAGGTCCAGTGCAGGGATCTCAGGTCCAAGGATGCACTCTACTTCACCTCCAGCTCTTCTCTCTCGATGGCAGTGAGATCCCTCCTCTGCCTCTGTTGTTGTTGTTGTTGTTGTTGTTATGTGCCGTCGAGTCGGCCCCGACTCTTCTAGGAAGGCTCATTTTAAGCCTGGCAGAGTGACAAAATTAACCAATCCCAACATCTGAATTCCACACACCTTATTTGCATGATCCCACCAGTAATCCCGTGGGAGTTACAAAAAGCCGTACCAAGTAAATCACTGCACAACCCAGCTCCTTTCCTGGACCCTCTGCAAAAGTCTCCAGGGCATTTCTTGAAGACAGAGACAGTTGTTTTAAGTGATGCTGATAGGTTAACATGAGGTGGGGATTAATGCTATTGATAGATCATAAACTTTGGAGCTGACAGACTTAGTGTTCAATCCCAGCTCCTCTATCCAAAGGCCTTGGACAAGTCCCTTAACCTCTGTTGTTTCCTATGGCTGCTATAACAGATTGTCATAAACTCAGTGGCAGATTTACTGCCTTACAATTCTAGAAGTCAGCAGTCCGCCAAGGGTCTCATAAAGTGTAGCCTTGATTGACAAGGCTGCTTTCCCTCCAGAGGCTGCAGGAGAGAATCGTTTCCCTGCCTTTTCCAGCTTCTAGCCACAGCCAACATCCCATGGCTTGTGGCCCCTTTCTCTATCTTCAAACCCAGCCATATTTAATCTCTCTGATTATGCTTCCTAGTCACATCTCCCTCGGACTCTCTTCTTCTGCTACCCTTTTCCACATGTAAGGATCTCTGCGGTTACATCCAGAGTCCCTGGGTGGTGCCAATGGTCAGTGTACTTGGCTGCTAACTGAAAGGTCGGAGGCTCAAGTCCACCTAAATGTGCCATAGAAGAGAGGCCTGACAATCTATTTCTGAAAAATCTGTCACTGAAAACCCTGTGGAGCACAGTTTTACTCTGATGCACATGGGGTCTTGATGAGTTGGAATTGACTTGACTGGCAACTAGTTAACTGCTTGTTGGTGATTACATTGGGCTTATCTGGACAATCCAAGATAATCTCCCTATTTTTGCAAATTTAATTCCATCATCAACCTTAATTCCTCTCTGCAGTATAAGTAACATATTCACAGTTGCCAGGCATTAGGATGTGGATGTCTTTGAGGGGCCCATTACTCTGCCGGCCAAACTCTCTGAGTGTTGGTTGTCTCCTCTGTAAAGTAGTGGTGCTAGTCCTGATCTCCTAGGGTCCTTGGAAGGATTCCATGAGATTGTCTAGGGGGCAGGGCTCCAAGAACGTTAGCTGAGTTTGCACTGAGCACCTACTGAATACAAAACTGTTCTGGCAGCACACAGAGATGCCAGGGAGGGAGGCACCATGGTCCTTGCCATAGACCGTCTGGTGTTGTGGCTGGGCAGGGAAGCACTATTGGGAGGGCTTGCCCTTGGAGAGGGAAATGGCAGACATTAATTGTCTTTGAGCCTCCAACCCGCTCTGGGTGGGCAGCTGCTCCACAGAGAAAACTCTGAGTCATCCCAGAGGGCTTCTTAAAGGGGTAAATTAGGCGGAGGGAAGGGCATGTGGGGAAGGTTACAGGATGAATATTGTCCAAGTATATATTTAGCCACTAGACGTGTAGTAGGGACAAAGACACACAGTGTTCTGGGCCCAATCCTCAGTCTTGCTGGTGAGATGGACCAGCAGTCTGCAATGGCACTGTGGACAGTAGGTGCTTTGATAGGGGAGACTGGTGGGAAGGCCACTGTGAGCATAGAGGAGAGCTCCCAACCCAGGCTTTGTTATTGTTGTTGTTAATAAAGTGCTTTCCATGTGCTAAGCAATTTACATGGACAGTCTGATTTGACCCTCAAAACAACCCTATGAGAAAGGCAATATGCTAAATTGAGTGACCAACAGAATAACACTAAAGAAAAGAAAGATACAGGGAGATGCACAAGGGGTACAGACAACAAAGATAAACACTTTTCCACATACAATACTGTATTATCAGTGATAACAAACATCGATCTACAGGTAAATAGATGCTTAGAGAGGCTGAATGATCAGGTATGTCTGTGCAAAAGGGAATATACCCATGACCATATATAAGGTTGGCAGATGATATTTCTTCATATGTATTTGTATGTGCTGTAAGAATGTCCGTAGTACCTAAGGCCCTTGATTATTAACCAGAATGCTGGCGGTTCAAACCCACCAGCCACTCTTTGGAAGGAAGATGAGGCAATCTACTTCCATAGAGATAACACCTCAGAAACCCAAGGAGGGGTCACTATGAGTCAGACCCAACTCAAAAGACAGTGAGTTTGGTTTTTTTACTGGGGCCTTAAAAGCATGCAAGCAGCCATCTAGATGCAACAATTGGTCTCTCCTCATCCAAAGCAAAGGAACTGTTTCAAGTGCTGAGGAGCAAGGATGTCTCCTTGAGGACTAAGGTGCGCCTGACACAAGCCATGATATTTCCAATTGCCTCGTATGCATGTGAGAGCTGGACAATGAATAAGGAAGACCGAAGAAGAGTTGATGCTTTTGAGTTGTGGTGCTGGCGAAGAATGCTGAAAGTACCGTGGACTGCTAAAAGAACTAACAGATCTGTCCTGGAGGAAGTGCACCCAAAATGCTCCTTGGAAGCGAGAATGGCCAGACTTCGTCTCACCTACTTTGGTCATGTTGTCAGAAGGGACTATTCCTTGGAGAAGTATGTCATGCTTGGTAGGATGGAGGGTCAACAAAAGAGTGGGAGGCCTTCAACAAGATGGATTGACACAGTGGCTGTGATGGTGGGCTCAAGTATAGCAAGGATCGTGGAGCTGGCACGGGATTGGGCAGTGTTCGTTCTGCTGTGCATGGGGTCTTTATGAGTCAGAAACAACTTGATGGCACCTAACAACAACAACAACATCCAAAGCAAAGAAGAATGACGAAAACCAAAGGCACATGGAAACAATCAGTCCAAGGGACTAGTGAACCACAGGAACCGCAGCCTACATAACCATGAGACCAGAAGAATTAGATGGTGTCTAGCTACTGCTGTCAGGGTTCGGTGCAGGAGGTCCTGGATAGAGTGGGAGAACAATGTGGAACAAAACTCAAAATTATAATAAAAAAAAAAATCAGGTTTAATGGTCTCATAGAGCCTGGTGAGAACCTGAGACTGTGGCCCCTAGGTACCCTTCAGGCCTGGAATTGAACTTAACTCCTGTGGCTTTCAGCCAAGTAATAGACAGGCATATAGGGTGAACATTTCCATCAGGTAGATACACTCCTTAGAACAATCAATCGTTGAAGAACCGAAAGGCAGTATTTGTACACGGAGATAGCTCAGGGGACAGGAATGCATAGGAAAGAAGGACACAGGGAAGAGGTAACTACAGGAAGTGGAAAGAGAGCTGTTACATTGTGGGGAATTACAGTCAATGTCGTGAAAAAAATGTGTATGAACTGCTGCATGGAAAAATGAATTTGCTCTCTAAAGTTTCACACAAATCACACACACACAAAAAAAGAACCACCCTCTGATGTAGTGTGAGGGGAGGAGTAGTGAGAGATGGCCAGGGCAGGCTTCACAGAACTTTGTGGGCGTAGGCTGGCTTTGGCGTTTGCTTGGGAGAGCACTAGGGTGCCTTAAAGGCTGGATTAACAGAGGGTGAAGGAAGCCTGATTTCCCAGCAGAATGCTCTGCAGTTGGACGGCTGAGGCTCTCTCTGAGGCCCTCTGAATCACTTCTCTACAGTGCTAAGGTGGTTCACTTCCATGTGGCAGACCCATGTTCGATCCCCTACTAATTCACCTCATGTGTAGCCACCACCCAGCTGTCAGTGAAGCTTGAATGTTGCTGTGACCATGAACAGGCTTCAGCAGAGCTTCCAAGAGGACTAGGAAGAAAGGCCTGGCAATCTACCTCTGAAGTCAGCCAATAAAAATAGTATGGGTCACAAAGTTCTGAACCACAAGTGATCCGAACATGAGCATGGAGCAGGACTAGAAGTGATTTGTTACACTGTACATGGGGTTACCTGTTGGGGGGAGGGGTACCTTCCGTAAAGGCACCTAACAACAACAATGCTGAGGGAAAACCTGGTTTCCCTGGGCAGAGGCCCATGTGGATTTGCTCCCAGCATCCCGACCGTTGCAGGACGTGCTCACTTGGCCACTTCTCATTGCAATGTCCTGTCACTGCCTCAGAATCCCCCAGCCCTCCAGGCCCAGATCCCCAGTCTGATAGCAGGACACCAGCCAGCTGGAAGGGTCAACACCGTGGCATTTGACCTTTGTCCCTGCAAAGATTAAACTGATTCCTAATTAATAGCCTGTAGGATAGATGGTTACATTGGCACAGCTTGCAAGTAATTTAAGGCTTGTTCTCTGGAGGCTGGTCCATAAATTATCCTTAATTAGCCAAAGGTCTCATTCGGACACACCAGCTCAGTGACCTCCAGATTTCAGGTTGAGGTTGGAAGGGGATGCTGAAAGTTGTTACCCCCTTTTCCAAAACAACCGTTAAGTTTTCCCACCTCCACCAGCAGCTCCAAGACCCCTTTCCTGGCTGTGATTACTCACACCTCAGGGCACTATCTTTAAAATGGGTCATAGCCCATCTCAGGTCCATAGCCCCTAACTTGAAACCCTTGAGGCCAGTTGTGTTTCTGAATTCCAGTTTTCTGGATTTTAGAAATGTAATACAACAGATAGTAATGCCCATAGTATGGACTAGGGCCAAAAAAAACCTCACTGCCATCGAATCAATTCTGACTCATATAGTAACCCTGTAGGACAGAGTAGAACTGCCCCTAAAAGGTTTCCAAGGCTATAAATCTTTATGGAAAAAGACTGCCTCGTCTTTCTCCCATGGGTTCAAACCACCAACCTTTTGGTTAGCAGCCAAATGCCTTACCACTATACCACCAGAGTTCCCTATGGTCTAGGGCAGCGCCCCACCTCCTGCCACACCCAAATCACAGTAATATTCATACAGGGGATAAAGAGACCCAAAACACCTAACGGAAGTTCAGATTACAGCTTGCTCCCAAAACAATGGCTCAAAATTAAGGGGTTCAGGGAAAAGGGATTTTAGAATGGAGGATAAGGGGTTGTGGGCCTCACTAGTGCACTCTGAGATGCCCCTGAGTAAATGCTGTAATTATTATTATTTTTCCCTTAAACCTGATTTGCTTCCGTATGGACTGCTTTTGCTTCCTCTCCCGGGTAGAGAACAGGTTTGCAGGCCAGTCCTGATCGGTGAGGTGCTGGGTGTCCATTTAGGATGCATTGCACATTTTGCATCACAGAGTGGAGGTTTCTCTGTTGGGGCCGTTCTCTGCTGCCAGGGAAGGGTGGCAGCCTTGGAGTCTTGTGACTTGAGCCCCACCAGGTGTTGCTATGAAGCATCCTCTGGGCTTCTCTGTGATGGCTGTGCCAGCTTCCTAGGTGTGCGACTGTGCGATGCCACGGGGCCCCACGCTTAGAAGGGCCCCACACTTGGCTGAAGGCTCTTGCATTCCATCTCATCTTGAGATTCTTAACAATTGTTAAACAAGGGGACTCACATCTTCATTTTTCCCAGGGCCCTCTGCATGGGTTCTCACCTTCATTCCTCACAATAACCCCTCAGGAGAAGTTATTGCGTAACTAGAAGGCAGTTGCCATTGAGTCAGCTCAGACCCATGGCAGCCTCACGTGGTCCGGGGTACAATTGTGCTCCATAGGATTTTCCATGGCTGAATTTTCAAAAGATCTCCAGGCCTTTCTTCTGAGGTGCCCCTAAGTGAACGTGAACTTTTCAGTTAGCAGTCAAGCATGTTAACCATTTGCACACTCAGGGGCTCAGGTTATCGCATGAAACCAAAAAAAAAACCAAACTCACTGCCGTCAGGTGGGATCCGACTCATAGTGACTCCTCCTTAGGTTTCTGAGGCAGTATCACTACGGAAGGAGATTGTCCAACCTTCCTTCTGAGGAGTGACTTCTGGGTTTGAACCTCCAGCCTTCTGGTTAGCAGTCAAGTGCCTTAAGCACTGCACCACCAGAGCTCCCAGATAGACAATAGACAAGCAAAAAATTAACTGTTATAATTTCTGATAGTGACAAAGTACTATAAAGACAATAAAATTGGGTGATGTGAGAGTGATTTAAATGTTAAATATTAACTTTAGTGAAAGAGAAGATGTGCTAAACTGTGCCTTGCAGCCTTGTGAAGCTGCCCCCTACAAAGGATACTTATAAAGATCTGGGGTAATGTCTAGGTTCCCCACTCCCCCACCTATCCTTAGCCATAAGGCAAAGGGAGACCCAAGTTAGTGAGCTCCAAGAAAGGGAGCCAGTGGGGCGGCTCCTGGGGCCCAGGTCTGCTTTCCCCCTCCAGGGGCCTATTCATCTTTAAGCCTCCCGCAACACCAGCTTCTGGTAGTAAACCAGAAGGCTGGGTTTGGGGGCCAGGACAAAGAGAGGGGCTGCCATGGTTCCTTTGAGACCTGTGTCTGCCCTGGAAGAGTAGGCTTGTAGCCAACCCTCTCAACCATTGACCCTATCTAGCACTTTTGACCCTCCCAACACCAGCATTGGGCGGCTAGTTTCAATTCTTCCCCTGTTCCCCAGATAGAGATGGGGAAGCCCAGAGACTCCAAGTGACTCATCCAAAAGTCACACAGTAAATCAACAACAGACTCCAGCAGTTTTCCATTCCAAGGGCTTGCAGTTCAGGGCCTCTCTGGCAGCTTAGTTATGGGGGCTTCTTGGAATAATTAGTGCCCCTGTTTGGGGGTGTGAAGGCTGGTGGGCAGCCAGCAGAAAACTTTTATCTTCAGGTTAAGGGAGAGGCCAAAACCAAACCCAACCCACTGCCTTCCAGTCGGATCCGACTCATAGAGACCCCTCCCTTGGGTTTCTAAGGCGGTATCACTACGGAAGTAGATTGCCCAACCAGGCCCTCCAATGTCCCCACCTCGCTGCAAAGGTTCCTGGGCGAGGGGGAACAAGAATGTGCTTCTTCCCAGAAAGCCTGGTGCAGAAGGCACGTCCCCAATCTGTTCAGCAGAAGCCCGGGAGCTGACCCCAGACTGCAGGCCCTCGGGGGCGGGGTGGGGGTCCCTGGTGGGAGGACGACCCCAGAGGAGTGGAAGCTGCGGCGCCGCGGGATGCGCGGCGGGAGGGCGGCCGCTCCAGCTGGGACCGTGCTTGCCTATGGGCGGCGGAGGCGGGCCGTCGGGACGGTTCACGCGGCGGCCAGCAGACTGGCTGCGTGTTGCAATGTCTGGTGGAGTTTGCAGCATCCTGTCCGTGTGCGCAGCTGGGGTAACCTCAGGCCGGCGCGGAGGAGCGTGTGTGGCTCGCAGGCCCAGCGGCCAGGAGGCTGCTGGCACCTCGCATCTCATTTACAGCTCCGGGTTCAGCCGCGGGTCAGCGGGCCCTGACATCACGGCGTTTGTTTACCACGCTGCAGGGAGGAAGTCTGGGTGGACTGGCACCGGAGGAGAACTCCTGCCCTGCCTCTCTTCCCCCTGCCCACCCCACCCCCTCCTGCGACCCCAGACCCGGCCCCTCCCACCCCTCTCCTGGGACCCCAGACCCACCCATTCCTCCCCTCCCGCGCCAGGGACCCTAGACCAGCTGCCTTCCACCTCTCGCCTGGGACCCCAGCCCTGCCCAGTGCCCGGTCTGGCCCCGGCCCCCAACCCCTCGCGCAGTACCCCACCCTCTTCACATCTACCTCCCATCCTCTCTCCTCCCTGCCAGCAGACCCAAGTCTACTACCCTACCCGGACCCAACCCCACCCACCTACTCTTACTCTTCCTCAACCCCAGCCCCTCAGCCCCTCCCACTCCTGGGACCCCAGGCTGGCCCTCCTCTGCAGCCATGCCCAGAATCCCAAGCTGGTCCCCATCCCGTCCTGTGCATGTACTCCAACCTTGCCCTTCCGCATCCCAGTCCAGCCCTGCCCCCTGCACCCCCTATCTACCTTTCACCCCTTCCCATCCGCCACATGGAATCCTAGCTTGGTGAGTCCCCATCCAGGACTCCGGCCGGCCCCCTTCCCTAGCCCCGCTCGGGCCTCCACCCTCCGTCGTCGTTGCCCCGGGCCCACTTTTCAAAAGACTTTCTGGAGCCTCCTGCCAGGCAGGCCTGCTGAAGTTTTCCTGAGGCTCCTCCTGCCACCCCCTCAGAGTACAGACTGGCCTCCTGCAAAGAGCTGCAGCTCCTTACTGTCAGGGCCTGGCCGAGCTGGCCCACCCCTTTGTTATTGGAAACCGGTGTGTTTACAAACGCGGAGCTAGGTGGATAAGTTGGCCTGTTTGGCCCTCTGGCAAGGCACCTTCTTTCCTGGGGAAGGTGCCTTTGCCACCCGGAACTATTTACTTACACACCGTCACCTCTCCCCCTACCTCTACTTATCTTGACTGTTCTGGAAGCTGGAGGGACTCGGGGATCTAAGTCACCTGTGCTTATACCTGGGACTGGCCATAACTGATCTGTTTTGGAGAAGGTGCTCGGGCTGTTTTCTCAGGCTAAACCCTTTGAGTCCTCATTGTTGTTGTTGTTCTGTGCTGTAGAGTGGGTTCCTTGACTGTCAACAACGTTATATGACAGAGTAAAACTGCCTCATAGCATGTCCTAGACTGCATAACTGCTTTCACTTTAGTAAAGATTTATTAAAGCCTTGGAAACCATATTGGGCAGTTCTACTCTGTCCTATAGGGTTGCTGTGAATTGGAATAGACTCCATGGCAGTGGATTTGATTGTGGTTAGTCTTTATGAGAGCAGATCACCAGGTCTTTATCCTGTGGACCCACTAGGTGGGTTCAAACCGAGGACCCTTCAGTTGGCTGTTGAGTGCTAAACCATTGTGCTGCTAGCATTCCTTCCAGGCCTCTTTGATCTTCTCTTTTTCTGGCAGTCAGCATGCAGTTCAACCCTAGAGCCATTATAAACCTGCCTCTTCTCATCACCTCCCCCCCCAAGTCCCATCCCAGCCACCTCCATTTATCATGTCCTTGGGTCCCCACCCCTTTCCAAGCCTGCCACTTCTCTGCTCACATACCCATTCAAAGGTAATGCCATCTACTCAGAAGAGAACTCAGCCCTACCATGGCCTCCCCCACCCACCTCATTTCTCCCTCTGCTCCTTTGCTCCTTCGGCACCACGCTGGCCTCCTTGCTGCCCCTCATGTGCAATGAGCTCATCCCCACCTCAGGCCCTTTGCACTTGCTATTCTCTGCCTGTAATGCTCTTTCCCTAGGTACCTGCTGGAGCTCACTTCCTCTCTCTGGTACCTGTTTTACTGTGACCTTAGCAGACAGGCCCCCTGCTCCATCTAAATGATACTCTCACCTCATGATCATGCCATCCAGCCCCCTTACAAAGCTTCATTTCCCTTTTGTGCAGTTTTTGCTGCTGCTCTGTATTGCACAGGAGCCTTGGTGGTGCAGTTGGTTAAGTGCTCTACTGCCAACCAAAACAAAAGTAGGTAGTTTGAATCCACCTAGCAGCTTTACAGGAAGAAAGACCTGGCGACCTGCTTCCATAAAGATTATGGTCAAGAAAACTTATCGGGCAGTTCTACTCTGTCACGTGGGGTCGCTATTAGTCAGAAGTGACTCCATGGCACCCAACAACAACAGCATATTATACAGCCATATGTTCATTTGTGTGTGTGTCCTCCCTACACACATAGACACAAAAGTAAATTCAACAAAAGTGGGGGTGAATCTATTATAGCTACATCCTAAGGCCTCCAACAACCCTTGGGGCAGTCCCCATTGAATCAATACTTCTTGAATGAAGCAGGACAAGGAATAGTGGAAGAGCTTGCCTGGGGGGTCCAGGTTCTAATTTTGCTCTGAAGGTTCTGGTGGTACCGCCTGCAGGAGTGACTAAGCCTAACTGAACCACGTCCCTATGCTGGGCTTATAATTCCCACCTCACAGGATCATAATAGAGTTGAAGGAGTGATGCTCTACTGGACCCAGGGAGGGTCTGTGAATACCATTGTCCTCTTCCCTCCTCGGCAAGCCCACCCTAAGGATACCTGGCCTTTGCCACCAGGAGGTACAGTTAGAAGAAGAGGGCAAAGAACTTAGGTCTGCAGCCAGTGTCTCTGGCTTGGGTTTCTCCACTCCTATGAAGGTTGGGCAATCCTACTTCTGTAGTGATACTGCCTCAGAAACCCAAGGAGGGGTCGCTATGAGTCGGGGCCAACTCGACGGCACATAACAACAACACCAACAACATGTTTTACCAAGTGTGGCTGGGGCAGGACGCAGAGGTAGGGGCAGCCCCAGGACTAGCCTTGTTTGTGAGAAGAAACTTCAGTCTTTGGGTTTCCGACTGCAAGTGAGAAATTGCTCTGTTTCTTAGCATCGCTCTTTGGTCCTGCTTCTCTAGGGAGGTTTCTTAGTAGCTCCAAAGCTGCAAAGGTTAAAAAGCACCACTGGTATGCACGGTACTTAGTGTGGCCACAGCTTGGTCCTCACCTTGGGTTTCAGCGCATGTGGCTCCTGGCAGGGGGTGTTCTAGAGTTGAAGGGGCTGTTCTCTGTCCTCCAGGACATGAGGTGTCCATTGTGAAGGGGTTGTAAAAAAGAAAATCCCAACCAACTCAAAAGTGATATTAGACTGGAGAAGGTACTAGGGCTGGGACGGGCAGGGAATTGAGCCTCCGGTGTTTGTCGGTTCTTTGTCTAAACAACAAAAGTAGAGCATACTCATTGTGAAAAACTGCCCATGGTGCAGTGAATGTCCCCACATTCTGACTCCTCCGAGGTCACCACTGCTGTTAGCTCATCTCTAAGTCCCTGGGTGATGCAAGGGTTAGTATGCTTCGCTGCTAACCAAAAGGTTGGGGATTCAAGTCTGCCGGAGGTGCCTCAGAAGAAGGGCCTGGTGATCTGCTTCTGAATAATCAGCCATTGAAAGCCCCCTGGAGCATAGTCCCACTCTGACACATGGCGTCACCGTGAGTCGGTGTTGACTAGATGGCAACTGTTTTTATTTTCCTGGTTGGGAGAGAACACAGGAGGGATAGTTTCTACCACTCCCCAAAAGCCAACCCTGGGGACAGTGTTGAGCCTGAGCCTGCAAGGAGGGCGAAGAAGACTACCCTGGGCTGCTGGAAACAGCCCTGCAGTCTGCAAACAGAAGCTCTCCTCTCTGGGGTTCAAACCACGGGCCGAGAGCCAGGGAGAAAGACATGAAGAGGAAGCTAATCTGCCCTCAAAGAGTTGCTTTCCTGGTTGGAGGCCAGCCTCAGGAGCATGTAAAAGTACCACTGAGTTTAAACACTGTGTTTTGAGCACTGTGTCACACTCCAGGACAAAGTGCCGTCTAGCCCTGATTGGGGATGACTCCACAAGCAGAAAGACTTCTGACCACATTATCTGTTGCCCTGCTGGGCATATTTATTGAAAGACAAAAGCCAGTTAACCAGAGCTTTCTTTCATTTGTATGTTCAATTACTTGGGTGGTACAAAAGGTTAATGCATTGCTAACCAAAAAGTGGGCGATTCAAGTCCACCCAGAGGCACCTGGGAAGAAAGGCCTGATAGTCAACATCTGAAAAATCAACCATCGAAACCCTATGGAGGACACTTGACTCTGGCACAAATGGGGTCACCATGAGTCACATAGACTCAACAGCGACTATATATACACACACATATGCCAGGCACTGTCTAGACCCTCACAGAGCTGATGGAGCTTATGTACTAGTGAGGGAAGTTGGACGATAAATTTCAAAACAGATGATTATTTAAAATGCCAAGTGCTAAAAGTGCTAGGCAGTGAAAATGCAGGGCCAGGGTTGGAGCCAGTGTCTATGGGGCTGGGGGACATTTTACATGGGGTGGTCAGTGAAGGCCTCTCAGATGAAGAGATACCTGAGCAGTGTCTGTAAGGAGAGAGGGCAAAAGGAGAGGACCACTTGGAGGAAGAGGACAGCAAACAGTGCAAAGGCCCTGGGGTAGAAGTGGGCCTGGTGGTTATACAAGCACGGAGACACCCCTGAGTCTGGGGGAAGAAGAGGGAGAGAGGGCTAGAGAGATAGGGGCAGATCCAGAAGGCCCCACAGCCACAGTAAAGATTTTAGATTTCACTAACAAGATAGGGAGCTTCCCATGGTGTCATTGGCACACGGCTGAGTAACACCTATGGAATGAATGAACATCTTATTGACAAGGTCACTCTGCTTTTGTAGATGAAGTGCAGTGGTTGAGGCCACAGGCTTGGGAACCAGACTGCATATAGGTCCCACCTCTACCTGGTAATAACCCATAGCCCATGTGTGCCTCAATTTTCTTGTGCAGAAAATGGGCAGGATACCTTCCTCCCAACACAGTTAGTTCTGAGGACTCAATAAGATAGCACAGCAGTTGCTAAGCATGCACTCACAGGTAGTGAGCACTTCCTGTGGGTCAGTGCTTGTTGTTATTCCTGTTCCACCCAGGGGGCACATTCCCTGGCTGGTCATCAGCCTGGAGGAAGTCTCTGTCCTGCTCCAGGTTGTGGTCAGGGACTTGTGGGAGGAGGCTACTGGTTGATCTAATCTGAGGAATGTCCCAACAGCCTTCTGCAACAGCTGAGCCAGTAGCCAAAACAGTCTCAGCAGGCCACGCTGGGGACTGCAACCAGC
>NW_006921681.1:10070137-10071615 GCF_000298275.1 Orycteropus afer afer | reverse complement strand
TGCCCAACCTTCCTTCCGAGGAGTGGCTGGTGGGTTTGAACCGCCTGCCTTCTGGTTAGCAGTCAAGTGCCTTAGCCACTATGCTACCAGAGCTCCCAAATATAATAATAGCAGCTAATATTTATTGTGCACTTCCTTACTCCCCTCAACCACCCTTTGAAGTGGGTGCTTTAATAACCTTAATATTTAGAAAGTAAGTGAGTTTTTCAATGTGGTGTAACTCATATGTGATAGATCAAAGATTTGAACTAGACAGTCTTGCTCCAGAGCCTGGGTCCTAAGCCACTCTACTCAAGAGACAGGGGGTCCCTTTTTGGAGATGGGCAGGGTTGCAAAAGCGGAGGAGAAGCTCGAGAGTTAATTGTTAAGACAAATGTACCTCTAAGCTGTTAAAAGAGGGTGTGCTGTGTCCTTGTTTCAAATATCACCTGCTCCCCGCACCCCCCACATCTACTCACCTACTTCAAGTTAGCACCTGCTGGAACCAGAATGTTACAGACTAAATTTTTGTTTGCTTATTTCTCATTTGGCCACAAGGAAGCATTTTTATTGTCATGCCCCTGCTGGAGGGGTCGGAGAGCAGGAGTGAGCTATAAGCCTTCTTTCTAGATTGTAACCTTTCTTCCCACCCACCCCCACTCTGCTGGGGGTCAGGGTCTTTGTTGGATGTTTTCCTTCTGAGAAGCCGACTCAGCACCAAAATGCAGGGGCCCATGGGACATGAACTGGCCTGCCAAAGACCTGCCCAAGGAGCTGGATCTTTCCAGCCAGGGCTGCCAATTATAAACAGATGCTTCTCCTGGGACCCACCCAAAGACCACCCAGCTCATGGCCCTGGTGGGACTGTGCTGTACAGTTGAACTCCTGGCATTTGGGTGAGCCCCTTTGGGTGAGGAAGGCAAGGCTGGGTGGAGAGGAGGCACTAGGCATCCTCTCATCAGCAGATTTTTCTAGAGGGCTCCTGAGGCCTTCCCATGTGACAGTGTTAGCTAGTCTTTTACTCTATGCCTGACTTCCTGCTGGATGCTGAGGTTACAAGATGAATAAGCCTCCCCAGAGAACCTCACAAGCTCATGGGAGGGAGGGGTGTTTGCCAATAGGTCTGGCGTGCTTTCATCCACGCACTAGTGAAGCATAAATAAGGGCTAGTGTTGGCGGTCAGGAACGTACTGTCACATTGGTGTGGGTCAAATCCAGGCTCTGCTGCTTATAAGCTGTGGAACTTTGGGTGACTTGCTTTCCTCCCTGTCTTAGCCTCACCTCTAAAATAGAGAGAGTAACTACCCATCATGGGAGTATGAAGATTCAAGGAGAAGACACATCAGATGTACTGAGGATCACGTCTGGCCCACGTCAAGTGCTGGGTAGATATTATCCATTAATACAATGGCTAGGAGCTCTGGTAGCATAGTGGCTAAGGCACTTGACTGCTAACCAGAAGGCTGGCGGTTCAAACCCACCAGCCACTCCTCAGAAGG
>NW_006921681.1:10055169-10070002 GCF_000298275.1 Orycteropus afer afer | reverse complement strand
TATGAGTCAGGGCTGGCTTGATGGCACATAACAACAACAACAATACAATGGCTGCAACACTGGGGTCAGACATAGTAATGCTTGTGAGGATGGTGCAGGACGGGGTAGTGTTTCGTTCTGTTGTACATGGGGTCACTATGCGTTGTGACAGTACCTAACAAAGTAGCAATAACAATTGTCACTGTTGTTGTTATAGAGAGGACAGAAGGATCAGCCAGGGAAGCTTCGGAACTGATGGGACAGCCAAGAGGGTTCTGTAGAATGAATAGGAATCATGACTGAGCATGGCATTCAAAACAGAAAAGACAACCTGTGCTAGGCGCTAGATAGCATTACAGGGAACCCAGAGGCAAATGAAGATTCCAAGTGACCCGCCCAACACAGGGCCTATTGCACTGTGCAATGAGTGTACTGACAACAATAGCTAAGCAAACAGGACCTCTAGAGCTCCAGTGAGCTCTTGAGTTCAGTTATTCCCTCTATAAGGACCTAGCTCCTGAGTTTACATTTCATAGGGGAAGAGATACAAATAGATAGTCACATCACAATGGATGTCTGAGTCCCCCTGCCCCCACCCCGTAAAGGCGAAGATTGGACCCCAGGGCTGAATGAAACCAGTTACCGTTGAGTGGACTCTGACACAGGGCAACCCCATGTGTATCAGAGTACCACTGTGCTCCAGGGTCTTCAATGGCTGATTTTTCTGAAGTAGATCACTGAGACAGGGACCGTGTCTGATTTGTTCTCCTTTGAAGAACAGTGCTAGACACAGCCCCAACCCAGAGCAGGCTCTCTGTGCAGTCTGGCCAACGGACAGATGGACTTTGTTTCACACTTTGATGTAAGTGTGGCCCACTAGGTGGAGGCGAGCTCTGGTGGCATAGTGCCTAAGACATTTGACTGCTAACCAGAAGGCTGGAGGTTCAACCCCACCAGCCACTCCTTAGAAGGAAGACTGGGGAATCACTTCCGTAGAGACACTGCCTTGGAAACCCAAGGAGGCTTTGCTGTGAGTCAGGATCGACTCCACGGCAGTGAGTATGGTTTTTTTTTTATTTTAGTGGATGGAGAGGAAGCTTGAGTTTGAGGAAGCACAGCATTTAGACCAGAAATCTCAAAGCTCAGGATACCCCTACGGTGCCGGGGGTGCGTCTGCAGAGGGCTTAGTGGAGTGAGAAAGGTCAAAAGCTCTGCGTTCGAAATCCACCTCCACCACCCACCGTGTGACTTTGAACAAGTTACTTAATCTCTTTGAGCCACAGTTTTCTCAACTATAAAATATGGATCATAGTAATGCTGAACGTTCCTGGGCTCGCTGTAGCTGCTGCCAGGGTGGTTCTGGGGGAGAAGGGGCAGGTACTGGCCGTTGGCCAAGGAGAAGGCTCTGGTTGGGCAGGGGCTCAGGGCAGGTGTGGGCCCTGGGGAGGCCAGAAATATTTCCCCCTCTACTCTTGACTGCCTTGCCTATCACAGGAGGGGCAGGGGCCAGAAGCTAACCATTTGCTCAAAGGGCAGGAGAGGGCAAGGCATTGCCCCCCAGCCCTTCTTTTATAACCCCAATTGAGGAGTAAAACCCTCTGCTCTGCCCCTCCCCAGCTGCTCCCTGTCCTGGCAGTTAATCAAATTGTGGCTGTAGTTGTTTCTAAGGCTGTAAATCTGTCCCCCTCACCAAGCCCCTGACCCCATGCTCCTCTCAGATCCCCTGGCCTCGGGCCTGCTCAGTCTTCACCCTCATCCTGGCCCTGGTGGGACTCTCGTCCTGTCAGCTGTTGGAGGTCACTCCTGGGTCACTCCAGGCAGGGCCTGCTGGCTGTCCCTGCCATAGTTCCAGGCAGTGACTCCAGGGTTCCCCAGAGGGACTGGGGTGGGGGGAGGCTGTGGGAGGACCGGCCAGGAAGGGACAGTGACTAGAGCAGGTTCCACCTTGCACCACTGCCCAGGAGGGCTCCCATCTCCTCCACCAGCTCGCTGCCTCAGGCAAGGTACTGGGTCTGGCCTATGATGGTCAAGGGAGGGCTGAAGCTAGGACTATCTCTGTGCCCAGCAGTCACGAACAAGATGCCACCAGTGGAGCAGCTATCAAAGACAGATGTACCTACACAGCTCCCCAGGGACCTCAGGGTACCCAGCCGAGGACCTAAGGATATACTGTGCACAGACCTGAGCACGTGTGTAGGCACAGAGGCACGTGTACACACACACAGACACAGAAACATATACTCACAGACACACACTGAACATGGGCCTGTGTACATATACACAGAGACACGCAGATGTACAGAAAACAGGCCTGTGTACACAAATACAGATAAACATGTGCATAGAGACACAGTGCGCACTCCCACACACCCTCACAGAAACGCGTGCTCACAGAAAGACACTCAGGTACGCCCTCACAGAGATGCACACTCACAGGGAGGCACTCACCGTGCACAGTCTCAGATGGCCTCACAGAGACACATGCTCACAGAGAGACACTCAGGTGCACACTCACAGATAGCCAGTGGGGTGTGTGTTTGCGCGGGGGGGGGGCGGCGCAGAATGCAAATGCCTCACGGTGCTCTAGCACAGATGGGAGCTCTGAACATAGAAAAGGA
The DNA here is from genome assembly GCF_000298275.1 of Orycteropus afer afer. Classification (NCBI taxonomy): domain Eukaryota; kingdom Metazoa; phylum Chordata; class Mammalia; order Tubulidentata; family Orycteropodidae; genus Orycteropus; species Orycteropus afer. Next base: position 10,067,405 of record NW_006921681.1, on the reverse strand, counting down.
GGAGGCCATTCCCCCAGTCCATAGGGGCTTCCTCAACAGACCCTCTAAAGGAAATAGCTAAATCTGGAGACTGGCATGGGTATATTTCCCTGCCCAAAAAGACAGGCCAGGGCACAAGAACCTACAAGTCACCCGGCAGTAGATGCCATTGACTTCCTTCATCTTGCCTTGGGCCCAGTTTCCCCTCTAGGGCTTTTCCAGCCAAACTGACAGTGCTGGCCTCCCTGGTTCCCTGACTACAGGTGTCCCCACCAGGCCATGGAGCTTTGAAGCTCAGTTCCTTTGCTCTACCTAAGAACCAAAGAACAAAAAGAGTTAATTAGTTTGGGGCCTGGGAACACTCAGGCCCTAGGTGCCCCTTCTGAGGGGACTCTATGCACAACCCATTTGCGCTGAGAAACATCCAAGGTTCCCAGGAGAAATGCAGCCATCTGAGCCACTGTTCTAGACCCTTCAGAGGGTGACAAATTGTCTTTCCTGCATCTGGACTCCTGTACCTTCCAATAAGCCCTTCCCCCCCAGCTTTAGGCTTTCACTCTCTGGTGACTTTCCTAGAAATTCTCAGAGCCTTCAGAGAAACCTCTCTTTAGCCAGACCCTAGAAAACTGTATAAGCCCCATGGTCCTTCCACCCATGGGAGATGTATGGAGGTGCGATGGCATTGGGTAGGGACCAGAAAGGAGGCCAGGCTGACCTGCTCAAAAACTGGATGGGTGGGTGAATGGACAGAAGGAAAGAGCAGATGGATGGGGTGGGTAGTGGATGGATGGCAGTAAGGATGTATAGAATGGAAATAAGCAAGGAAGAGAGAAAGGAGGAATGGAAGGAAGGAAGAAGGATGGATGGGGTAGATGGGTGGGTACATGGATGAATGGATAGATGATGGGATGACAAGGGAGGATGGAAGAAAGCCTGTATGACAATGACCCCTAAGCCATGGTATTTTCAGTCACCTCAAATGTAGGTCTGGTGGACAGGAGGATGCACTGTCAAGTTGGTTCCAACTCCTAGTGACCCTATGTACAATAGTACAAAATATTACCTGGTCCTGCATCTCACGGTCATTGCTATGTTTGAATCCATTCTTGCAGCCACTGTGTCAGTCCATCTCATTGTGGGTCTTTCTCTTTTTCACTGACCCTGTACCTTACCAAGCATGCTGTCCTTCTCCAGGGACTGGTCCCTCCTGATAACATGTCCAAAGTCCATGAGACAAGTTTCAGCATCGTTGCTTCCCAGGAGCATTCTGGCTGTATTTATTCCAAGACTGATTTGTTCCGTCTTCTGGCAGTCCACAGAACATTCAGTATTCTTCACCAATGTCATAATTCAAATGCATCAATTCTGCTTTGGTCTTTGTTATTCATTGTCCAGCTTTTACGTACATATGAGGCAATTGAAAATACCATGGCTTGGTCAGGCACCCTTTAGACCTCAAAGTGACATCTTTGCTTTTTAACGCTTTAAAGAGGTCTTTTGCAACAAATTTGTCTGACACAATACATCGTTTGATTTCTTGACTATAGCTTCTGTAGGTGTTATTATGGATCCAAGTAAAATGAAACTTTGACAACTTCAATCTTTTCTCCATTTATCATGGTGTTGCTTATTGGTTCAGTTGTGAGGATTTTTGTTTTCTTTATGTTGAGGTGTAATCCATACTGAAGGCTGTTATCTTTGATCTTTATCAGTTGTTGTTGTTGTTGTTAAGTGCCGTCGAGTCGTTTCCGACTCATAGCGACCCCATGCACAGCAGAACGAAACACTGCCCGATCCCGCGCCAGCCCCACAATCCCTGCTATACTTGAGCCCATCATCGCAGCCACCGTATCAATCCATCTCCTTGAAGGCCTCCCCCTCTTTCGTCGACCCTCCACCCTACCAAGCATGACATCCTTCTCCAGGGAATGGTCTCTTCTTACAACATGACCAAAATAGGTGAGACGAAGTCTGGCCATTCTTGCTTCCAAGGAGCATTCTGGCTGCACTTCCTCCAGGACAGATCTGTTAGTTCTTTTAGCAGTCCATGGTACTTTCAGCATTCTCCGCCAGCACCACAACTCAAAAGCATCAACTCTCCTTCGGTCTTCCTTATTCATTGTCCAGCTCTCACATGCATACCAGGCGATTGGAAATATCATGGCTTGTGTCAGGCGCACCTTAGTCCTCAATGAGATATCCTTGCTCCTCAGCACTTCATCAGTAAGTGCCTCAAATCCTCTTCACTTTTAGCAAGCAAGGTTACGTCATCTGCAAATTAAAGATTGTTAATGTGTCTTCCTCCAATCCTGATGCCATATAATCCAATTTCTCAGATTATTTGCTCAGCATACAGATTAAATAAATAGGATGAAAGGATACAACCCTGGCATGTACCTTTCCTGATTTTAAACCACACATTATTCTTTTGTTGTGTTTGAATGACTGCCTCTTGGTCTATGTACAGATTCTGCATAAGCACTATTAAGTGTTCTGGAATTCCCATTCTTCACAATGTTATCCATAATTTGCTGTTATCCATACAGTCTGATGCATTTGCATAGTCAGTATAACACAGGTAAACATTTTTCTCATATTCTCTCCATTCAGCCAAGATCCATCTGACATTAACAATGATATCTCTTATTGCACATCCTCTTCTGAATCCAGCTTGAATTTCTGGCACTTCCTTGTCAATATACTGCTACAACCATTTCTGAATCAGTGTCAGCAAAATTTTACTTGCATGCGATATTAATGATATTGTTTGATAATGTGCACATTCCTCTGTAACATCTTTCTTTGGAATGGACACAGATATGGATCTCTTCCAGTCAGTTGGCCAGGTAGCTGTCATCCACATTTCTCGGCATAGATGAGTTAGTGCTTCCAATGTTGCATGTTTGTTGAAACATCTCAGTTGGTATTCTATCAATTCCTGGAGCCTTGTTTTTCACCAGTCCCTTCATTGCATCTTGAATTTCTTTCTGCAGTTGGTTCTTGACCATATGCTACCTCCTGAAATGTTGTATTACTTCCATCTTCTCTTGACATTTCCTGTATTGTTCAATATTTTGCCCATAGAATCATTCAGTCTCACAACTTGAGGCTTGAGTTTTTCTTCACTTCTTTCAGCTTGAGAAATGCTGAACATGTTCATCCTTTTTGGTTTTATTATTCTAGGCCTTTGCCCATTTCATTATAATACTTTACTTTGTCTTCTCAAGCCATCCTTTGAAATCTGTGCAGCTCTCTTATTTCATTTCTTTCCTTCACTTTAGCTACTTTCCATTCAAGAGCAAGTTAGAGGATGTCTTCTGACATCTGTTTTGGTCTTTTATTTCTTTCCTGTCTTCTTAATAACCTTTTACTTTCTTCATGTATGAGGTCCTTGATGTCATCTTACAACTCATCTGGTCTTTGATCATTAGTGTTCAGTGTGCTAAATCTGTTCTTGAGAGGGTCTTTAAATTCAGGTGGGATACACTTAAGGTTGTTCTTTGGCTCTCGTGGATTTGTTATAATTTTCCTCAGTTTTGGCTTGAACTTGCATATGAGCAATAGATGGTCTGTTCTATCTGTTCTGCAGTTGGCCCCTGGCCTTGTTCTGACTGATGATATTGAGCTTCTCCATCGTCTCTCTCCACAGATGTAGTCGATTTGATTCCTGTGTATTCCATCCAGCAAGGTCCAGGTGTATATAGTCACTGTTTATGTTGCTGAAAAAAGGTATTTGCAATTAATAGGTCATTGATCTTGCAAAATTCTAAAATACCATATGTGGGGTCATTTCTATCATCAAGGACATGTTTTCCAACTACTGATCCTTCTTTTTTTCCCCAACTTTTGCATTCCAGTCACCAGTAATTATCAATGCATCTTGATTGCATGTTTGATCAACTTTAGGCTGCAGAAGTTGGTAGAAATCTTCAAATTCCTCATCTTTGGCATTAGTGGTTGGTGCATAAATTTGAATAATAGTCATATTAACTGGTCTTCCTTACAGGCACATTGATATTATCCATCCCTGACAGCACTGGTTTTCAGGATGGATCTTGAAACATTCTTTTTGATGATGAATGTGATGCTATTTCTCTTCAATTTGTCATTCCCAGCTTAGTAACCCATATGATTGGCCAATTCACAAATGGTCAATACTAGCCCATTTCATGTTACTAATGCCTAGGATATTGATCTGTGTGTGTTCCATTTCATTTTTGACATGTTCCACTTTTCCTTAATTCATAGTACATACACTCCACATTCCAATATGGATATTTGCAGCTGTTTCTTCTCATCTTGAGTCACTCCATCCACATCATTAAGGTTGACTCTACTTTGAAGAGAAAGCTCTTCCTCAGTCATATTTTGAATGCCTTCCAACCTGAGGGGCTCATCTTGCAGCAGTGTTTCAGACTATGTCCTGCTGCTATCCATAAGATTTTTGCAGGCCAGTTTTTTCAGAACTAGTTCTCCAGGCCTCTCTTCCTAGTCTGTCCTAGTCTGGAAAACTCCACCGATCCTGCCCCGTATGATTCACCATGCTCGTATTTGATGTATCTGTGGCATAGCGTCCAGCATTACAGCAGCATGCAAGTCACCACAGTACGACAAACTGACAGATGGTGGTGGGGAGAGGAGGGTAGTTGCACTAAATTGCCTTTGCTAGACAAATGCTTATCTCTTTTCTTCCCCTTGAATGAGTCTCCCCAGCCTCTCCTGGAGGAGAACATTCTAAGTCTGCTTCTGTTCAACAGACAGGAAAGTGTCCCTTGGAGCCTGTCTAATTTTAGTCCTTTTGCGCTTGATGGACTTCTGTGGTCATGGAAAGCAACTGATGGAATCTTCCCTCATAAAGCCCTTCTCATATTTTAAGACTTCAGTTAAAATAAGGTAAAGTGGTTGAGCTAGATGAGGTTTTCAACTAAGCTTTCACACATTCGTTTTAGGGGTTGAGAGAACATTCATATTTTAATTTTGTTTTTTAAACATTTTAAAACTATTTTAAAAGCTGTACTTTTTTTCTTTTTTTCAATTCATTGGAGACCACTACCACTGTCATGTGTCCATCCAGCTAAATTGTTTTGTGCCCTTTCTGCTTAAAGGAAAGTTCTGAGATTTCAAGATAAACAGTAGGTAAACTATTGCCATTAGCAACTACTTATATGTCGTCTATACAGTGTCACAAAGCAAAATAAAGAAATCATTTGGATTCTTTGGCTGATGTGATTGGAGCTACCATCTCTAATCCCCAATTTAAAGCATTCACTTTCCCTAAATAGCCTTTTTGTTCTCATTGTTTGCTTTTCGAATAACAAAACACTACAGTGTTGGATATATGCACCTAAATATTTACTCCTTTTACTGGTTTCCATATTGGGTTTTATTTTTAAAAGGAGAAATTTCATTGGTTATTTTTAAAAAGAAAGAAAAGAAACCCAAATAGAAGCCTATTAGACTAATCCCTCAGGAGCCTCTTAGCTCTTTCTTTGATTCCATCTTGTTGTGTTGTTGTGTTGGTGTCCACTGCCCAGCCTTCCCCACTCTCTGCTGACTGACCCTATTCTTACTTAGACCCTTACTCATCCAGCCCTGGGTTCTTTTGCCAAATGACCAAATGACGCCTCTTTGAAACCAAGTTACATCTCGTGGAAAAATGTGTTGTCTTTCTTTAAGTGAAAGTTGGGAATTAGCTGGTCTTCTTTTCTGAGACTTTCGTGGGTTGGCCATTCATAAATTTGCTCAAACCCTTTAAAATCCATTTGTTGATGGAGCCTGGTGGAACCACTGAGACTATGGTCCCTAGCTGCCCTTCGGGTCTGGAATTGAACCCACACCTGTGGCTTCCAGCCAAACAAAAGACAGGCATATGAGTTGAACATTTACCTGAGGTAAATACACTCCTTGGAGAGAACAATCATGGGACAAAGAAGGGCTGTTTATGCACAGGGAGACAGCTCAGGGGGCAGGAGTGCATGGAGGGATGGACACAGGAAAGAGGTAACTATGGGGAGGAAGTGGGAGGGGATCTGTTGCATTGGGGTAAATTGTAGTCAGTGTCATGAGACAATATGTATGTGAACTGCTGTATGGAAAGTGAATTTGCTCTGTAAACTGTCACCCAAATCACAAGAAAAAATAAATAAATAAATGTTTTTTAAAAAAGTCCATTTGTTGGTCCTAGAAAGATCCCTTCTTAACATAATGAGCCCCATGTTTATTACCTGCTGTGTGGCACATTGGTACCTTCTCCATGGAGCTTTCATACCCCTCTTCCAGCCTTCTTTTGGAGTGTGAGCTCAGCAAGATCCAAGGCACCATGGGGCATCTGTGCCCCTCATGGCCAGAACCTTCCAATCTATCCTAACAGACCAGTGTTAATGAACCTGGCTCTGAACGTAATTGGTGAAAAGGCCAGATGGTTTGTAAATGAGATGATTCTGGAATACATAAACAGTTCTGCTATTGCTTCCAATCGTGTAGGATAACTAGAATTGAGCAGGCTATAGGCATCCCACTGGAAGGGGTGTATAAGCAAGACTTGTAAATAGTACGTTGTTGAATGAGCTTAGAACTGTTGGTTCACTTAAGTAGTAGTTGTTGTTATGTGCCGTCGAGTCACACCCGACTCATAGTGACCCATCCTTGGGTTTCTGAGGCAGTATCACTACGGAAGTAGATTGCCCCATCTTCCTTCCGAGAGTGGCTGGTGGGTTTGAACCTCCAGCCTTCCAGTTAGCAGTCAAGAGCCCTAGGCACTATGCTACCAGAGCTCCTGGTTCACTTAACAGTAGGCTATAAATCTCTAAAAAGTCATATTGCTAATTTTCTTTGCATACTCGATCTTTGAATGGAATCAAAGAGGCCAGTCCTTGGGCAGATTACTTTAGATACTGATTCTGATGATGATGATTGTATCACTGTGGCTTTCTTAATGACCACTTGTTGGGTGCTTTTATTATCTCCTCCCAGATTGTCCTATGGGGCCGAACTGAGAAATGCCTGAAGGAGACGACAGAGGAGATTCGGCAGATGGGCACAGAGTGCCATTACTTCATCTGTGATGTGGGCAACAGGGAGGAGGTATACCAGACAGCCAAAGCTGTCCGGGAGAAGGTAGGTAACCTGAGAGATTTTGTTATCAGCTTAGCTGGACGTGGGCACTGCCAGGCAAAGAAAGCAGTCTTGAATGGCTAGAAGAGGGCTTTGCAGAAAGCTGACAGAATGGCTTTGTCCAGGGTGTCTGCAGAGTCTCCCATGAAGCTGGCCCTGGCTGTGTGTATATGTTTTGGCAATATAGTCTGATTACTTAATGTAAGTAGCTGCCTGTTCTCATGTTGGAAGTATAGACCTTATGAGTTTCTTTCTTAGACACTAGGATATATGTTCTGTTGCCCTCTGGAACAAACCTTGTCCTAGCCGCTTACTTGATGGAATATGTCAATGAGCTCCCAGGAAGCACAAACCACACTGTAAAGTATCTGACATGTGGTAAATGCTAACTATTTCTATAGCCCTGGTAGGGTTATTAGCCCATCTTATAAATCAGGACTAATACTCAGAGCAGCAAGGTGGTTTTTGAGGACTACAAAGCCCATGAGTGGTGGGGACTGGTGGCCCTAACAGCCCCTCTCACCATCTCACCCGCAGGTGGGTGACATCACCATCTTGGTGAACAATGCTGCTGTGGTCCATGGGAAGAGCCTGATGGACAGCGATGATGACGCCCTCCTCAAGTCCCAGCACATCAACACCCTGGGCCAGTTCTGGGTAAGGGCTGTTCTGTGTCAGAGCCACCCTGGGTGTGACAACGACACAGTCCTGCCACAGCCCATATGCCTCCAGGAAGCCTGGGTGAGGGGGAGGAGGGGGAGCTTACCAGGAGGGCTGAGTTCGTGCAAGCAAGGATGTCCAAGGACAAAGTGGCCAGACAAGTGGAATGACCTTCTGAAATGTGGATGGAGCTCAGTGCCCCACACCAGAGAGACCTCCGCCCCATTTTCTCCCATTAAGCCTCAGTCTCTGGAGGAGCTGTGGTATCCAGGATGGTCTGTCTCCCTGAAGATGGGGTAGAGGGCTTGTTGGAAGCTGGCTGCTCCACACTGACCTTTCCCTCCCCACTCAGACCACCAAGGCCTTCTTGCCGCGCATGCTGGAGCTTCAGAATGGCCACATCGTGTGCCTCAATTCCGTGCTGGCGCTGTCTGCCATCCCTGGTGCCATCGACTACTGTACATCTAAAGCCTCGGCCTTCGCTTTCATGGAGAGCCTGACCTTGGGGCTGCTGGACTGTCCGGGCGTCAGTGCCACCACCGTGCTGCCCTTCCATACCAGCACCGAGATGTTCCAGGGCATGAGGGTCAGGTCAGTGATCAGGTGGCCCTCCCCCACCCTCAGGGACAAGTGCCCTCACCCACCTGCCCTGAGCCTAGTCCAGCCAGTGGACAGGCTTCTTATGCACAGAGATAGCTAAAGCATAAAAATGACCCAAACCACAACCAAGCCAGGTGTTGAGTCAATTCTGATGCATGGCAACCCTGTGCATATCAGAGCAGAACTGGACTCCATGGGGTTTTTAATGGAATTCGATCATGAGGCCTTTCTTGCAAGGACCCTTTGGGTAGATTCAAACCACCAACCCTTCAGTTAGTAGCCGAGTACATTAACTATTGGTACCACCTACAAATCACCCAGAAGCCCTTTGTCTTTGAGTTTGTAGCCCGTTTAGTGTCCCACTTCTCATTTCAGGCAACTTTTACAAAATACCAATGCTATATGCATACAGTGGAGTACTACATAATAACAAGAGGACAGATGATTGATACATGAACAACACGGATGAGTCTCAACAAGATTATGTTGAGTGAAAGAAATGAGAGACAAAAACACATTTGGTGTGAATTCATTTATATGAAGGTCTAGAACAGGCAAAACTAGGCTATGACGATAAGCAGAAAGTTGGTTACACCTAGATGGGTGGGATACCGGGGAACTTCCTAGGCTTTTAGAAATGTTCTCTATTCTTGATCTGGGTCATGGTTACACAGGTAAAAATTAATCCAGCAGTACATTTAAGATTTATGCCTTTTACTGTATATAAATTATAGCCTAATTTAAAGAAATACCAAGACCCAACGACCCTTTTCCCTAGAACAATTTAATCAGCTTCTCTTAGACGCAGCCAGGAATGAGGACACTGGTTTAGAACACATGCTTTGGAGCCAGGCACCCACGGTGAAGCCTTACCCTACTGTACCTGTGATGTACTCTGTGGCCTGAGTCAGATCAATTACTGCTCTGGCCTTTATTGTTTGTCTGTAAAACAGGATGATGAGAATGTGTACAGCACAGGTGGGGAGAGTAAATGAGATCACATAGCATACCTAGCACAGTATTTGATACATAGTAATTGCATCAATAAATGGTGCTACAATTGCATCCCTCATGAAGAGGCTGAAGGTAATATAGATAAATGAAAATGGAGAATCACCCATAACTATTTTTCCTTGGTTTTTGCAAGGTAACATATGAATAGGTGATGAATTTGCTTTCTGAAGTATATGATTCAATTTCTCCTTTGAAAAATGAGGATAAGTAGAATGGGTCATCGGCCAGGTTCAGTGAAACAGTTCGTGGGAAGCTGTTAGCAGTGGTGGCACGTGGTAACCACACAGTATACTTTACTCTTATTAAGAGGACTGGTGTGGTTTTGGTGGTTGAGAATCAAAAATACCTGGTTTTGAATCATACCTTAGCTACTCTTCAGTTGGGAAAACGAGCCGGTTTTGTTACCTCTCTGAGGTTTACTTTGCTCATCTGTAAATGGTGGGAATAATATTTACATCATAGGATGATGGGAGAATTGAAAATAATACAAGTGATGCATCCAGTGCAAAGCTCAGGACATTCTAGATGTTCAGTAATCAGCTCTTGCTCTTTGTATTTCCACTGACGATAAACATCTAAATGCATAATATATTATTACTTTTCCTAGCAGACAGTGTCTTCAGAGTTTGCCACAGAGGTGTATATTCCAGCAAATATATAATTTGTGTGCAAATGATCATCAATTCTGGATTTAGAGGGGACTGAATTAATGACTGTTAATGTTCCATATTGGTGTTTGCCTCCAAGACAGCTTGGTTTATTTGTTTGTTTCATCCAGGCATACAGGTGGTACTCAATAAATTCATATGGGATAAAATATATCTGTGGCAGGACACAGTTTTAATCGGGCATCCTGAGTACAGAAGTGGGTGGGAAATCACATTTGAGTATCTATTTCACCTTCTGGCATAGTTTTCTCTTTGCTACTTTAACAAGGGTCCCAGACTAATTTTTCTGTAATGGTTCAGAGTATGGGCCCAAATCCAGCTCTGTATGACCTTGAGCAAGTTATTTGACTTTTCTGTGACTTGATTTTCTCATCTCTAAATAGCAATTGTTAATAGGACTCCCTACTCCAGAGGTTTATTGGGTTCAGTTGGTGAGCACCCATGTGTGAATCAACTGGTATGTGCTGGGCAAATAACAAGTATTCAGTGACTGTTAGTTACCTGGGATTGTACAGGATGAGCTCCAAGGGCTTGGCAGAGAGAGTAGTGAAAGGATGCCAAAAACCAAATTCACTGCCATTGAGTCAATTCTGACTGATAGCAACCCCCATTGGGTTTCAGAGGCAGTAAATCTTTATGGAAGTAGATTGCTTCACCTTCTGCAGAGCGATTGATGGGTTTAGAACCACCAGCCTTCTGGTTAGCAATCAAATGTCTTAGGCACTGCACCACCAGAGCTCCTAGTGAAAGGATAGTGGGTGCTTAAGTAAATCCCATTTCCAGGGCAGGGTAGGGGCTGGTGGTAATGGTATTGGTTTCCTCCCCAGCCATGCTTAGCTGATTCCTGGGGGTCAAGGGTAGAAGACAGATGTTTAGGATAAAATTGACGGGCTTCCCAATAAGAGTGATCATGCAGGTAGGTGCTATTGTTGTGAAATCACTATTGATTGAGCTCCTAAGTTTACATCACCAGGCACTTTACACAACACCATTGCATCTGATCTTTATATAAACCCCATGAGAGAGCTGCTGTGCCCATTTTACAGATGAGGGAACCAAGGCTCAGAGAAGCAAAGTTACTTGTCCAGGGCCACATAGCTAGAAAGTGGTTTAGCAGCCATTGGAGCCTGTGCTTTTTCCATTTGTTTGTGCTGCCTTGGTGGGAGTTAACAGCTTGGCTGGCTCCCCATACTCCCATCCCTCCCATGGCAGAGAAAGAAGGAGAAACTGGAGCATATACTTCATAAAACAGATGTGCTTGTGGTTCCATGTTAGATATCCTTGTTGGAATCTTAGCAGGAAGGGTCACCCATAACCCCATGAAGCTTAGGCTCTCTGTCCTGGCTTCCCTTGCCCCAGGAAATAGAACTGGTGGAGAATCCAGATTGCTGAATTCCCAAATCAGTGTGCTGCCCCAACATGTTCATCTCTGTAGCACCCGGGCCACTGGCCCTTCCAGACTGCAGGGCTGTGGGCACCTTAGAAGCCCCATCATCATGGCCCTGGAGCAGGGGTGGGGGTGGAGTCTTGTCTGAGATCCATGTGCTCTCAGAGGCCAAGCCCATCCTGGGGGCCTGAGAATTGGCTCAGGAGTGACATCAGAGCAGGTGACTCATCATCCTTATTCCTGCCGGTGCCAAAACAAATCCTGAGCCCATTGTGGGATTGGGGTCAAAGCCAGCTATGAAGCCTGGCATAGCCCAAGAGAGGCGGGACAGTGGGCAAAATACTGGTATAGGGCTCATGCAGGCCTGGTGTGAGCACCTCCTACCCCAGCGACTTTCCTGAGCCTCAGTCCCCTCATCTGTAATTAGAGACAAGGATGTGTGTTGAGCACCTAGCTAAGGCCTGCCACTCAGGGAGCTGAGGCTGCAGCAAGGACCTTCCTGCTTCCCCATCTTCATCATTGTACAGGCCTCTGAATATGCCCCGAGAAGCCCCTGATGTTTGCTTATTCAAGCATTCATTCATTTGTCAAACCCATGGAAAGCACTTTGTAAATATGTCAATGAATAAATGATTCGGTGAATTAATGAATCAGTGTATGAGTGAGTAAATGAGCAAGCTTGGCAGAGAAGGACATTCCTGGCTGAAGCCTGCCCTCCAGACAGAATAAGCAGGACACACTGCGGGAATGGCAAGTTGTCCAGTACTCATCTTTTCAGCAAGTATTTATTGAGCATCTACTATGTGTTTTGGACA
>NW_006921681.1:10044782-10052774 GCF_000298275.1 Orycteropus afer afer | reverse complement strand
AGTGTGTCAGGGTTGTATCCTTTCACCATACTTATTCAATCTGTGGGAGCTCTGGTAGCATAGTGCCTAAGGCACCAGAAGGCTGGTGGTTTGAACCCACCAGCCACTCCTCGGAAGGAGGTTGGGCAATCTACTGCTGTAGTGATACTGCTTTGGAAACCCAATGAGGGGTTGCTATGAGTTGGGTCTGACTCGACAGCACACAACAAGAACATTCAATCTGTATGGTGAGCAAAGAATTCAAGAAGCTGGCCTATATGAAGAAGATTGTGACATCAAGGATTGGAGGAAGACTCAATAACAACCTGCAATATGCAGATGACACACCTTTGCTTGATGTGAGGATGATTTGAAGCACTTACTGATGAAGATTAAAGACATCAGTCTGTAGACATCAGTCTGTGATATGGATTACATTGCAACACAAAGAAAATGAAAATCTTCACAACTGGACCAATAAGCAGCATCACAATAAATGGAGAAAAGAGTGAAGTTGTCAAAGATTTCATATTACTTGGTTCCACAGTCAACACCAATGAAAGCAGTAGTCAAAACATCAGACAACATATTTCACTGGGCAAATCTGCTGCGAAAGACCTCTTAAAGTGCTGAAGAGCAAAGATGTCTCCTTGAAGACTAAGGTGCGCCTAACCCATATGAAAATACCCACCCATATGAGGTATTTTCAGTCACCTCATATGTATGTGAAAGCTGGACAGTGAATAAGGAAGACCAAAGAAGAGTTGATGCTTTTGAGTTTTGCTGTTGGTGAAGAATACTGAAAGTACCATGGACTGCCAAACAAAACTGTCCTGGATGAAGGGCAGTCAGAATGCTCCTTGGGAGCAAGAATGGCCAGACTTCATGTGACCTATTTTGGTCACGTTGTCAGAAGGAACCATTCCCTAGAGAAGATAAAAAAAGTACCATTCCCCAGTAAAGTGGAAAGCCAACAAAAAAGGGGAAGGCCCTCAATGAGATGGATTGACACAGTGGCTGTAGTGATGGGTTCAGGTATAACAAGGATTGTGAGGCTGGCACAGGACCAGGTAGTGTTTCATTCTATTGTACATAGGGTCACTATGAATCAGAGCTGACTCAACGGCACCTAACAACAACAACAACAACTAGAAGACCATCCAGGTCCTCTTGAAACTCATAGTCTGGTGGGGGAGAAAACCACTAACAAGGAAACAAACAGGCAAGGACATTCTAGATGTCAGTGTGGTCAAGGAAATGAGCAGAGACAGAGCTCAGAAGCCACTTTGGGTGGATAGTATGAGGTGACCCACCGTCTTTCCTGAGGAAGAGTTAGGAGAAGTGATCCAGGCAGAGGGGATCGCTGCTAGAAGTTCCTGAGGCAGGAAAGAGCTTAAGGTGACAAGAGCAGAAAGATTGGCTAGTATGGCTGGAGCAGGGAGGAGGGAAGAGGAGTAGCTGCAAGGGTAGGAAGGGGACATCACACAGGGATGGGGTCTGGGTTGAATCCCAGCCTCTGGGAGCCCCTGGAGAACCTTGAGCAGGGCAGTGACGTAATTTGATGAATGGTTTTAAAGGAGCACTCTGGGGCACTTTTAGAATGGACCCAGGGTGGGTGGGCTGGAAGACCTCCATTTTCAAGAAGCTCTGCTCTGAGGCTGGGCACTCCCACTCACAGGTGCTGAGGTCTGGGAGGAATGACAGGAATGGGGGCTCCTAACAAGTCTGGTGGTGGGCCAAGTGTTCCAAACAGGAGACTCCAACCGGGTGACCCACACGTGTTAGCACATAGAGGCTTTCAGTGGAAGCACAGCCTTCTCTAGCAGAAACCACCATGTCCCTTCTTGCTTTCAGGTTTCCCAACCTCTTCCCCCCACTGAAGCCAGAGACAGTTGCCCGGAAGACAGTGGAAGCTGTCCAGCTCAACCAGGCCCTCCTCCTGCTCCCATGGACCATGCATGCCCTTATTATCTTGAAAAGGTATGAGGCTGGTGAGAAAGTACCGGGTCTAGCTCATGCTGACATTTGCCACTGGTGGAGAAGAGGTGGCAATTGGGCAGCAACTATACATATGATTGATTAGTCATGTCTGCTGTGGGTTTGAGAATAAGAGGTGGAGGCATGTCTGCTGTGGATTTACTATCCTTACTCAAGGGCAGGGGTTCTCAAACTTTTTGGTCTCAGGATCTCTTTACACTCTTGAAAATTATTGAGGAACCCAAATGTGATTTGCATCAATTACTAATTACTATGTTAAAAATTAAAGCTGAGAAAAATTTACAAATATTTATACATTTGTTTATATTAAGAAATATTTATTTAAACATTTAAAAATAGCAATAACAAACCATGATAAAATGGTTACTGATGTTATTAGGTGCTGTTGAGTCAATTCCAACTCATAGTGACCCTATCTATGTACAACAGAATGAAACACTGCCTGGGCCTGTGCCATCTTCATAATTGTTGCCATGTTAGAGCCGATTATTGTAGCCAAATCTGTGTCAATCCAGATCATTGAGGGATACTTTACAACATGCACGATGTTCTTCTCCAAGGACTGGTCCCTTCTGATAAAATGTCCAAACTACTCAGTCTGGTGGGAGACACAGCCATTAACAAGGAAACAAACAGGCAAGGCCATTCTAGATGTCAGTATTGTCAAGGAAATGAGCAGGGAGACAGGTCCGAAACCACTTTGGGTGGGTAGTAGGAGACGGCTCCCTGAGGAAGAGCCAGGAGGAGTGATCCAGGCAGAGGGAAAGTCCATCCTCAACTTCTAAGGAGTGTTCTGGCTAAACTTCTTCCAAGACAGATTTGTTCACTCGTCTGGCCATCCACAACACATTCAGTATTCTTTGCCAACACCATAATTCAAAGACATCAGTTCTTCTTTGATCTTCCTTGTTAACTGTCCACCTTTGTCCTCGAAGTGACATCTTTGCTTTTTAACACTTTTGATTTCTTGACTATTGCTTCTATGGGCATTGATTACGGATCCAAGTAAAATGAAATCTCTGACAACTTCAATCTTTTCTCCATTTATTGTGATGTTGCTTCTTGGTGCAGTTGTGAGGATTTTTGTTTTTTTTTATGTTGAGGTGTAATCTATACTGAAAGCTTCAAGTCTTCTTCACTTTCAGCAAGCAAGGTTGTGTTATCTGCATATCGCAGGTTGTTAATGAGTCTTCCTCCAATCCTGATGCTGTATTCTTCTGCATATAGTCCAACTTCTCAGATTATTTGCTCAGCACAGAGATTAAATAAGTATGGTGACAGGATACAACCTGACACATACCTTTCCTGATTTTAAAGTGTGCAGTATCACTTTGTTTATTTTGAATGACTGCTTCTTGGTCTATATACAGGTTCCTCATGAGGATTCCCATTCTTTACAATGTCATTCAAAATTTGCTACAATCTACACAGTCGAATACCTTTTCATAGTCCATGAAACACAAGTAAGCATCTTTTTGATATTCTCTGCTTTCATCTAAGATCCATCTGATATCACAATGATACCCATTGTTTCATGTACTTTTCTGAATTCGGCTTGAATTTGTGTCATTTCCCTGTCTATGTACTGCTGCAATGATTTTTGAATGATATTCAGCAAAATATCTTGGATGTGATAGCCATGATATTGCTTGATAATTTCTGCATTCTGTTGGGTCACCTTTCTTTAGAATCACTCACTCATTCATGCACTCACTACCATCGAGTCAGATTGGATTCATAGAGACTGCTCCTTGGGTTTCCGAGTCAGTATCACTATAGAAGTAGATTGCCCAACCTTCCTTCCAAGGAGTGGCTGGTGGGTTTGAACCACCAGCCTTCTGGTTAGCAGTCAAATGCCTTAGGTACTACACCACCAGAGCTTCTTTTTTGGAATGGACACAATGTGGATGTCTTCAAGTCACTTGCTAGCTAGCTGTCTTCCAAATTTCTTGGTGTAGATGAGTGAGTGCTTACAGTGTTGCATCCATTTGTTCAAACATCTCAAAGGCATTCTGTCAATTCCTGGAGCCTTGTTTTTCATTAGTGTCTTCAGGAGCTTGGACTTCTTCCTTTAATGCTATTCGTTCTTCATCATATGCTACTTCCTGAGATGGTTAACGTAGACCAATTCCTTTTTGTACAGTGACTATGTATATTCCTTTCTTCTTACCTTGATGCTTCCTGTGTTGTTCAGTATCTTGATCTTAGAATTCTTCAGTATTGCAGTGTGAGATGTGAATATTTCTTCAGTTCTTTCACCTTGAGAAATGTCGAACCTATTCTTCCCTTTTGGTTTTCTAATTCCAAGTCTTTGCACGTTTCATTATAATGTTGCTTTGGTTCTCTAGTGCTGCTCTAACAGAAAATACCGCAAATGGGTGCCTTTAACAAACAGAGATTTTTTCCCTTACAGTTTAGGAGGCTAGAAGTGTGAGTTCAAAGTGCCAGCTCTAGGGGTTGGATGAAAGCCCTCAACCTTGGGCTTCAGCTCTGACTCTTGCTCCTGGCCCACTGACACCGGAGGCTTTTCTTAACTCAGGCAGCTGCTGGCTGCTGAGGCTGGCAAACCCAAGGTCATCAAGTAAAAAGGCACAGTCCCAAGATTATCAAACAATACCATAGGATGCTAGTTCAAGTCCAGAAAAAGTCCCAAGATCAGCAGGGCATGGCCAGCTGCTGAATGAAGACTCTACTACAGGGGCCAAGTGTGCCAAAAAGTGGCAGAGCCTTTCTCAAACCTGACTTCTTATATACTGAAAGCAGACCACATCCCTAAGTCATCCCTAAGCAGCTAAGCTACTCAGCTGCTCCAGTTGCTCAACTTGCACCATGGAGTTGATAACCGATCTCATCATGGGGAATAACATCCAGCTGTCCAGCCACTCAAAACCAGGCCCAGCCAAGTTGACACATAACCTTGACTACCACAATAGTTTACTTTTTCTTCTCAAGCTTTCAAAATCTTCTGTTTAGCTTTTTCTTCCATTTACTGTAGCTACTCTCTGTTCAAGAACAAGTTTCAGAATCTCTTTTAACATCCATTTTAGGCTTCTTTTTCCTTTCCTGTCTTTTTAATGACCTTTTTTTCTTCATGTATGATATCCTTGCTGTCATCCCACCACTCATCTGGTCATTAGTGTTCAATGTGTCAAATCTATTCTTCAGATGCTCTCTAAATTCACTTGGTATGTACTCAAGGTTTTACTTTGACCCTCATGGACTTGTTTTAATTTTCTTCAGCTTCAACTTGAACTTTCATATGAACAATCGATGGTCTGTTCCACAGTCAGCCCCTGACCTTGTTCTGACTGAAGATATTGAGCTTCTCCATCATCTCTTTCCATAGATGTATTTTATTTGATTCCTGTGTATTCCATCTGGCAAGGACCACATATATAGTTGGTGTTTATGTTGTTTAAAAAAGGTATTTGCAATGAACACTGGTCATACAAAATCTAATCATGCAAGTCTCCAGCATGATTTCTGTCATGAGACCATATTTTCCAACTACTGATCTTCTTTTTTTTCCCCCAACTTTTGTATTCCAATCACCAGTAATTATCAATGCATCTTGATTGCATGTTTGACCAAATTTCAGACTGCAGAAGTTGGTAAAATTTTTCAATTTCTTCATCTTTGGCATTAGTGGTTGGTGTGTAAATTTGAATAATAGTCATATTAACTGGTTTTCCTTACAGGCATATGAATATTATCCTATCTCTGACACAGTTGTACTTGAGGATAGATCTTGAAAGATTCTTTTTGACAATAAATGTGACACCATTCCTCTTCAATTTGTCATTCCTGACATCGTAGACCATATGATTGTCCATTTCAGAAAGGCCAATACCAGTCCATTTCAGCTCACTAATGCCTAGGATAGCTATCTTTTTGTGTGTTCCATTTCATTTTTACAGCTTCCAATTTTCCTAGATTCATACTTCATACATTCCACATTCCAATTACTAGTGGATGTCTATAGCTATTTCTTCTCAAATGAAGGTCCCAAAAGCTTTACTCTATCCACATCATTAAGGTTGACTCTATGTTTAGGAGGTAGCTTTTCCTTAGTCATAGTGTGAATGCCTTCCAACCCGAGGGGCTCATTTTTTGGCACTATATCAAGCAGTGTTTTACTGCTATTCATAAGGTTTTCACTGGCCAGTTTCTCTAGAAGTAGATTGCCACGTTCTCCTTTGTAGTCTGCCTTAGTCTGGAAGCTCTGCTGAAACCTGTGCACCATAGCTGACGCTGCTAGTATTTGAAATACCAGTGGCATAGTTCCCAGCATCACAGCAACACACATGCCAACACAGTATGACAAACGGACAGACCATGATTTTAACATGCATTTTATATTTTTTTTATGAAAAATAATTTTATTGTCCAAAGCAAAGGTAATGAGAAGAGTGACTTTGTTTTACATTTTTACAAATCTCTTTACTGACTTTGAAAACAGCTGAATTCGTATATCTGCTTCTGATTTCAATCCATTGTGATATCATGTGTCAAGCACCCTCCAGAAAAGACCACTGTACAAATGTGAGAGAATGAGAGGGAAAATGGCAAATAATTACTTAGTATTATCGTAAAGACAGTCTTGACCTCATGAAAAAGTGTCAGGTACCCCCAGAGGTTCCGGGACCACTTTGAGAACTGCTGTCCTAGAGACTATAAGACCCAGCCCCAACCCTTGGGAGGCTTAATCTAATGGGGATTAGATTAAGAGGATCTCAATACCAAAGGTTTAGGATTCACAGCAGCATCAAAGTAGGATTCATTAAAATGTGGTCTGCTGGGAGTTGGGTGGAGCTTACCAAGTCAGACTTCCTCAGGTGTTGACTTTTTGGAGGTGGTCCTCCTCCAGAATTTGCCTAGCATCATATTCCACTGAAACTTTCCAGACTTTGGGCAACATACCCTGCCCATCTCAGCCCCACCCTGAAGGGGCTATTCCAGGTGTTGCTTAAGCACAGTTGTCATGGACTTCTTAGTATAACTTTAAAAAAAGCAGTCCACTCCAACTCATGGTGACCCCGTGTGGGTTAGAGCAGTACTGGGCTCCACAGGGCTTTCATTGGCTGATTTTCAGAAGCAGACCAGGAGGCCTTTCTTCCAAGGTGCCTCTGGATGGACTCGAACCTCCAAACTTTCTGTTAGCAGCCGAGTGCATTAACCATCTGCATCACTCGGAGACTCTCAGAGCTTTGTCCAGGTGCCACTGAGTGACCGTGGCCTCTTGGTTCCTCTGGGCCTTCATCCATCTAAAGGTCCTGGCTTCTGACTGACTGAACCCTTTGACCTGGAAGGCCTTTTCAGGAAGTGAAATGCCTAAGTGCCAAGCTGGCCCCTGCTTTCATCAGAGGTTAATGCCTATCCACCATGCAGGGATCAGGGGTGGCTTATAGGGGGAAGTTGATATGTAACTTAGAGAGGGGTTTGGGGAGTGCTTATGATGACAGTCCCTCCACTACCCTATCTCCTGTGGTCACCAATGCCCTGACCATTCGTTCTTCCTGCTGACCATCTCCCTTCCTCCCTTTCACTCTCCAGCATACTTCCCCAGGCTGCCCTCGAGGAGATCCACAGATTCTCAGGAACCTACACCTGTATGAACACTTTTAAAGGGCGAACATAGAGGCAGGATGCAGAAATGCACTGAAGGAGCCACGGAGCCTGACGGGCCACAGCACCCGGGAATCCACCTGCAGGCCTTGGCACACCTCTGCTGGGTGACCAGGACAGCGCCTGCCCAGAGGGAGAATCTGGCTGTCTCCCGGGCCAGCCCCAGAACTTTTGCACAGGTGTAACTCTGACCCTCATGTGGAGGCAAGAAACCAGCAAACAGCCACCTGGACACTTTTGTACATGTCTAATTTGGTAGAGTTTATTGTTCAGTTGCTTCTCAAGTCTAACCCGACCCAGCAGTGTGCATAGACTTTTTCTGGGAGGGCTTGTCTCTGGAGGCCCCTCCTTCACCTCCACAATCCACTCATCCTCAGCTTGCACAGACCG
>NW_006921681.1:10042858-10043837 GCF_000298275.1 Orycteropus afer afer | reverse complement strand
GGGGCAAGAAACACTTAGTGACAGCTTGTGAATATAATGTCAGCACTAAAGGGGTGTCATGGACTCCACAGTCAGATTTTATTGCAGGGGATAGACTCAAGATAGAAAGGAGTGACAGATATTGGCATGGGCTCAATCAATGAGGAAAATTACAGCCAAAGACATAGGCAGAGATCTCCCGTGGTCATCTGGTGTGGGTTCTCCCCCATTACAACAAGCTTAGTAAATGAAACATTGTGGATGGGGAGTGAAGTGGCTCATCTAAGTAGCCTCTTTTCACAAAGCTATTGCAGGTAGGTGGCAGGGCTGGGTGGGAGGGACAGGGTCCTGGGAGATGAAGGCCACAAGCCTCTTATATGCTTGATTAATTCAGCCAAGGAGCTTCCCCGAGATTTGCATGGTCTTTCACTTACACACAGAACTCACTTAAGCAGAACCCTCCTGGCTTATATTAGAGGAGCATTTGTCACTTTGCTCAGGGTTTGGGTCATCATCATTCTGGGCTGTGTGCAGAAAATGTCCAGTCAAAAATGTCACAATAAGCATATCTATGTTTATTGAGCACCTACAGAGCAGCTCAAGAAGACAAAGTAAAGTATTATAATGAAATGTGCAAAGATCTGGAGTTAAAAAACTGAAAGGAAAGAGCACGCTTGGCATTTCTTAAGCTGAAGGACCTGAAGAAAATATTCAAGCCTTAAGTTGCAATATTGAAGGATTCTATGGGCAAAATATTAGATAGCTCAGGAAGCATCAAAAGAAGATAGAAGGAATACCTACAGTCACTGTACCAAAAGAATTAGTTGACAAGTTACCCATTTCAGGAAGTAGCATATGAACAAGAACCAGTGGTATTGAAGGAAGAAGTCCAAGCTGCATTGAAGGCATTGGAAACAACAACAACATGGCTTCAGGAACTGATGGAAGTTCTGGTGACATACTGCCTAAGGCATTTGACTGCTAACTAGAGGGATGGCAG
>NW_006921681.1:10039375-10040759 GCF_000298275.1 Orycteropus afer afer | reverse complement strand
ACAGCTGAGGGCCAAAAACCAGCTTTCAGAAACCACTTTTAAAGACTTCTAACCCACAAATCCCAAACTCACTGCTACGGAGTCGATTCTGACTCGATTCTGACTCATAGGACAGAGTAGAACTGTTCCATAAGGTTTCCAAGGCTGTAAATCTTTATAGAAGCTGACTGCCTCATCTTTCTCCTGCAGAGTGGCTGGTGGGTTGGAACCGCCAACCTCCTTTTGTTTAGCAGCCAAAATGCTTTAACCATTACACCTCTAGAGCTCCTAAGAAATTCCAACAGCCACATGTGTATCGGTCAGAATGATGTTGTTGGTTGGTGTCAAGTCGACTCCTTTACAACTTTATACATAACAGAAGGCAATGTTGCCTGGTCCTGTGCAATCTTCATGATCCTTGGTATGGTTGAGCCCATTATTGTGGCTATTGATTGGGTCCATCCACCTCACTGAGGGTTTTCCTGGTTTTTACTGATCCTCTACCAAACATCATCAGTTAGAATAGGATCCACTGAAATTTCAATGGCATAGTACCTAAGGAATTTGACTATTAACCAGAAGGCAGGCGGTTCAAACCTACCAGCCACTCCTCAGAAAGAAGATTGGGCAATCTACTTCCGTAGTGATACCACCTCAGAAACCCAAGGAGAGGTTGCTATGAGTCAGGATTGACTCAATGGCAGTGAGTTTGGTTTGGTTTTTACAACAATGAAGGTGTAGGTCCTTTGAGAGTGGCTACAGCTCTGCCCCATGTTGTCTTCACTCTAGGACATAGGCTCCATTGGAAGTTGTCTTGTGCCAGAGGTAAATACACATGGTCAACCACACACTGGCTCTTAAAGTTTCTGTCCAGAAGCACATCACTTCTGCTCATTTTTTATTGGTCAGAGCAAGTCACATCATCAAGCATGCCTTCCATAGAGGAGCAGTCAGTATATTTGATCGATAACACAGTCTGCCACAACATGGTAGAAGATGTCCATGTGGACACAAGGAACAGTCAAAATTTAGACAGAGGATGGAGGCACACACAGGAAACACCTCGAGCTTCATGCCCCAGGACAGGTGGCCACTTGGTAGGTAGTGTAGACCAGGTGCTGACCTGATGACTAAGAGTCAGCTCTGGCTCGCACTCTTTCAGTAGCCTTTCAGATGGGGTATTAAAAAGACCAGTTCATAGGTCTGAAAACTAAGGCTCAAAGCTCAGGGAAAGTGCCCAGGTTCAAACAATTTGTGAGTGCCATAGTCAGAATTTGAGCTCAGCTCTAATGGTAGTTGCCATGGCATCAGTCCTGACTCAGTAACCCCATGTGTGTCAACAGAACTGTGCTCCACAGGGTTTTCAATGGCTGATTTTTTGGAAGTAGATCTCCAGGCCTTTCTT
>NW_006921681.1:10028561-10038599 GCF_000298275.1 Orycteropus afer afer | reverse complement strand
CATTTGGTCTGCAGGCCAGGAACACTGTGTGGATACCAGGGGCCTATTTGGCCACTGAGAGTGGGCAGGCCCAGGCTACCTGGCCCAGGGCTCACTGGGAACAGAATCTCTGTCTTAGCTGTGATGGGACCTCTCAACTTCCCAGAGCCTGGGAAGTTCCTCCTGACAGACAGGCAGGCCAGTCCTACCCATACTGTCCCTATCAGCAGGGACACTTTCAGTCTTTTTCTGGATCTTTTCCTAGAGGAACCAGGGGAAAAAGCCTTGGGCAGATTCCCAGGAGGCCCTATCCTGGTCCCTCCCACATGGTTTGGCTCTTAAAGAGCTAATTCTGGCCCTAGGTGTGGCCCATGGGAGGAGAGTGAAAGGGGCTGAACCCCAGCCATGCTGACCCCCCAAAGGGCAGGACAGGACCTGCCCAGCCTTCGAAGACAACTTGATCTCTGGGGAATGACCCAGTTGCCATACTTGGGGTTCCTCTCTATCCCAAGGGAAAAGCAGATTGTGGGTGGACCCCAATTCTGGGAGGTATAGACCCAATCCCCTTCCTTGTTCCTGGAACAGTGGATATGGCCTAGGGTGTGGTCGGGAATGGAGTCCTGTGGCCACTGCCTGGCTCCCGAGGCCAGAATGCTTTGACAAGTAGAATCCCTTCTTCTCAGGCCAAACTGATGGCTGGGAGAGACCCAGGACAAAAAGCCCATCTAGTGGGGCAGGGATTCCCTGCCCTTAGGGAGGTCCCAGTCTGGTGGGGGAGACAGTTCCTGCCCCTGGGGAAATCCCCATCTGATGGGGAGACAATCCTTGCCCCTGGGGAGGTCCAAGTTTAACAGAGGGTAATAAAGGAGCCAGATCACAAGCAAAGGAATTCAGCTGCCCAAGTGCTGAGATGCATGGAGGGAAGAGAACAATCACAAGTCAGGGGTCTTTTAAGGAGTGAAGAGACCCTCCCACCACAGGGCATCTGGGCCTTCCTCCCTCTGAGGGGCTTCTCTAGTATTCAGAAGGGCCTTCCCCCGGGGGCTGGATCTTTGATAAGAGCCCAGAGGTCCATGTTTCTGAAGAAACCTATACACAGGTAAAGCCAGGAGGTGACAATGTCCCTTACACAGAAGGCAAGGCCTGGAGCCATCGTGGTGCTCCAGTCACTCTGAGCATCCTGTCATTACACTATGATTAGATGTTCAAACATTCCTTACACACCCCTCTTCATAAACTGAGGGGTCTGCTTGTCAACCACAGTTGGCTCATACTGAACCTGGGGGCCACTTGACCCACAGCAGCAAGACTCCAGCACCCCTCCCCACCCACTCTCTTCTCATGGCTCCCCTGAGGCCCTCCACTTCTACCACCTTGAAGAACAAAGGCTCGGACCCTATCTGAGTGTCAGGTTCCCTGACCCTCACGATGAGGGCCTTGTGCCCAGGAGAATCCCCAAGAGGTGAGAGGCACCTGCATTTGGGGCAAAGAACCTGGGCTCTGAAGCTCATTGGTCTGCTTTCAAATCCTGGCTCTGCCACCTCTGTGTGCCATCACCTCTCCTCACCTTCAGAATGGTATGACATTCCTGTCCTTGGCATCCCAGGGCTGGGATGAGTCTGTGAGTTAGCCCTTAGGAGGCCATGTGAACACAAGGATAGCAGGACACTGAGTTCACTGGGGTCACCTCTGTCACATGGCCCCTGATCACAGGGTCCTGCAAGCCTGGCTGGACCCTTGTGGTTGGGGTAGATGAGGCTCTGGCCCTCCAAGACCCAACATTGGTGGCTGGTACAGGGTTGTACAGCCTCAGGAAGGGCAGAGCAAGGGACCCCAACAGACGGGAGGTGCCTCCTTGGGAACACGTTGCTGTCCTCCAGTGCACAGAGGTGGGACGGGCAGGCCCCTTTTCTGGAGCCTCTGCCATCATTGGCTCTAGGCAGGCCCTTTGCACCCAAGTCTCTCCGTGGCTCAGGAAGAAAATAAACACAGCTGTTCCCATGAAGGCACTGCTGGGACCAGCAGAAAGGCCACTGCCCTGCAGGGAAGTGCTGTTGGCCCGTGGGTGCCTGGGTGGATAGCTGAGACCTCAGAGGCAGAGCCCTCAAGTAGTTCCATCCCAAACTAGCTGATCCAACTGGCAGGGGAAGCAGTGGAGGGTGGCTCAGCCTGGTCTGAGAGGCTGGCTGCCCAGTGCTGGCTGTTCAGTTGTGTGGCCTGGGGAAAGTGGCCCCTGACTTCTCTGGACTGAACTACTCGAAGCTCCTCAATACCCTCCTTTCCTTCCCCAAGGGATTCTGAGGCTACTCAGGAGGAGAATGACAATACACTTTGCAAATCAATCTACCTTGACATTCAAGCTCAGCTATTGGTCCAGTCATTGAGCAGCTGTCAGTGATATTTCTGCAGCGTCCCAAGCGTAGATGTCAGGTTGTTAAGCCCACCATCTGCGTCTTCTTCTTTTTCACTGATCTTCCACTTTACCAAGCATGGTGTCCTTCTCTGGGGACTGGTCCCTTCAGACATGACCAAAGTATGAGAGATGGAGTCTGGCCCTAGATAACCATTAATCTACTTTCTATCTCTATGGATATGACTATTTTGGACATTTCTTATAAGTGGAATAATACAAGATATGATCTTTTGTGACTTCTTTCACTTAGTGTAATATTTTTATAGTTCATCCACATTGTAGCAGGTATCAGGACTTCATTCCTTTTTTATGGCTGAATAATATTCCATTGTATATCCATTGACCACATTCTGTTTATCCAGTCATCATTTGATGGCTATTGGGACCATTGTCATTTACCTGCTTACTTGGTCTGTCTCTCTCTCTTTCCCCATTAGACTGGATGCTCCACAAGGGCAGGGAGTGGGTCCATTTTTACTCAGTGCCTACAACGGTGCCTGGCATTAAGTATTGGGTCAATATTTGTTATCTGAATGAAGGACAGGACCTTTGTTGGAGGCAGCCAACATCAGCACCTCACCTTCTTCCCAACACACCCTACTCTCCCTCCCACCTTCCCTCACATTCCCAGATGGGCCCTCTGAATAATAAGAACTAACATTTATTATAAAATGTCCAATGCTCTGTACCAGGGACTCTCAACCATGGCACTATTAACAGTTTGGATGAGATAATCCTTTTTTGTGGTGGAGGGCTGTCCCATGTACTGTAGGATGTTAATCCCCAGTCTCTACCCATTGGGTGTGCTTAAGCTTGGTATGCCGGTAGCACCTTCCCCTTCCAATTGTAACAACAAAAAAATTTCTGGACAATGGTAAGTGTCCCCTGGGGAGCTAAATCACCCCTTGTTGAGATCCCCTGGTTTACACAGATGGTGCCCCGACTTAGGACGGGGTTTCATTCTGATGATTCCATTGCAAGTCAGTTCTGACATAGGTGGAATGCCTCTTTCTTTTTTTTCATTATTATTGTCTTTTATTATCAGTATCTTTATAAATCCAATCTTTATTTGTCTTTAGGGGGTGGTATATTAAATATAAATGTACAGATACATTTTAATACATATATGTATTAAAATACACAAATCATAAGAAAAAAATAGATGATTCCTTGAACCCGAATGCATTGTATTCATCTTCCTAACAACTCAAGGCAGTGGGAACCAGTGGCACTGAAGAGCCATGCAGACTGTGGCCTGAAGAAGTTAGTCACCTGACCACAGCAAAGTCAGCAAGCAGTAAACCTCTGTCCCCAGCACTGGGCTCCTGGCCACTCTGGGGGGAGCCCAGAACCAAGAAGGCCCCAAACGCTGGAGCCTCCTTGCCTCCACTGGAGTTCTCCTTTCTTTTGATGTGATCTCAACTCCCTCGCCCCACCCTCTTGGTGAGTTAGCCAGTGCTGCAGAATTTTCTGGCCAGCCCCCCACCACCACCTCCCAAATCCTTATCATTCCTTTCATTTTTCAGTGTTCACAAGACAAAGAAATAAATACTTGGAGGAAGAGACAAGCTGTGTTTGTTCCTCAGAGCTGCTGCTGAGATGTAACTGGATCCTGCTGGTCAAGGTCACATGGGGAACTCCAGGGCACAGCCCTGGCCTATGACTTGGCCACAGGGGCCCTTCAACAGCCCTGGCTTTTTGAGTGTGGCCATGAGGCTAACTGTCCCCCAGATGCCACCATGAATTCTCTGTGGAAGTGAGCTTCTTGTTGGGGGTGGGCGGGTACAATTCTGACTAAGCCCATACCTTCTTGGCCCACCAGGCCAACCTTGCTCTCAGTCCACACTGGCTGAGGAGCTGAGCCCAGGGGGCTGAGGACTCGAGGACCAGACTTAGCCAGTCCACCTGGGAGCTGCAGAGTGAAGGGAAGGGAAGAGTCTGGGTTTTGGAGCCAGCCGGACCTGGACTGAGATGCTAAGCCCTAGTTCTGTGCGGGCCTGAGCAGCTCACTTAACCTCTTGGAGCCTCAGTTTCCACATCTGTTAGATAGGACCAATAACTCTGTCCTTATAGAGTTATGAAAATCAAAGGAATGGTGCACATAATGATAAATAAATGCTTTTGCTTATGGTTGGTACATGCCAGACCCTAAATGCTTTATATGCATTTAATAGTTAAGCCCCCACACACATACCTACACACCCAGACTTTGCAATAAGCAGAGGTAGAGAGAGATGAAGTAATCTGCCAGGGGTTTATAGCACAGCTAATAATTAATAGAGCTGGGATTTGAACCCCAGCATTTAGTTGCAAAGCCCAAGTGATTAATCCCTGGCTTTCGTAACTTAAATAAGGAGCTTTGTATGTACAGAGAATAGAATATAATACTTGCCATGGTTCACCAATAGTGTGATCAAGCCCATGGCCTGGCCCCTTCCTGGCCAATCCATCTCCATGTCACTGCCAGATTCCAACACCTCTGGGTCCAACTGTTCTCTCTCTGGTTGCAGGTGGGCAAGGTGGGCTGGCTTCACCTGATGGCTGATGCCCTTCTGAGATTAGAGGTGCTCTCAGTGAGTCTCCTTCCAGAGCTCTCGGGGTCAGCCCTGCCCCTTTCACCTGTGGACATGGGAAGGTGTAGAGGGGTCACTTCTTTAGTGCCCCAGCTCTCCCAGACACTCGGACACACATGTACACATGCACATACATACATTCTCCAGCTGATGACGGCAGGCAGGTTGCTCCCCTTGCCGATTTCCTCAGGCCCCTAAAATGTGCCCAGAACTCTGTCAGGAGCACTGAGGGACATTTAACGGGAGTGAGGAAGCCTAGGGAAGGAAGCAAAGTGTGCAGCCTGTGTTTACCACAGGGCCCCCCAGTCCCCTGGCCCTAAGCTGGGTGTCGCAGCCCCTCTCCAAGAGTATGAAGTGTTGGTTGGGTTCTTTGTCACTGTCCCCAGCAACAGAACCCAACTCTAGCTGCTCTGCAGAAAATGGAATTTCTGGCATGGGTGTCAAGAACTCACAGAGTCACCTGGCAGACCAAAAACCAGGCTTGAAAACTGGGCAGGTGTCCAGGGTCACAGCTGGACCACAACCCCCATACCCTACCAGGGGACAGTCTGGTGAGGACACAGCTGCCATGGCTGCTGCCATTGTTGCTGGACCTGGACATGTCCTGCTGCCATCACTATAGCTGGGGAGAAGTCCCCACCTCCCTTTCCTGCCTCACTTTAAGCCAAAGGCTGTGGGAGCATGTGATTGGTCAAGTCAGGACTACATGCCCAAACCAGCAGCCAGGGGCAGGGAGAGCAAAAGTGGAGCCCATTTGGCTTTTTATCTAAGGATGTCAGTCAGAAGTCCTAGAGCCACCAGAAGCCTCAGATGATCCCCACGAGATACTGGTAGGTTCCCCAAATGCTTGTTGGCCCCACCCACAAGGATTCTTGCTTAGGCAAAAGGGGGATTTTATTGTTTCACATATCTGGAAAGCTCAGTAGTACTCGTTGCAGATATGGCTGGATCTAGGAGTTCAAACTGTGTTTCCAGGACCCAGTTCAGGACCCAGTTTCTCTTTCTCTGTCCTTAAGTTCCACATCTTCTAGGCTGTCTTCATTTTCAGACATCTTGCTCAACTGATGGCATCCCAGAAGGGCATCAGCCATCAAGTGAAGCCAGCCCACCTTGGCCACCTGCAACCAAAGAGAATCTGGCAGTGACATGAAGATGGAGTAGCCAGCCTCACACCCTCCCAGATTGAAGATCACATTCAAGGGCAGCAGGAAAAGAGAAGTCTTTCTTTCTAGTCACCCAAGTTATCTCTGATTAGTCCTGGTTGGCTTGGTTAGTCACAAAAGCCAGAGGAATGCAATGCCTAGGTCATGTGGTGTTTTCCTGCAGCCAGAGAGGGAATCAAGCCCTTTGAACCACATGGACTGAGCGTTGGGGAGAGATGGTTGCCCCAAAATCCAAATAGGGCAGCTTTGCCAGTGGAGAAGTGAAAGGACACTGGTAGCACAAACAGCTGTCAACAGAATGATCACTGGTCCACTACCTGATTTGCCACTGGGCCTTTTGGAGTAACATTTGGCTGATGCTCTCATGGGCAGTCAGTGAATTCCCAGAGTGGGACTTCAGCCTGTCCTGAGTGACAATTGGCCAGTGTGATGATGGGCAGTTAGCAGCTCCCTTCCTGACCACCAGCTCCTCCTGACAGGCGGGCAGCAGGTGCCCTGGTAGGCAGCTGGCTGGTACTACACTTGGCACTTGACCAGGCCTATCTGGCTGTCCCTAATGGGCTTCCCTGAGACAAGGAGGGGAAATCTCCTAGGGTCTACCCATGCCCCTTGTCTCTGCCCCTCTGAGCAAGAGTCCAAGCAGCCCCACACTACTGCTCCCTACCCTGGGAGAGACTACGGGACTTGGGAGCAATAGGGAGGCCAGGGCTGGTTATAAAAGCCTCTGTCCTCACCTCCCACAAAAGACTTCAGGGCCCAGAGGGACACTTTTTGTACTCGAGCCCTTGTCCAGATGAGGAGACCAAGTCTATGCACAGAAAATGAAGAGCAAGGGGCCATTTGGGCCCAGCAGGGTCCTCTGGGGCCAAGGGCCTGGAGTGGAGCAAATAGGGTAACATAAGAATGTATGCATGGTGTGTCCCTGCTCTCTGGGAGTCACTCCACTTTCAATATGCCATATTTATTTCATTTTTACAGTTGCAAAAAAATATATAACACACTTGTTCACACATATAATTTAGTGAGAACAAATACATTAATCATGTTGTACACTATCTAATATCTGTCACCAAATTTCCTATCACCATAAACAGAAACCCAACGCTTCCTAAACAAAGACTCCCACTTCCCTCCCCCCTGGTAACCACTAACAAACTTTGATCTCTAGAGATCCCTATTCTAGATAGTTCATAGGAGTAAAGTCGTAAAATATTTGTTCTTTTGTGATAGACTTATTTGATTCAGCATAATGTTTTCAAGATTCATTCATATTATGGTACTTGTTAGGACTTCATTTCTCTTTATGGCTGAGTAAGGAGGGGTCGCTATGAGTTGGGTCCGACTTGATGGCACATAACAACAACAACAACAATATTCGTTGTAGAATGACATCAAAGACATTATATGTGGAGAGAGAAAAGAAAGAAAGAAAGAAAAGACCAAAACGGATATCAGAAGAGACTCTGAAACTTGCTCTTGAATGGATAGCAGCTAAAGATGAATAGAACAAATGATAAAATAAAAGAGCTGAACAGAAGAATTCAAACGGTGGCTTAAGAAGACAACAAAATGGAGTATTATAATGAAATGTGCAAAGACCTGGAATTAGAAAATCAAAAGGGAAGAACACGCTCAGCATTTCTCAAGCTGAAAGAACCGAAGAAAATAATGAAGTTTTGAGTTGCAATAGTGAAGGATTCTATGGGCAAGAACATAGAGTGATGGAGGAAGCATCAAAAGAATATGGAAGGAAAATACAGAATAACTGTATCCAAAACAATTGGTCCATGTTCCACAATTTCATGAGGTGGTATATGATCAAGAACTGATGGTATCGAAGGAAGAAGTACAAGCTGCACTGAAGGTATTGGTGAAAAGGCTCCAGGAATCAACAGAATATAAATTAATATGTCTCAACAAATGGATGCAACACTGGAAGCACTCACACACTGGAACAGATCCCTGTCTGTGCCCATCCCAAAGAAAGGTGATCCAGCAAATGTGGGAATTATCAAAAAATGTCATTAATATCACACACAAGTAAAATTATGCTGAAGGTCATTCAAAATGGTTGTAGGAGTACATCAACAGGAGATTGCCAGGAATTCAAGTTAGATTTAGAAGAGGACATGGAACTAGGAGAATCATTGCTGATGTCAGATGGATCTTGGCTGAAAGCAGAGAATACCAGAAAGATTTTTATATGTGTTTTGTTGACTTTGCAAAGACTGTCCACACAGATCATAACAAATTATGGATGACATTGAGCATAGGAATTCCGGAGCACTTAATTGTGCTCATGAGGAACGTGTACATCATCTAAGAGACAGAACAAGGGGATACTGCATGGTTCAAAGTCAGGAAAGGTATGCATCAGGGTTGTATCCTTTCACTCTACTTACTCAATCTGTATGCTGAGCAAATAATCCAAGAAACTGGACTACATGAAGAAGATCACAGCATCAGGATTGGCAGAAAACTCATTAACAACCAACCTATGGTACACAGATGACATGACCTTGCTTGCCAAAAGTGAAGAGGACTTGAAGGACTTACTGATGAAGATCAAAGACTACAGACCGCAGTGTTGATTGCACCTTAACATAAAGAAAACAAAATCATCACAACACGATCAATAAGCAACATAATGATAAATGGAGAAAAGTTTGAAAAAAAGTTGTCAAGGATTTCATTTCACTTGGATCCACAATCAATGTTTTTACCTTCCCACAGCAATAGATGGGGACTCCAATTTCTCTACATCTTTGCCAACATTTGTTGTTTTCCTTTTTTTTTTTTATTTTAGCCATCTCATTTAGGAATACCTCCTTGTGGTTTTGATTTGAATCTCCCTAATGGCTAATGATGTTGAGCATATTTTCAAATACTTCTTGTCCATTAGCAAATATTTTTTAAAGGCCTCCTGTAGGTCAGGCCCTGAAGGATGTGACAGTGACCATAACAGGCATGGCTTATTCCTCATGACCCTTCAGCCCATCAAGGGGAGAGGCATTACTTGTGTAATGATGTGCTAGGTGTGTGATGCATGTGAGATGTGGGTAGGGAGGGGGGCAGTGGCAGGCCTTACAGAGAAATGATGTATAAGCTGAGACCAAGGCCAAGCTGGGATGGGAAGAGGAGAGTGTAAAGGCCCAACTCAAGGAGTATCTAGGGAAATTTTTTAAAAAAGAAAGAAAGAAAAGGAAATTTGTCAGTTTGTCATACTGTGCTGGTTTACATGTTGTTATGAGTCTGGAAGCTATGCCACTAGTATTTCAAATACCAGCAGGATCACCCATAATGAATAGGTTTCAGTGGAGCTTCCAGACTAAGACTGACTAGGAAGAAAGACCCAGCAATGATCTACTTCTAAAAATTATTCATATAGCAAACTCTATATGGATCACAATAGAATATTGTCTGAATTGGTATAGATGAGCCCCCTAGGTTGGAAGGTACTCAAATTACAAGTGGCCACAGCAATGGACTTGAGTCTGCCAATGATCATGGAGATGGTGCAGGACCAGGCATAGTTTCATTCTGTTGAACATGGGTCACCGTGATTCAGAGCTCACTTGATGGCAACTAATAATAATAACAGGAAATGAAAGAAGATTACAGAAGTTAGAGGTTGGGGTGTGCTGGCAAAGGGGTAGCAGGTGGCTCTGGAGGTCAGTGAGGCCAAATCACCAAGGATGAGATGGACCGTGGTAAGAATTTCAAATCTTCTCTCAACAGGGATGTTCTTAGAGCAAGGCAGTGATGTGATCCAATTTGTGTTTAAGGAAGATGGTTCTGGATTTGGGGAGAATTACTGATTGTGAGGGATATGGGTCATGGGAGGAGAGGGGGAGCTGTTCAGTAACCCAATTGGGAGACAGAGGTGTCCCAAAGCAGAGAAGGAGGTGGA
>NW_006921681.1:10022994-10027016 GCF_000298275.1 Orycteropus afer afer | reverse complement strand
GAAATAGACTACCACATCTTCTTCCCC
The DNA here is from genome assembly GCF_000298275.1 of Orycteropus afer afer. NCBI lineage: Eukaryota > Metazoa > Chordata > Mammalia > Tubulidentata > Orycteropodidae > Orycteropus > Orycteropus afer. Next base: position 10,026,989 of record NW_006921681.1, on the reverse strand, counting down.
CAGAGTGAGTTTGAACAACCAACCTTTTCATTAGCAACCAACTGCTTTAACTACTGTACCACCAGGGCTCCTTGAAAACCCCCCAATATAATGGAAATTATGAGGTAAATCTTTGGGTCCATTTTAAGAGCACTCATAAAACTACCAAGGCCATGAAGGTTATATGTTATGGACTGAATTGTGCCCCCAAAAAATGTGTTGTAAATCCCGAACTCCTACATCTGTGGGTTACATTCCATTTGGAAATAGGTTTCTCTTTGTTATCTTAATTACCTTATCAGTGTGGAGTGTGTCTTGAACCAATCACCTCCAAGATATAAAGCGACCTGATTAGGCATGGAGAAGGAAGCACAAAGAGGGGAAGGTACATACAACATGAGATCACCAAGAGCTAAAAAGAGACAAGGGCTTTTCTCCCCTAGAGCCAACAGAGAGAAAAGCCTCCCCCAAGAGCCAGCACCCTGAATTCTGACTTCTAGCCTCTTTGTTGTTGTTGTTGTTGTTTGCCGTCGAGTCGGCCCCGACTCTAGCCTCTTAACAGTGAGAAAACAAATTTCTGTTTGTCAAAGCTACCCACTGGTGGTATTTCTGGTGCAGCAGCACTTAGAAGCTAAGACAGTGTGCATATCCCAAAAGCCGCCAAGTTATCAAAAGATGTCACCTTGTGGAAGCAACGTATGCCATTCCATTATTACAGTGATGGAGTTGGTAGATGTATCCAGGCCAAACTGTGTGTGTGTGTGCAGGCGGGGGTGTCACAGGGTCAGTGGTCCAAAAAAAGTGCTGAGTTTTTGCTTGTTGTTGTTGTTATGTGCCATCAAGTTGGACCTGACTCATAGCGACCCCTCCTTGGGTTTCTGGGGCGATATTACTAGGGAAGTAGATTGCCCAACCTTCCTTCGAGGAGTGACTGGGGGGTTTGAACCACCAGCCTTCTGGTTAGCAGTCAAGTGCCTTAGGGACTATGCTACCAGAGCTTCTTGTTTAAAAATGTAGACTGCAATGCTGAACTGAGTGTCTTTGGTCATTGAGCACACCTAGGGGAACAGAGCCCCTAAAATGTGCTGCCAGACATACAGAAGTCCAGATTAACCATACATAGGCCTCCCCTGCCATATGAAGGTGATCCTTCCTGAAAAGAGCAAACCATTCCTAAACCAGAAGAGACGATTGCATACACACACACACACACACACACACACACAAAAATCCCAGGAGAAACACAAGAAATAACTATGGTTTGGGAGTAAATTTAGTGTAAAATAAAATGCAAGCTAAATGCACAAAAAGAAGAAGGGTGGCTGGGGTACAGTAAATTACTTAATAGCGTAGTGCCTAAAGCACTTGACTGCTAACCAGAAGGCTCGTGGTTCAAACCCACCAGCCACTCCTCGGAAGGTTGACCAATCTATTTCCTTAGTGATACTGCCTCGGAAACCCAAGGAGGGGTCGCTATGAGTCGGGTCCGACTCGACGGCACATAACAACAACAACAACAAAAGCCATAGTCTTTGTGACTCCCACCGGAAGACTGGGTGGGATTATGGAAATGTGAAGTGCTTGGGGCACACCACGGGGATTAGATAGCTTGTTAATAATGTAAATAAGGGGCATGGCACCCTTGTGTGGGTGGAACTGTACAAATAAAGTATATGGAACCCTAACATGGGGATTGGTTGGTTTTGCCATACCCACTAGGGCTTAAAATGAGCCATTCCAGAGGTGGAAAGGGAGGTTCACACTGCCATCAAGAAAGCAGAACCAGGAGTAGAGTGTGACCTTTGTACCTGGGATGCCTGCACTGAATCTCCTTGACCCAGGAGACTGAGAGAGCTGTAACACTTTGCTGAGACAGCAAGAGATGACGAGAAGTAGTAGCAGGCCCTGGCAGCCGACCTCAGCAGCAGAGACCAGCCCAAGACAGACGGGTGGGCTTCCCAGCCCACGGATCAAGAAAGCTTATTGGTGGAGTGAGATGCTTCTATGGGCGCCTATTGGCAGAACTAAAAGACCTTTGTCACACTTGCCAGAGCAGGGCAGAGGCTAGGCCAAGAGGCTGAGGGCAAAAAAAGAGACATGCCTGTGGGCATGGCCAAGGAGAGGCTGTCCTGATTGAAGAATTGTATCCTGAGCATTCCTGAAACTAAATTATAGCCTATGACTTCCTTAATAAACCCAATAATCATGAGTATTATCTGTGAGTTCTGCCTTTGCAACAAATTATCAAACCCAGCAGAGAAGTAGAGAGTGCCATGGGAGGGACAGTTGGTGTCAGAATCGGTAAAAAGGTTGGAGAGTGGTGGCATGTCCAGCCAATGAGGGCTCCAAAAACTTTGCTGAATAAATTTCCAGAATAGGAGGAATATCCTTCGTCAAACATTTAAGTAAAGCTTTTGTTCTCATCAAAAAACAGAAAGATGGATTCCATCCTTTAGAAATAAAAGTGCTAGCACACAAAAAGGTTTGCATAAAGACTCTTTTTGCAGCATTGATTCTACTAGAAACAAAGCAGATTTCCATCATAGTGCCCATTGCCATTGAGCCAATTCCAACTCATAGTGACCCTATAGGGCAGAGGAGAACTGCCCCACAGGGTTTCCAGTGCTGTAAACTTCATGGAAGTAGACTGCCTCAGCTTTCGCCCAAGTAGAGGCTGGTGGGTTTGAAGCACCAACCTGTCAGTTAACAGCGAGCACTTAACCACTATGCCACCAGGGTTCCTTTTTTTCTGTCATAGTACCAAAAACCCAAACTCACTGTTGTCAAGTTAATCCTGACTCATAGCGACCTCTCCTTGGGTTTCCAAGGCAGTATCTCTACAGAAGTAGATTGCTCAGTCTTCCTTCTGAGGAGTGGCTGGTGAGTTTGAACTTCCAGCCTTCTGGTTAGCAGTCAAATGCCTTAGGGACTAACGCTACCAGAGCTCCCAGGAAATACAATAGAGCAATGGAAATTAATGGATTCCTGCTATGTGCAACTATGTGGATGAATCTTGCAAGTATGTTGTTGTTGTTGTTAGATGCCATCTAGTCAGTTCTGACTCACAGAAACCCTATGTACAACGTAACAAAATACTTCCTAGTCCTGTGCCATCCTCATAATCTTTGCTATGTGTGAGCCCATTGTTGTAGCCATTGTTTCAGTCCAGCTTATTGAAGGGTCTTCATCTTTTGTTCTGACCCTCTACCAAGCAAGATGAGGAGTCAGCCGCAGGGATCCAGGTGAGGAGAGGGAACCCAGGCACACCCCAAAGTGGCATGGTGGGAGAAGGGAATAGGCCTGGGGACCAGGACAGAGCGAGGAGTCAGCTGCAGGGATCCAGGTAAGGGTGGTAGGAGAGGTTTCCAACAGGGAGACAAACTTGTCTATTGGTTTGTCCTACCATGGTGAAGTGTTGATGTAAGTCTTGAGGCTGAGCCACTGGTGTTTCAAGCCCAGTGGGGTGCACATGGTGCATAAGTATCAGCCCAGCTTACAGACTGAGACAGAGTAGGAAGAAGGAAGAGGCCGTCCACTTCTCAAAGAATTGGCCAGGGAAAACCTTATGAATGAGTGAAGAAACACTGTCTGATACATTACCGCACAACTTTATGAATAGTCCAGATAGGTTAGAAGGCTCTCAAAATAGGAATGGGAAAGAGCTGCATCATCAGAGTAAACACAGCCTTACTGGCTGTGGTAAAGCTTTTGAGACCTCCATTTGCTGATGTGGCACCACTCAAACTGAGGAGAAACAGCTGCAGACATCCATTAATCATCAAAACATGGAATGTACAAGGTATGAAGCTAGGTAAATTGGAAGTTGTCAAAAATGAAATGGAACACATAAAGATTGATATCCTAGGCGTTAGTGAGCTGAAATGGACAGGTTATGGCCATTTTGAATCAGACAACCATACGATCTACTATGCTGGGAATGACAGTTTGAAGAGAAATGGCGTGGCATTCATCATCACAAAGGATGTTTCAAGATCTGTCCTGAAGTACAATGCTGT
>NW_006921681.1:10020740-10021979 GCF_000298275.1 Orycteropus afer afer | reverse complement strand
GGGCAAAACATTGAATGATGCAGGAAACATCAAAAGAAGATGGAAGGAATACACAGAATCAGTGTACCAAAAAGAACTGGTCAATATTCATCCATTTCAGGAGATGGCATATGATCTAGAACCAATGGTTCTAGGAAGGAGGAAGTTGAAGCTGCAATGAGGAACTGGCGAAGAACAAGGCTCCGGGTACTGATGGCATACCGATTGAGTTATTTCAACAAACAGATGCCCCATTGGAGGCACTCACTCGGTTATGCCAAGAGATTTGGAAAACAGCTACCTGGCCAACTGACTGGAAGAGATCCATATTTGTACCCATTCTAAAGAAAGGTGATCCCACAGAATGTGGAAATTATCAAACAGTATCATTAATATCACACACAAGTAAGATATTACTGAAGATATTTCAAAAACTGTTGCAGTAGTATATTACAGAGAACTTCCAGAGAGGCAAGCCAGATTCAGAGGAGGACGTGGAACAAGGGATATCATAGCTGCTGTCAGATGGATCTTGGCTCAAGGCAAAGAATACCAGAAAGATGTCTACTTGTGTTTTATTGACAATGCAAAGGCATTTGATTGTGTGGATCATGACAAATTATGGATACATTGAGAAGAAAGGGAATTCCCAAACACTTGATTGTACTCATGAGGAACCAGTACATTGACCAGGAGGCTGTCGTTTGAATGGAACAAGGGGACACTACATGGTTTAAAATCAAGAAGGGAGTGCGTCAGTGTATCCTTTCCCCATACTTATTCAATCTATATGCTGAGCAGATAATCCGAGAAGCTGGGCTATATGAAGAAAACCATGGCATCAGGATTGGAGGAAGAATCATTGACAACCTGAGATATGCAGACAATACAACTTTGCTTGCTGAAAGTGAGGATGACTTGAGGCACTTACTGATGAAGACTGAAGAATACTGCAGTATGGATTACATCTCAATATAAAGAAAACAAAAATCCTCACAACTGGACCAATACGCAGCATCACAATAAATGGAGAAAAGATTGAGGTTGTCAAAGAATTCACGTTGCTTGGTTTACAATAGATGCCAATGGTAGCAGCAATCAAGACATTAGACAACATGTAGCACTGGGCAGGTAGGCTGTGAAGGAACTCTTTCAAGTGCTGAGCAGCAAGGATGTCTCCTTGAGGACTAAGGTGCGCCTGACACAAGCCATGATATTTCCAATTGCCTCGTATGCATGTGAGAGCTGGACAATGAATAA